>NC_092635.1:50705039-51016111 GCF_039555335.1 Amphiura filiformis
GAAGGTTTCTGCAGCATTAATGCCATACCATGCTTCTGGCCAATTTCATAATGATGGGAAATATCCGGGGAAAAAAAAATCTTCACCCTCTTTGCGCAGGTAACAATTTAGGAGGTATTAATCGCACTGCTTGGAGCTTTCAAATATAGAAAGATCAATAATTGCAGTCATAATTGACAAACTAAAAGGTTGTAATTATTCCGCCCGTAAACAAATTTCATTTCTCGTTTCAAATTTATGTGACATTTAAACATCCTGTATTTTTTTCTTTTTTGCCATTGTATTTAATGCTTTATGCATGTCATTTTTACACCACCACCACTAGCCTATATAGTTAATAAATCCCCATTTTAAATGCATGTATACTTCTTATGGGCAAATCATCTCAAGTTATTCTTGACTTTCAGTACATGGCCTGAGGTTTGATCTTGTGCAGAACATTCAACATTGCTACCGACTTCTTAAACTAACAGAATCACACCCACATATTGACAATACTAACTTGTCATTTATCATAAATCCTATGTTGCATGTGTGTCAACAGGTACTTCTTGTAAAATGAACATGCAAGGCCTCCTTGAGATGCGATGAAATATCACAGTTAGGCCTGTTGATGAGACAGTGTGCACTGACTAAGCCTTGTTCTTCTTTGTCACTTTGATCTAAATACAGATTTTAGTGGTTTGTTTCAAGCATATTTTTTGTTTGCAACATCCATATGGGATTTGCTACAGTTAAGGGGGTACTACACCCCTCGATAAATTTGTGTTTATTTTTGCATTTTTCTCAAAAACTATTAACACAGTGGTAACAAAAGTTATGTATATTATACGGGCAAGGAATCCAAATACTACACTGGAATTTCAGTGACCCAAGACAAGCGGTTCGTTATTTATGATAAGAAATAAGGTACCGCTAGGATATACCTCATTTCCTATCATATTTACTGAACTGCTTGTCTTGAGTCACTGGAATTCCAGTATAGTAATTGGATTCCTTGCCCCAATAATATACATAATTTTTGTTACCAGTGTTTTATTATTTTTTGAGAAAAATGCAAAAATAGCCACAAATTTACTACAGGGGTGTAGTACCCCCTTAAAACCATAATGTTAAATCTTTTAAAATGAATTTTTTGGCATAATTACGATTAAATGAAGCTTGAACGAATTTATCAACATTTCCATTTCCTTCCTTTTTGCAAATGTTTTTATGTGAAAAAAGTTCAAAAACACATGACAATTTTATTGAATTTTCTTTCACTTTTAGGGTATTCCTAAAATTATAATTTTACTCCTTGCGGGAATCACTGACAATAACAGCACACCCCATTTCAGAGGGCACCCAGGGTATGAGGGATTCTGCTAGAAGAACCTAAGACAGTGATTTGTTTGTTCACATTTGGACTTCAGTACACCCCTAATAATTATTACATAGTTTTGAAAATATAAATAAATAGAGGCATGCATATTGCCATATCATTTCAAACACAATTACCTACACTACAGTAAACAGCATACACTTGTACAAATTATTTTTGTTAGATTGCTATCAGCTATTCACACTGGAAATAACTCCAAACTATGATGGAAATATTAATTATCTCTAGGGTGTTATCAATTTTCCTATTAAGCTGTAGATTTGACTGATCACTTCCCACAGATCTTTCAGTAGAAACCACAGAAGTCAAAAACCCCCTCAATGAACAAGTTCCCATAGCCATCAAATCGAAATGTCAAAAGCCGGACTTGTCCAATTTTGAGGTCTGTTACTTTTTGTCAGGTTACTGCATTAAGATAGGGCTAAAACGATATTGGATAGAAGGTTTGCTAGCAATTATACACCATTTCATTCAAAATAGTGTTTGCTAAATATTTCAAAAATGCTTCTCATCATTACAGATACAGATATCATGGACAATATTGGATGTCACAAGATCATCAGATGTTGATCTTCTGGGTCTCCTCTGCCTGGTCCAATTAAGTCTGATGTGCTCTGACTGAAAACCTCTGGTGCTTTTGGGTGTCGGTTTGATGTCAGACAATGCACAGGCTTGTAAATGTGAGCTTCCCCGTTCCGGAAAGTTACACTAATATAGACTTGCAAAATGTGGCCTACACCCGTCCCCAAAGCCAGAGAACGCATTGCATGGGTTTGTAAACGCAGGTTACCCATGGCTACAATCGACAGGCTGATACATGCATTGATACAGGCACTAGAATAAAAAAGCAAGTTTCTTTGCTTTACTTCACTGGGTTTAGCTCAAAATTAATAACTTGGGAAATATATCTGACAGGGAAAAGTAACATTTTCATCAATTTTTCATGGAAATGTTATAATGTTGCTTGAACTCCCAATCAGAATAAGAGATGAGAGATGCTCAATTTATCATGAGTGCTACACAATGATGGAATATCTTCATCTATACCCGAGACATGTTCCTCCCTCAGTGAATTACATGGGATTTCCCTCTCATCTAATAACCTACAAATGAAAAAAATCTAATATGAAACAGTTTTCAATCAGAACGAGAAATGCAGAGCTGTCAATTTTGAAATGATTTCTATCAATAAGTGATCTTTTTAATAACAAAATGCCATCAACCTGCCTCATTTTATAGTTTCTTTTTACTGAACTCAATCCCTGGTGTATCGTGTAAAGCAGTCCACTTTATATGGGCTTATTATTCCACAATATCTGCTGTAGTATCTGATCATTTAGTCTATACGTTGATTAGCTTGTAGTAGCGAAAATTATTTTATTACTGTATGCGTCAACAAAGTCCTAATTTAAGCCTAAGTAAATTCACAAAAATCGCACATCATCAGTCACGCAATACGCAATCTATTAAAAATCTAAAATACACTGGTTTTATACACATTTCTAAATCTCTAATATATTCTGAATCTAAAGCGAACAAAAATGTTTGTGTTAATTCCCCCCCCCCATGGAACCAAAATATGGTATTTGCGTAAGTATTATTTAAATACTAGACCGCAATTCTGATAACAAAATGTCAGCCTTTTTTGTCTGAATATTTGTAGCAATTAGCAAACCAAATTCTCACATAACGAGCAAAAACCCGTATTAAAATAACTCCTTGCACTACACATACTTTATAAGTGCTATTTTCATATTTATTTTCACATTGTAAAAAGCTAAACTTGCAGTAGTAGTAGTAGTATTCTATAAAAGGTTAAGTCACAGCAGCTCAAGTCCTGTGACAATTCATTTGACCCGTGTCCTCATAGCCATCCCAATCACAGGTAATGTTTAACTAATTGTGTTTCCTCACTGCTACTCAAGTATTTCCTGTATGCATACACCGGCCTTACCACTATTGCCACAGTCTGCACAGGACAGAAACTTCTCTGGTTTGCCCTCTCGGTTACACTCCGCCGTAGCCTGACAAAAACTGCACACAGGCATTGGGCTGGCCACAGGTCGGTCATCCTATGTGAATAAAAAAATGAGAAGAGAGAAGGAAAAACAATTAGATGATGTAAAACATATCATTTGAATACATTGATTGATTTAATTTATTCGAATTAACAACATTAAAAAGATAAACAAGGTTTGATCTGTTCATATAAATATCATTAATAGATCATATGAAATATTATTTTCAAAGGAAATGCCTTGATTTCTGTCCTGGATTTGAACTGAAATCTACCTTGAGTATGCACGCGCACACTTAAAGATGTCTGGCGAATTCAACAGCATTTCAATTGCCAATCAAAGTCACATCTGCAAGACTGATGCCATGTTTGTTTTGAGTTATCTATTTTCATTACGGCCAATCAAAACAACCATTGTGTAAATTGCAACTAGCAATCGCTGATCAGCTATTTAAATGCCATTAGATTCCCCATAAATCTTTATTATTGTACAATAAATTCAATTATTTATGTAAATTAGGCAATATTTCACCTTAATCACTGTTCAATATATTGGAAAACAAAGTTTACTGCAAAATGGACCGTGACAGTCCATAGAAATCAATGGTGCATAAAAGTTATTCAAATTGGGAAGATTTTCAAGGACTGTCTCCTTCCCCCAGTATGGGTGCACCCACATTTTTGGAGTGGAATCACTCATCTGGCAGAGGGTGGGGGACAGGTTTAAGGGGCTATACCAACATTGTTACAGTATTTATTTTTCACATTGGAAATACTAAAGATGATCATCTCTATTGAGTTACAGTCCCCTCTGCATCCTTGCAATGACCATCCCTTCTCATAATTGTCATTTAGATATACTCAAGTTGGCATTTAACCAAGAACACAGCTAGTTATTTCCTCTTCATTCAAGTACAACAACTCCCTGCTGATGCATCATCAAGTCATTTTATACACATATCACCTCTCTCAATAAGGAGAAAGCCCAGAGACGACAAAGGCTGCATGCCATTCCCCAAATGATAGCATAGCAATGCAGCCACTTGAACTTGGAAAGTTGAAACAGTAAAACAATCTAGACACTTCACCTGCCAGCACATCCCGATATGATATCAAACAAATCCCTATTCAAGCCAACAAGCATCCCATACCCCTCTCTCTCTCTCTATTCTCAATGTATCTATTGCTCTCCTCCCCCCTGTTTGGTTGCCAATGTCAATTTTGACAAGTAATCTTATGTATGCAAATCTCTCATGGTAGCCAATTCATTCAATTAGAGAACTGAATCTTTACAATGTCTACTTCCATGTGTACAGCTACTGAATAGCGGATATTTGAACGGTATTACCATATTACTATTACTTTGTTGTGATTTGAACTGTTTTGAATAGTAGGGGTGCAAGTTATTTGTCATTTCGTTTAAACGGACTGCGATCCGTTCGTTAACCATGTAAACGTATGTTTTTAAAAAAAGTACAAAAACAATGGGCCGATATTGGTTGGATGAATCATTTTTGAAGATGACAGGTTTCTCCATTTTTCCGTTCTTCAACAGCAAATATTTCTTTTTCCTATAGGACTTACAGAAATACAGAAATGTATCAAATTCACATAAATTTCATGCTGCTGGTTCTTTCCAAATAGCAAAATATGTTGTACTGCGAAAATAGCGTACTTAACAATAATCGCTAAGGATTGTACATAATTAAGCACACAAGACACCGTGTTAAGCAGGTGAGGATTAGAAGAGCCCTCATTACACTTTCAACAAAATTGTCCTTTTTCCTTAAAATGTAATGCCGCTGATGAATACTGTAATCTTAGTCGATAATTAAATTACACTATCTACTCCACTAAGCCATATGATCCCTATGTATTATAGTGAGAATAGCAAATCGTAAGAAAACACTGTGGCAGTATATATATCTTCCCTTCAGTCAAGGGCATGGCAAAGAAAGAAACCCGATATTTCATTTTGTTTGAGGAGCCACAATCTAAAATGTCAAATTAGCCTGAAGAGGATGTTCAACGGAGGCCTAGCTGAAATGAAAACTCATAACGCAATTGCGCTGTGCATCGTTACTGGAGTATGATGGAGCACATTGTAAGTGATATTTCCCCAGATAAAAATGCCATTGGCTCACGACTTTTCTCTCTCCTGTTTCAAGGAATTATGTTGAGCATTAATAAAACTATCATGAATCCAAGAAGCTTACCATTTGTTGTAGTTATGTCTCCATTTTATGGTACCATATACATTGTATGTAGTAATGGCACACAGCAACTCCAACACAATGATACAAGTAGGAGCAAAGATGTTCTCATGGCCAGAGGCAGAGGCCAATAACCCTCATTAACAACCCAGCTACAAATTTGACCACAAGTTGTAGAGTATGAGTTTTTGTACCCAAATACTAAAAGGTCATTCAATGAATGTACACACATATTAGGGTTCACAACTGTGTCCTCGTGGATGAGCATGTTTGAGATCCTAATGCTGCAGTGAATTCCTAAAGAAATCCATAAAATTTTGTCAACTCTTTTCTTAAAAACTTTCAATGTGTTATTAATGGGGAGGTTATTACAAGAACTTGTTGCAAACAAGTGGCTTAATGGTCATCTAGTGATATACAGGTGAAATTTGACATGCTCTCAATAATTTGTTGGCGAATCTTCAGCTCAGCAAGTCATTTCTAATAAATTGGTGATTTCAAGTTTCGGACTTTCTTCACTCAAACATCAATTTTGCAGCCAATTTCGGAGAAAATCACCAGGCCACTTGGGAATTCATGCGCACTACATAGATCCACCAAGCACATTAAGAATTAATGTCATGCAATGGCAAATAGGATTATTAGTTTGTTTTTATATTTGGGACGGTTACATCACAAATATGATTGTTCACCTGTAAAATCAGTAATAAGAAAGCATGAACTTTCTTTTGATGTAATTGTTTTCAAATTTAATACTCCAATCAAATACTTCTATCTCTTGATTTTCAATAATAAAAAAAATCCATATCCAAATGTGATTTCTTGGGGGCAACGAGCAACAGATTTTTGATTCAACAAGGCCCATTCAATTTGAGTGACATGTCCTAGATTTATCATGTTCATCGGAGCACCGCACATTATGCCAGGATGAACACTATGATAATATCCCAACACCCTGATCCCCAGGCCATCCCTTACTAGTTTATTTGCAGCACTCGGAGAGAACTAGCGAATGTGCCATAATAACTCCCTCACAATTAAACTAAAGCCAAGAATTTTCTGCTTTACAAATGCTAAATTCCGCTTTTCTCCGCTTTGTAATTTTAGCACATTTCTGACATAATGAAATTTCACAAGAATCTTACCTTCATTGCGATGTTGCAAAAATGGGATGGGTGATTGGGTATCATGGCTGCAATGGGAGGTAGGACAGGCGTTGTACGGTAAATCTATGACGGATTTTACTTTATTTTGATGAATTTTGAAGACCCATTTAATTTAGTATTTCATTTCTTTTCAATTGTATTTTTTTTTCTAGGTCATTTTTGCTTATTTTTTTCTCAGAAATGCGTTTTCCGCTTTACCTCCGATTTTCGCGGAATTTCCGCAACGAGGAAAATTCTTGGCTTTAATTTAAACGTCTGGCAACACCAGCAAAAATGGAAGAAATCTGACTGAATGGCAACCTTGTTGTTAAGATGTTGAATTGAATGAAAGATGACATTTTTGTTTTCAATCAATGTGCTGTTTTGATCGGTACATAAATTTTCTGAAGAAATGTTTACCAACAGGCAATTGGCATCTATTGTACACAATGGACTACAATTCAATATTGACATGGGGAAGGGGGGTGAAGGGGGAATCCAAATTGTCTTGATGACGGAGTCTGAATTTTTCACTTGAACCATGAGGGAGGAATGTTAAGTTTTAAGGAAAATGAAAAACCAAGGGGGAATCCGAAAAGTTTGAATGGATGTGAGAGGGAATACATCATTTATTGTTGATTTTTTAGGGGGGAGGGGGTTAAAATTCACATGTGGACTTTCTTTTTGGGCAGTGTGTATATCAAGAAATCACAACTACTTACCTTATTGTCTATAATAAACGCCCTGGGGCATTGCATTTTTCCAAAAGGGGGCATGTATTAGAAGTGAATTTTCAGTGATAAAACATTAAAACTGGGTTCAATTTCCCAATGAATGTGATGAAATTAGTAAAATTCTATCATAATTAGGCAATGAAATGGATGTAAGTTTGAATCATAATAGGTTTTGACCATGCAATTTAGCGATCATCACTGAAATGACTGATGCAATGTTTGCATATATTTGTCAATTTTCATTGAAAAATTGGAGAGGGGCATTTATTTGACAGGGGGAGAATTTATTACAGACAATACAGTAAACATGAAGTTATAGTATTTTCATCACAACATATGCATAACATATCATACTGGAGTGGAATTCTGATGTAAGAAAATGTTACCCATTTAGATACTGCTGTAAATTAATAATCATTTTGCATTTTACCCTAAATCTGTCACTCTCAATTCCAAACTGCATTTCTATTTTCAATACTTCCATGATATTACCCTTTTGACATTTATCACATTCTGATAGACTGCCCAAAGACATTCCCTAGCTATGGGATACGAAATTGGAGCATTACATACTCCCCACATTCTTCCACCACACGATTATCTTTACTCCCACCCCCTCCTTATTCTATATTGGGGGGGATATGTTCCAAATCAAATACCGCCAGGCTGGGGAAACCCACTGTTCAACCAAAGCAAGCAGTTGATCACTTAGTTGATATGGCATCTTTAATACTCTTGCAATGTTAGTAAATCCTACTGCAACAACATCGAAATTCTCTTGGTGATCGCTGATCAAATTTAACCTTTGAAATGTTGTGCTATGGATGAGTCTGGCCAAGTCGAAAGGTAAATCCAATTGAACGTTCAGGTGGTTGTGAATGAAGGAAAAAACAAACCCTATGGCACTACAATCCACAAACTTAGTCTAAGCTTGAACTTAGCTAATACAGTTAATCAGCTACATTGCTAGTGTCTGCAAATTCCCCCCATGGCCTACATTAGAGACCATAAGTCTTCTGTTTTTCCGGTAAAGAAAACAGAATTCAATGTTTTGGTGGAAAACCAATTTTAGTTGTAACTTCTTGGAGAAGAAAAGACTTTGTGAGACTAATTAATGTCATTTTAAGCTCAATCCATGCTAACAGTAACAAACAATAATGGCCATGATGAGGATGCAATTTTGCAATTTGAAAAACTGTTGGAAACTGGTATTGCAATTCACAAAACAGAATTTGCAGACTACATGTAGGCACCTACTGCATCCTGGAGCTCCAAATTTACTGGCAACTAAACATAGCACCATACATGTACATGTAGTACAGTGCGTAATCGTTGGAAACCGCTTGGCCATCATGGTCATGCATTATTCCGTATTAGAAAAGAATTATCCAACAATTACAACCCCCATATTGTCCAAATAATGTTGAATCTGCAATAGCTGCCTGGGGTCATATTTTTAGATGTGTACACTATAGAAAACAAAAGCTGCCAAATGTGTAAAGGGCAGCTATTGCAGATAGGACCTACATGCACAAAACCTTCAAATTATTGATGTAGGTATGTATAACCTTCCTCATCTATTGATCCACCTCTCAAAAAGACAATCACTCGTCATCCCCAATGAGCACTCACATCTTCCTCTCTCTCTCCATCCTATTTCCATCTCATTTTTTATGTGCGGAGGTTTAGATTTCCATCTGATTGAGTTCAGGTTTCGTGGCTCAATGCTAATTCAATTTTTGCACTGTTGATACCGGGAGGAATACCTGGCTTTGCATGTGATGAATTTCAAGCCCACTAAAACATTAACCTAAGGGACTGCTCTTGCCATAAGAAAGTTAATTATCCGCATATTCATTAGCAATAATCTCCTTGTTATGGCACCATTGGATATTCCAATTTCCAATAGCACCATCACACAAAGCTATTCAAAATTCCTGTGTCTACATACACAACATCACATCAACTTAAAATACCCATTATGCCAGTGTCAAATTTGTTTGCACCTGAGATGGCAAAATATGAATTATTAAGGACTAATTTTTAGTATCATCTTCAGCACAGCTGATCATGTTGTCCAACCTCAACTTAAACTCATTGACAGTCTTCTTAAAGAACAGGTAAAATGAGTTACAATTGGGTGAGTTACAGAAAAGCAAGTTACCTCCTGCATGCATCTAACAAGAAGTCAACTACATGTACCTTGTCTGCAGAGTGTAACTTGTCTCACTGCAAGGGTAACTCGTCTCTCTGCAAGGGTAACTTGCCTCAATGCAAGGGTAACTCATCTAACTGCAAGGGTAACTCGCCTTGCTGCAAGGGTAACTCGCCTTGCTGCAAGGGTAACTCATCTCACTGCAAGGGTAACTCGCCTCGCTGCAAGGGTAACTTGCCTCACTGCATGGGTAACTTGTCTCACTGCAAGGATAACTCGCCTCACTGCAAGGGTAACTCGCCTCACTGCACAGGTAACTCACCTTGAGCACTGCAAGGGTAGTTTGCTTTTAACTCACCATTTTTAAACTCCCTCTTTCTTTTCTTTTCTTCATTGCCCACATGCCTGATCACCCAGACTGAGACTAATAATACAACTACAAATTAGACGGGAAGTTACTCAATCACTTGCCATCCTTTTTCCTAGAATCCTCCCCCATAAATCACTCGGGTTCCCTTTAATCCAAACCTCCTCAATGTTATGATAACTGCATGTCAGAGAACAATAAATATTACACTCCCATGATGCAGCTGTAGGAAACGGCCTGTGAAATGATTGCACATAATCTGTTTCCTTTTACAAGTGCTTATGACCCAAGCTGAAAGATTATACCTCCATTGAAATATTTATCAACTAGCGGGCATCAAAATATGCCGAGAGTTGGCATGAATATTTTAACAGTGCCTTTTTATTTGCACTCTTTTGAATTTACAGATGCAGCGAGCTACTGAAGGGAAAAAACACACACCGACGGATATTATAATTAACAAGACTCTCACTTTACGCCTCTTGTTTAAACGACTTGTCAGTATCGCTGTGCAGAGTTGTTTTAAGAGCCAACGGGATAAAGATTGAGTACACTCATGATCGCTAAACATAGTCAATATATTACCGGGTTAAATAGACCGAAAGCTGTTAAATTTGATCTGGAGAATTGCTTGCTTGCTTGCTTTGTGCGCGTACTACCTGTTAAAGATGCCTAACCCACAACGGAATTTAATTACTGTCAACATGTAGACCGGGGCTTATGACGCAGTCGTAATAAAGCAACTGTGCATCAATTTGATGCATCTCAAACAGCGCATTTCACTTACATTATCCACCTGTTAGCCAAGTGCCATGTCAGTAAAAATTTCTCTGCGTGCTCGTACGACGTCTCTTATATTAGCCACGCACAATGGCAATTTTTATACTCTTGACAGAATTTCGCTTCAAGACACGATACTTGAAAAAAAAATGCAACAAACACTTGAATCGAATAAAAGCTAGTATTTGACCACCACTGACAACACAAATGCCATCAGAGATAATCCTGCCCTTGATTTTAACAGGCAGTACTGTTGTTGAATAATCGTAGAGTGCTACACACAAGATCCATTAGACTTAATTGAGCGTAAATCTATACATGGCACTCACAGCCATGCTTACCTTGTCCCTGCGCTGGCTGTGATAGCTGATACTCACTGACCTTTGACCTTTTGTGTGTTCATTCTTGCATACATTATTGTCAGGTGTAATATCACTTCTGGTAGCGACAACTTGGTTATGTTGTGATGTGTTTTGAGTAGCGTGATTATGATACGTGCAGTAGTGGTGAGCTGCCAAAGCTGGCTACGTGGATGATGGATGAAAAAGGGCACTTGATATCATGAGAATGATGATGAAAGGGGGGGGGGGGTGATTCTCTCATTATATACTTGAGTAGGTTGATGCTTCATTAATTTTGAATGGCTGCACATTTTGCAGGGTGGTGTAATCATTAAGTAATTAAATCTTACTAATGGTGGGAAATGAATCAACAATACATTCATGTCCATTAGTATTGATATTACTAAACACACATATGATAATCATCAATGTAAACATTTATCAAAGCCAGTGAATAATTTTGAATAGCTTATGGGTAAATTCAATTTATCTTTATTTCCGTTGTTTGGAAAAACCGATATTGCAAAGTGCAAACTATATACACATCAAATCCAAAATCCAAAAAATTCCCAAGCACTTGCAAACATTTATCAGAGATGCCACTCAGTTTCACTCAAAAAACCTGAAACTAGTGAGAAAAACCTGAAAAAGTATGTGAATATCGAATGCGGGCTAAAAAGCCCCAAAACAGACTAAAATAACATACAAACGTGGGGATTTGGACTGTCGAAACCCTGAGTTCAGGCTAAAACCTAAAAAGTGGGATCTCTGATTTATGGAAGCTTGTCCATGGTAATTGGTATTGGATACGGTCACCACCCTAGTTTTTCTGTTTTTCTTTTTACTGGGTTTAGTGGGCACTAGTACTAAATACACCAGATCATGCATTCATTTGATTTTCAGTTTGACCAATTTTTGATTGAAATCTAACTTTGAAACTGCATATGATGACCTGAGTCTGAATTTTTTTGAGGATACCATAGACACTGTCGATCACAGTTGGCCTACTTTACCATCTACAAAGAAAATATACAGGCTTTCAGCATAAGCACAGGTTGTATTAAAAGAGTCATCATTGGTATCAGGCACACATGTACGACATGACTGTCAACACCCTTTGGGATAACATATCAGCTGTAGGACCCACATGTTGTGGGGAAAGCGTTTCAAAATATCAAATATGACAAAGAAGAGTCTGCTACGTCACCCAAAATAAGACTGTTTTACTAACCTAAGAGTAGACCACAGATCCTGGAAAGAAAGGATCTGTGCTAAGACTAACCTAAGTCAGTAGTCGCACTAAATGAAAGAAGCAAATAGCAGAAAAGAGGGACGAATAAATGAATGGAAAAAGGTGGCCAAATGGCAGTGCATTATAATTTATTCTGACGACGATGATGATGATATTGAGATCAAAGTTCTCAAATTCATATGTAACCATTAGTTTACTACTAAAACATCCTCATTTCAAACTACTATAGTAATAGGCCTATATTTTTTTCCTCACAAAGATCTGAGTTACTCTTGCAAAGTTACAATACCCAGGAAAACAAATGTGTAGGCCTTGGTCTTAGTGTACACACTCAACCTCAAATTATGATAAATTAGGCACCGGAGTTTTGCGCGATTTAAAACAGCAAAATGCCCTGGCCACTTTTCAAAATGCGCGAAAATGCGCCAAAAAATAGGTCAAAATGCGCTAAAATGTGTGATCCCCTGTTATCAATGCAAAACACGAAAAAACATCGGTAAAACGATGGCATGTCAATCAATTACGACCGACTTCGGTTCATTTCCAGTTTCTGGAAAAATAAAAAATAAAGATGGCGACCATCACAAATCGTAGATCGAAATGTCGAAAGCAAGGGTAAATTTCCCCACATTATGCTTGGTTTAATGATCGTTATTTGTATTTTGATGCACATAAGTGAAGTTAGAACCAATATTGCGTGAATTTTCTTGTAAATGCTGCCGATTTGGGGCATAAAATCGGAAGTTTTAACTTTAAGCTTATCGATGAGTCAAAATCGTGAACATTCTCGATGGAACCCAAAATGCGCTTTGGACACCCAAATGCGCGAAAATGTGCGCTTTTGCGCGAACCGCGCAAAACTCCGGTGCCTATGATAAATGAATCGAAACTTACAAACAACACCCTGGATAAACAAAATAAGTTAGTGTGCACAAGTCCAATGTTCAAAACCAAATTATGAATTATTGATGAATGGATTCTTACATTTTATGTGGATCATCCAAATTAAAGTATAATTTCTCAACGGAGAGAATTAATTGTCGTAACAGAAATATATAATTATGTGATTTACTATTAATTTCTTTTTTGACACATTTCAGGTGATATGATCCACATTATTTTTCAGTCATACAGTCAAGGAAGACCACAATATTTGTAACCAGAAATCACACTTTGGAAATCTGACTCACTGACAGAAAATAGGCGAATCTATTCATTTCGTGGGCTACCATTTTTTGAATTTTGCATTCGAATTTTGAGTTTCAAGTCTAAAATTTTGAGTCAAATGTGATGCATTAAAATAACATTTTGTGTCTTTATTTTATCAGTTGAGGGTGGATTCGTGAAATTTGCAATAAAACCATTGAAAACATGAATTGCACTTCTTCCTCCCGATACTTTTAAATCGCTAGTCAAGTGTACAGCTTTTATCATCAATGATTTAAACCAGAGTCATCATCAATACCACAATGCAGGTCTTTTATAGATATGATCGAAAAAAATGGGAGGGACATTGATTTATAGCATCGTCAACGAGATACTATTTTAATTACACTTAAATAGATTAGCTCTGTCAGTTCACCTATCCATCAGTGAGCAGCCAGTTGATGGTACATGTATGGTTTCATCCATTTCAGCTTTATGGTATGCTACACCTTAATGGCTAATTACTGTGTAGGCCCAAGTGGTTATTTTAACGCCTTTTATTTTGAGCAATTTCACAAATCAAGCAACAACCGTGAAATTACGAGACAAACAAAATGTTCAATAATGCATTACTTACATGGGACAGGAGAAGAGCCAGAAAATATAATCTTACCCTTCCCAGAATCCTTTGCAACATGATACATTTCTTAAAATTTCATAAAATGATGTCCCATTACTTAGTAGGGGTTCCTTTTGTTTTCATTTTCAGAATAGACTGGCTGAATATGTTGATAGTCATGCAATAAAAACATTTTTTCAAGATCTGGATACACTGTTCACTGAGGTACATTTTGCTACTATAGTATTAACCCATGTTGCACTAGATAACATATCAGCACAGAACATTGAAATGGGAGAAATTGCATTATGGGAAGCGTAATATATCTTCTCTGGGATAAAGCAACCATGACAATTACAAATCATTTTCCTTTACTTCAAATCATGAAAATATCTTTACCTTTTAGAACAAGGTGTTAACTAGCACCCTGCTC
The DNA here is from genome assembly GCF_039555335.1 of Amphiura filiformis. NCBI lineage: Eukaryota > Metazoa > Echinodermata > Ophiuroidea > Amphilepidida > Amphiuridae > Amphiura > Amphiura filiformis. Next base: position 50,719,623 of record NC_092635.1, read on the forward strand.
CTTTGTGCCACACGACCCAGTAGACAATGTGCCATTTGGCAGTGCACTGTCAGCCCACCCTACACCCTTTGTTGTTGTATTATTTAGGACACTCTCCCTGTCTAGATACAGACTTCTACTCCCTGTAGATGCCGTCATTTAGCTTCCCTTGTCACAGCAAGTCAATATAACAAAGCTGTGATATCTTCAAATGTGTTATTACTTGCCACTTGCAATCTGGGTAATAGGAACTAGAGAATTCCCAGTCCAACAACATGCTTGACATGCTTCAGTGATTTTCATGGTCCAATACTGACTCCAGTTTCCTTTGTTTTTACTCTTGATAAAACAAACACCCTCAAAACACCCAAAAACAAAAAAACATAAAAAAATGTTAAAAATCTGTGATAAAATGTTTATTTTATCAGAGCTGTAGGCCTACATGGGATGTGGAGAATTCCTCCTTTTATTATGAGGCTGTTAATTTTAACCCAAAAAAAAAATCGATTTAAGTAAAGTAATGTTCACCAAGGGCTTAATTGTATACACAAACAAATACATAAGATAAATTATAAATTGAGTATTCAGAGAACAAATCCCTAAAATATGATTGAACGGTTTCAACTGCATCGCTTTGTGTGCCAGCCATTTTACTCAATTTTATCAACAACAGCATCTCACTTGTGATTGATTCACTTAGTGATAACAATCCAAGGTAACATATCGCACACTATCATTTTTCCCTTTCCTTCCTTCTTTCAAAAAAAAAAAAAAAAAAAAAACTCCCACTAAAAGCAGGTGCTGTACTGAAAAACCTCCCTGCTCCCCCTCAAGGCAACTCAACTCAGGTTGAGTGTGAAAGTATTCTATAATGTAATGTTAGAGGGCATGTGGGGCAACGTTTACAACATGACTGCGGACTTGCTCCTTTCACTGTCTAATCTATCCCATAGCTAGTATGTGCACAGACTGTCAGATGCTGATTATCCTATTGGCGAACGTTCAACCGAGATTCCTCCGTCGCATTCCTGAACTACACGCTTATCCTATGATCGACATCCCACCAACCGCCCCTGCAAGGTGATTCCACTATCAATACAATAGAATTGTCGCTGGCTTATTATACCTACACTCAATACAATCCCGTCAAGAGCTGCTTTTCTCAAAGCAACACTTAATTTCACTACTCAATGTGCATGGTGAAATTCAACACGGGGACGATCCATGTTTCACCACAGTTAAATTATTTGCATTCTCTTTTTAACCTACACATTTCTCACTTTCAAGAAAGGGATCGACATTGTACTAGGTAGATCATGAGACAGCTGCACACCGAGCGACTCTTTGAATAGCCTGTTTGCACAACTGTTTCTAGTTTTTGTGTCAAATACTCACTCTTTTGGGTCAAATTCTGTAATCAATGTCTGATACTGAAAAGACTACCACCTACAGCCCTTAGCGATTTGTGCACAACTGAAAAGGTCAAGATTGCATATGAAGAATATGATAGCACTGGCACGGCAATGCGAAGCTATAGATTTGCACTGATCGCCGGAATCAAATTACCAATTTCAAACTATTCTAGTGGTTAATCAATTGTTGATTTTTACCATTCTATATAATATCAGCTGGCGTGAGATGGAGTTGATACCGTAAACAAACAAGGACATATATGTACAACGATTGCATTTTGCTACTGGGACTGGGAGAAAAAAAAGACAACTGTATAATAAAATTGCTGTAAAGTACATTTAATTGTCAGTCAATCACTTGTGGAATTATTTTTTTCCTGCTTGAATTTCTGAAATCAATTCAAAGTGAGTCATTTTTATCTAACACCCATAAAATATCATTGACCAATTTCAGTGCAAATAATACATTCATGACATTATAAATATACTTGTTAATAACAGACAGAAATAACCTATTGCAACATTTTAAACCAATTGCATTTATCAAGCCATCTCCCCTGTGAATTTACATAATAGGGGCAATATTTTCAACCAAGCCATCAAGACTCATCAACAATTTTTTATCGTCTTCAGTAGACAGTTCAATTTCGATTTAAATAAATAGCATGACTATGAGCGAGGCAGGACAGATGATGATGGGAAACAAGCAGGAGTGAATGAACTGCACATGACACCAGTATTGACAATTGCCATGACCTCTATCTACCAATGTTGATGATGATGATGCAGCACTGACAAGTACCTCATAATCCAATATTTTCGCGTACACATATTTTCACGGACCTTGCGAGCTTCACTAACATATTTCACAGGGAAATGATTTTGCAGTGGATTTCTTAGTAATTTCAAAGCTTATTATCAAGCACATTCACAAGGTGTTGAATTTGCGGGCTTACGTCAAACTGCGAAATGCGCAAAAATAATACCATCGCTAACATTTTAGCTTATAACAGTACATGATTCATGCAAGAGTCACACTGCCATTGCCTAGTTCAACAATAACTAATGTGCAATGTAAAAAGGCTATGTCAACATGCTACTTGGTGACGAAGTTCCATGCTAAATGGCAAAGGAGAGGTCATGAATCAGCTTCCATGGAACGCAGTGTGGAGAAATGTAAATGAAGTGTGAGACTCACCGAGAGAGAGAGAGATGATGTAAATTGCTCAGGGCTAGGCAACAACCATTGTAGTATCTATACCTAGTGTATTTTACGATTTCAAATGAATATAGACTTATTTGATTTCTTATTCTAAATGTCACTCTTTGGGAGGCTTAGCAATTTGGACAATGCAAATCCCTGAATCCGAATCACCCCATGTTCGGATGATAATAATATTTTCAAGTCGGGTAAACAAATTTAAAATCTGTAAGATGCTGGAAATGTCAATTTGAAGTGCTGTATATTGGTGACATTTCATGATAGGAGAGGTGGCTCATCGGTGCTAAGAGACGGTCCCATTAGAGATTGAAATTCAACAGGGATGAATGGGGGAAGGAAGGGGGAAAACAATGTGCATAATATACAAGTAGCTTTAAACAAGTATTGAATCCTGAATTGTAAACCAGTAAAGTGCAAGGAACTGACGAGAGTTGATCAATTTCTCTGTCTCCTTTGCTCTTGTAGTTGTACATACCATTGAAAATCAATTTCCTTTCAGTTTCATATGATTCCTTGAAAATGTAGAGGATATAATTCATTTCATTATTCTTTTTTATTCAGTAAAAAGAAATTTAATACTTGAATCTATGGCTGTCAGTATCACTATCAGGAGAGAAAATCACACATAATACAAATTGCTTGTTCCTACATTTGTAAATTAAGTCCTTTCTTTAATTTGTATCAATTTTCTACGAGATAATGAATATTATTATATTATGATAGGCAGCCTCATTTTGCTAGCGTCATCATTAATTTCTCTGTAGACATGTACTTAGTAGCGGCGTTTGAAAAATAGCGGTAATCTGGGCGTGCAAATTAACTAATACTCGCATGGGACCTATTTTACCCTGATGGTCGTCCATTTGGCAGGTAAGTAAGGTCACAATAAAATCAGGAAGCTTACCTAAAACTTGTAAGTAAGCTACTGCATCAAACTGAGGGGATCAGACTTGTGTGTTTTGCATGTCAAGAGACAGTGCAACTGCAATACACACTGGAGGACAGGAAATGCAATTACAAAAAATTCCAAGATGGATAATCCTTTTGACCCCAGGTTCTGAAATATTGCTAAAACATTTTCTTGTGTATACATGAACATAGCACATTGACATTCAATCGTGTAGATTTCTTCCCAAATTCAATTTATCCCCCTAAAGTCGGATTCACACTCCACATCACAGAGCGATGCGATTCTGCGATGGTTTGAAAACTAAAATCTGAGCCAGGTTTTTACGGGCTCGGCGTTGAAAATTCTCATCACACGGTGGAAATTTCGTCCGCAATGAATTTTGTTCAACCTTTTCGCATCGCGATGCGATATCGCAGCCGTGCAAACTTGTGATTGACAACTGCGATATTGCAGCCATGGATGCTTGTGATTGACAACTGGAAAATCAAGGTCAGCAGAATGACCATGAAAGGAGATGCAGACCCCACATGCTTTTAAAACATTGCAGCATCACGCGATGAAATTTAAATCACACGATGAAATTTAAATGTACATTTTAATTTCATTGTGCAATGCTGCGATGTTTTAAAAGCATCGCATCACGCTGCGATGTGAAGTCTGAATGGGACTATGATCAACTTTGTTGATTTGGGCATAGACCATCTTAATGCCTCTGTGGTGAAATAAAAGCTTCCTGCTATTCGTATCCTCTGAATATTCGATGTCGATAATAGTAATACTCAATATATTCGTTCAACAAGTACTATTACGCGATTCATTTTTATATTTTAACGAACGTTTGCTGATGACAAATCAATTATATTTAGTGTCAAATGTCTGGTGGAAAGACATTCTAGATTTCAGGTCAACAAGCATTCATTAGAAGTTAAACATGACTGGAAACGGATTAAATAAAGAATAATTGTTGCATCAAATATTCAACACCTTATAATAAAAATTCCTTTAAAAAAGGACTGGGGCGCCCAATGAGAGCTTTGATGTGATGTGCTGAAATCCAGGGGGGACACTCCCACTTTGGAGGTGACCTGTATGTAGGGCTGTTAAGGCCCCCTTTTCAACATCACTGTCACCCAAAGACCCCAGCAGCAGTCCTTCACACACATCCACGATAATCTACCTTGAACTCCAAATCGTTGAGCACCATACATACATTTACACCATCCACCAATCTTGGCTGACTCCTGATTACTGTGATTGATAATATGTCAAGTAAATAATTTGCTGGGTGCTTGTTCTGTATGCCCCTAAGCCAGTTTTAGGTCAAGTTGATTTGTACACCACAAGCATATTATTATAGTACATGTACTGTGTAGACTGTCTAGATGCTTTAAAATACATATCTGAAGAGGTCAACTTATATGTGGCAATCTAAGGTACATTGTAAATTCACTTCCTTTCCAAGAATGTTTCCTATCCATTTCAAGCTGGTGTAGGCCTACATGTAATGAGGTAATAAAAATGAATTAAACCCACTTCTTCTCTTTCACAGTTATAACCATGGAGCTTTAATTAAGAGGGGGTGGGTTGTTAGGTTGATTCTAGTTGCATCTACATGTACAAATACCATATGTTTAAGTTACAACATAATTATAATTGTCAAAAATTATTTGATTTTTGTTACTGCACGCATCAATAAAGTCCCAACTTAAGTTTGCGTCAAATAAGTGCGCGTAAGTCATGCATCATACAACGCACAGCTAGCATAAGCGCTATGCCCAATCGCGTTTTAAAGCATTACATAAAGCCTACATGCCAACAAAACAGATTTGATAAATATTTGTTTTTAAAACAAGATTGAACATTAATAGCTTTTAATGGCTTTGTGTTTTCCAGAGAGTGAATATTTTATTTCATTCCATGCACCAGTTCATATCCTGTGGTGGGTTTAAAATGGCCATTTGGGGAATTGTCTGCCTTGTAAATGCCAACATGCTATCCTTGACTTGGATTGACACTGTATAGGTCAACTAAGGACATCTCCTACAAGTTCAACATACCAGACTGTCATAAGTGATCATTTTTGTGCTAAATTTGTCATATTTTGCAATTTTTTTACTGATCATACTTCTGATTCTGTCTGAATTTGTGAGTTTGAGTTTTCTTTTATCTGCCTCTAGAAACATAAAAGAACTTATAATAAATGCACATTTTTATTTATGCTAGCTTTGTTGAACGCAAAAAAAAGGTGAAAATTCAATTTCTGCAAAAAAATTGGCACTTTTACAGTGTAATGCCATGCCAAGCCAAAATGATTTGTTCAATCAAATCATGAAGTTCAGGATTACAATGATTTTGACTTCAACTATCTAGACTATATTTTGAAAGTTAAAATGCATGTCAATTCCTATTTATTTCCACTTCATACAAAGTACCCCCTCCCCTTTTTAAAGTACCATGTTTATGAAATTTTAGGCCAACTTGTGAGAGGAAAGCAAATAACATTTAAGATTTTCAAAGTATTATAACATGTTAGAATTTTAGAAATATAAACTTAGGCAACGAAAAAAAAATTGTTTTAAGGGCAGATTGACTTTTCTGGAGGCTAAAGTGACCCTAAATTACCACCAAAAGCTTGAAAATTTGGCAACAATTGGGTAAGTTTTTAGCAAACATATTTTTTTTCAAAGATTTTCAGTCAAAATCAATAAATTTTGCCCCAAAATGGCTGATTTTACTTGACTAATTTAGCAAAAAGTAATACAACAAACCATTCTCCCAAAACCTTGATTAGTCGGGGCCCGTAAAACAGCCCCCTCCCCACTCGACGACGTACGTTTAAGTTTATATGTAGGCCTATCTCTATGCAGAGTTTATTTAGCGGTTTGCCTCTACATCTGGATAGACATGTCCTTGTAAGTTTGGCCATGGAAGTACATGGTTTGACAGAGAGACTTGGTCTCAAGTTCAACAGTCAACACACCCTCCCCAATCCCCATGGAGGTGGTGTGGATAATATGTATGACCTCAGCTGTCCTTTCCTCTGACAGCTGTAGCAATTTTAGACCCCCAACACCACATTCACATCTCAACTGATGACATTGAACATGTTCACACCTTTCAGCAACATCATCTCCAATGGCAAAGTTCAGCATCCTCCACAGTCCACATGATAATGATATAGCTTAAAAGTATGAGGTTTTTGTATCCCTCACACCATGGTCAAACTAAAAGGTCATTCTGCTGAGGTTAAATAATTGTGTATTGACAGATAGGCATGTTTGAGACCTTCACATAGTACTGGCTAGTCTGGCTTCATCTGGACCTTGACTTATCCTGCAAACCTTGGCATGCCATTCAATAAGTCATAACAACAAAGCAAGGTTTTTAAAAAACATTTTCAGTACAGACCCCAGCTACATGTACATGTAGCCAGGGTCTGTGACATGCAATATCTCGAAATCCAAAATACATTTATGGGTCCACTATCAATTTGTCAGACTCCAGAGAAATCAAAATAAAACTTTTTCAACTGGATGACTTTCTTTTATTGTTTTGAATATTCTGTATTAAAGCATTGCTTAAACTATTTGTGGGACGTTCAAATATTTTGCAAAGAAATTTTGCATTTTATTTATTTCTAAATAAAGGGAAAATCTAGACATACCGGGTATTCAGCAACAATCCAATTATTTTTTCTATCTTAATCTTTGCAATAACACCACTTGCTGGTGTATATTCAATGAGCTAGCAGTTATACCTATCAACCCCCAGAGGCTCTGACATCCTCAACTACATGTAAACTGTCTACCGCCGATTCGTCTTGCAAATTTATACATAAAGCTCTAGATTGCAAAGAAGTGAACCCTCCTACACATAATTCTCCCTGTCAAGTACTCTTCTCAAAACACTCAATGGATCAGACTACCTGTGATTTTTATTTGTCTTGTGCATTTGGTCAAGAGCTTTGACAAAATCTCTCTGGAGCTCTAGTATGACAAATACTTTCCTACATATGTATATATCCGAAGCAAAAGTAAGATGGCAGCTTGGTGCAAAATCATTAGATATTTTTCTGCCCCAGCAGGCCCGAGCTGATGCCCTGCTCTGTACGAAATAAACTGAAACTACATTGTAAGTGATCATTTTTTGTACATGTACATTTATTTAATGCGCTTTTCACGTTATGTAAAAACCAGGGACTGCCTTTTGAGAGGAGCTAGAGCTGCCGCTCTTCTACAGCTCCTCTTAAGTTGCATTTGCAAGAGTGATTAATAGCTCCACTTAATAACTCATTTAATTCTTTACGCTTTTATGGTCACAGGTGCAAACAGCTCTTCTAAAGCTCTTCATGAAGAAACCAGAAGAGCATTTTACAGCTCCTAACCTGATTTTCAAAAGGCAGTCCCTGAAAAACGATGCGCGAATATTTTCAAAAAATTGTGTAGGCCTGTATGACAAATCAAAAATGAAATTCGGTGACACGCGATCGCCATGACAGCCTGCCATGACCAGGTTAGTGTGCAAGTGCTATCGGGCGATGGTTAAACTTTCTTTTCGAAACGAAGCAGTGAGTATTGTCGGTGTAAATATTCATTGTACTAGGGACCAGGTGCAGTCGGAACAAATTTTAAAGTGGTGTGGCCGAAACTAGAGGTCTGAGGGTTTGCCCCTCATGGGGGCATAAGGGGCAGGGCGAAGCCCTCTCAAAGCCCAAGAACTTTTTTGTTGTTATGGACTGCCGAAAAACAAAACAAAACAGAATTCTGGTAACAAAAAAACATATGACAAGTGCCCTGGATTGATAAATCTAGAGTAATTTACTACAGGTCATGTGTTGTCTGGACTCTGGATGGGCGTGTCTCAAGGGGGTGTCCTCACTTTGCCCCAAAGGGAGGCCACTAACACTTGGCTTGCCTCTGATCAGTAATAAGTAATCAGTTAAAACAGACAGGCTTGCCACATGTACAAAACATCCTGTGCATGAAGGCTATGCAGTCCTGATTTAAGGGGGTACTACACCCCTGGCCAATTTTGTGCCTATTTTTGCATTTTTCGCAACAATTATAGCGCATTGGTTACAGGTAAGATATGTATATTATAGGGGCAAAGACTACAACTACTGCACTGAAAATTCAGCAACTCAAGGCAAGTAGTTATTGATTTATTGATCAAATATTGGTTTTCCTCATTTTTTGACTGTAACTCCACAACTGTTGTCTGTGCTGAAATAAAATTTCCAGTGCATTAGTTGTAGTCCTTGCCCCTATAATATACATATCTTACTTGTCACCAATGCGCGATAATTTTTGAGAAAAATGCAAAAATAAGCACAAAATTGGGCAGGGGTGTAGTACCCCCTTAATTCACTTGCAATTCATCAATGTAGACTAATTTATACAAATTGTTTCCTTTCATATATTGCAACTAAATTTACTAGAAATATGAAACCAATTAACCAAGTACAGGTATGAAATAAACCTGTGAACCTTGTATTAAAATAAGGGCATTTCGTGACCCACAGCCTCAACCCCCCCCCCCTTTTCTCAAAAAAAGTTCAGATTTTGATACCACTGGAAACCAGCCCTCGAATTAAGGATCTGAAGGGGCACAGCAACTTTTTTCAGGCAAATTGAAAATTGCCTTGGATTTTCACTGAAAAAGCAAGGCAGCACGGCAGTTTGTAAATTTCAAGAGGGTATCATGGTAACTGTTGAAAATTTGCAGACGATGGTGGACTACATTATTCACTGTGGCAACAGCCAATATCGTAAACAAAACAGACAATATGACGGCAACACTGCCTGGACATTGGACGCCCCGTGCTGAGTTGTGTTTTTAGCTCTATTGGCCCCGTTACAGAAAAAAAATTGCACAAAATATATTTCTCAGTGAATGTATAAATTTTCACATAAAAATAAATATTTTTGGATTCAAAATAAATGTGAAGAAAAAAAAAATTATAGCCAGGAGTGAGCGGGACTCGATCTCAGGACCCTATGCACCGCAGGCGAGACCCGTTACCATTAGACCAAGCGAACCGCGATACACAATGGGGGAAATTTTAGGTATATATCATAAACATACCGTGCGTTATTCATACAAAACATTCAAAAAACAGTACTTACAATGAGGTTCACTGGCGAACCTCAACGGATTTAGACTGATAAAATAGTGCTTAATAACATACATTACAGTTTTGGAATAATTTGAGACATTTTTGTGTTTACGTGTAAAACCAATGACAACGTCAAAATTCAGCCAATCTTGGCCGGCCCCCCCTGAAAATTTGAGAAGGGCACCAAGGCAATTTCTCAAAAGTGAAGAAAACACACATAAACATAGATAGATTATTTTATAATGAAGGGGCAGGGCTGGGGCACCGACGGCAACTTCATTAGAGGGCACGGCAAGTGACTGCCTTGGGTAAAGGACATATTTTGAGGGCATTACGGCAGAGGGGATGGGCACCCACAGCAAAATGCCATGGGTGCCGTGGGTTAATTCGAGGGCTGCTGGAAACCTCTGGCTACATGTTTATGTACACAAAATTTCTTCCAGATTTGATTCATTTTGCAAAAATATCCCAAAATATGAATTATGTTCTTCTGGTACACCAGTGGCCTATGGACCAGTGTACTAATTAATATACATAATCATGCATAACTCGCAAACACAAAATCTGAATCAACTGAAATTCTGGAATAAGCTTTTTTTGTGTGTGTGGATATGAAAAATGTCATAAAAAGAGGATGCTAAGATCACAAAATACTCCTTTAAAAATACAGCCATCATTTCAACCAGGCCTGGATATACCATACTATATAAGACCTGGATGGCCTATATAAGAATTATGATGATGCTGAAAGATAAGAAGATGGTATTAATAGTGATGTGGTCGGCACCGCTTTTTTTATTGTCGACATGTCGATATAATTCAGATACCGGCGTCGACAGTGTGTCGACATATTAAAAAAAAAATTCTAAAAAAATTCTAAAAAAAAAAAAAAAAAAAAAAATTTTAAATTTTCAAAAAATATTTTTGGTCAGAAAATCAAGTTATAGGCCCAAACTGACTTGTTATTCAAGGTTGGAAACCAGAGAAATACTGCTACTCAAAAAAAAAAAAAAAATGCCAATTTTTTTTTACAAAGTTGGAAAAAGTTTCTATTGAACAGCTAGCAATGCATACTAATTCAACAACTCCTCCTATACCTTTGTACAGGAGCCAACCGTTGTTAATCCATGATGAATCCACACTTTTACTGAAGCGTATCTAACGCGACAGCGAGACTACGGCGTTACGCGAGAGCGCGTAAAATTCGTCATGTCTGGAACGTTTGTGCGTGTGCAAGCTTGCAAGTTGTTGAAATCAGTATTTTTCAGGTAGCGGCTAAACATTGCCGTTTTACGGGCCGTTTTATTCTGTAGGCCATAGTTTTATTGCTGATATCAACAGAGAAATTATCGAAGTTTTTGTAAAGATGAGTGGCAATGATTAACTGACATTCCTCGTGAAATAATCGTGAATTATACGATCTTTAGCTTCTTTTCGTTGTTGAAAGGATTCAATCATGTTTCACCGTTGTTCATCACCGTTTAACAACTTCGCGTCCGGTAGCGTCTGCGTGGTTTACACGCAGACGACGCGCCGCATCGTTGTTAAACGGTGATGAACAACGGTGAAACATGATTGAATCCCTAATTCAATGTGTCCCTGACTGTTCAATAGAAGCAAAGGTAATCAAAATGTACAAGTTCATCCAACTTTGTAAAAAAAAATTGGCATTTTTTTTTTTTTTTTTTTTTTTTTTTTTTTTTTTTTTTTTTTAGTAGCAGTATTTCTCTGGTTTCCAACCTTGAATAACAAGTCAGTTTGGGCCTATAACTTTCTGGCCAAAAATATTTTTTGAAAACTAAAAAAAAAAAAAAAAAATTTTTTTGTCGACATGATTTTTTGATCTCGACAAGTCGGCGACGTCGACATTATGTCGACATAAGGCATGTCGACCACATCACTAGGTATTAACAATTATTGATTTGATCTGAGATGCAATGTCAAATTTCAGCTCTACCCATGCGATATCACCAACAACTGCTTATTTGGTATATTGCAAGCAATGGGGTGATTCTTCCAGGTTTCTAATTTGAAACTGGTATTATTAAAATAATTAAATAATGATTTTTGCAAATAAACTGTTATTTGGGGAAAGTAACTTTCATGCCACTTGACTGTCTTCTTCAATATAAATTTGCTCCACATTTTCTGCGTACAGATTTCCAACAAAAGTGACATTTACAATGCCTTTTAAACAATATTATTATTAAGACATAATTTCATATATAATTTTCATGAAATAAAATCTGAGAAAATAAAACCCTTGCAAAAATTATCACACTTGTACAGTATTTCCAGGCCGAGAAATCTGTAACAGTGCAGTAGTGCAGTGTGTGCACTATTCATATCAGATTTCTGAGCCCGAGTTCTCTTTCCCCCTCTCTTCTCCCCCTAATTTATGACTGCTCACTGATTAGGCCTATACACTAATTCAACCTGATATGGATGACCTTTGAGATGTATTTTCATTTGAATCAAAGCTAGCATGGTACAGGTACATGTACATGTCAACCCTAAAATATCACCAGTATTAAAGCAATAATGTGCAATTTCCATGAAGAATAGATTCTTACTTATTTCCCACAAAATGTTGTTTCACTGATCACATTATGACTTATGTCCTCTTTTAATGCCAAGCCGAACATTGATGTAAAACTTTTGTATTTACGCTATATACTAAGGATGGGTAATTCCGTTTATTTTCCTAAACGTTTAAGGTTATTCATTATTTTAAACTGTTGTGATTTGGTAGTTCACAGCATCTTATGAATGGTAGTGAGCTTTGGCAAAAACTGCATTGCTCAATTCATAGCGAGCGTGTAGAAGATTTAAAATATCACAGATATACTTTTATAGGTGTTGCGGTTCTTGAGTTACGTTGTAAAGAGGGCTGAAACAACAACACTTTTGTAAAACGGTCATAACTCATTAACAACAATAAATTAAGCAATTTTGCAAAAGTATACGATTTGTAGAATGAACTTTTGCAAAACATCAAGGTGTTAATTTTCAATAATATATTGATCTAGATAATGAAAATCGATTTTTAGGTTGCTTCGACCAACAATACCTCGTCTACCCTTAAGCGTATCAGTGATGCATACGTTTTTAACATATTAAGAGCCAGTCTCCCTTATTATGTACCCAAATCAGGGGGTTGTGATACAAAAAAAAATAGAATTTTCTCTAAAAAATAATTTTGGTACATATTAACACCAACAACACTCATGCAAAATGTGAGGCTTGTGAGCGTGCACAATTATTACAATAAACTTATTTACTGTAGGTCTAATTATAAATCACTTCAGGATTAGTCTTTCGCACAATCACACATGGTATTTTTGTACACCATTGGGCATTACAATCATGCAAAATACAGAAATTCAAGAAAAATTGAGGGCGTTGCTGTGGAGCCAATCACACACTATGGCTTTAAAGTACAAAGTATGTGATATTGTAACCCCCCATACCAGAATGACTCAAGGATACTCCGCAAATCAGGATGATGCAATTCACAATTTCTACCAACACCTGACACTGTCAGTTTTTCTTCCTGCAGAGCATCCTCCGCTACATGTAGATGTAAATGTATTAAAAGTATTTTTTTTCCTTGTTGAATTCAATTTTCTACGATAATGTCCCATCCAACCATGTCCCATCCAACCACCCCATTATTTTTCTATACCTTGGAAATTGCCTTCCCACAAAATTACTTTTGTGTCTATACTTCAATTTTAACACATAATGTAAAACTGTAGTGACATATTTGTTTTTCCTTGCACTTGCAGGTGAATTTGATCAAATTTTTGATTGTGCAGAGACACACATTCATGAGTCACAATGATTGACTAGTATCTAGAATATAAGCCTTGCATGTTTAATTTGATGAGCACTGGGTATATTTACAACAGATACATTTTTTTTTCAGGCGATCCCTGTCTGGTTGCAAAGTGAGGACAGCCCTGTCAGTCAAGCCTGTTGTAAGGACAACAAATGGTGATTCACTAATTGGGAAATATTCAATATCAAGTGAGGCGGAGTTCAGGATGTATGATGTCTGCTGGGTTTAGCTGTTTGATACACCTGATCAAATGTTGCCTGGGTCTCCCGCCTACACTGTGAAGTGATGCTTATATGGGAACGTAACAAGACTCACATGAATCAAATCGAAACAATCATTAATACTTTAATTATACAATTAACAAACGCAGTCATTTTGAGATTCCACATTTTGGTTTTGCTCTAATAAAATCGCAATCTCCATCAGACCTCAACCAATCTTGTCATCTATAGACACTGGAAAAATAATATATTTCCTTGTGTTATTCAAGTTCGTTATCATAATCACTTTCTTTTTATCATACTCCAAATACCATCTGGTTTCATCACAGATGCAAAGCAAAAACAAGGTTATATAATAAATAATACAGGTACCGGTAATCAAATACTGTAAAACAAGTTAATTTCGCGAGCAATTTAATTTTGCGAATTTCGCGAGCACCTCCAATTCGCTAAATTAAATTGCCGCGAAATTACATTTGTGAAAATACACTTGTAACTGGTGCCGAATTTGGCAACCCTAATTTAACCAATTAAATCTTGAATATTACTATTTTTAACCATAAAATCATAATGTTATGGCATAAATTATTATTTGTTAGTCATTTACCTTGTAACATCATTAACATAACTTCGTTTATCATGACAATGAAGGATCACATAAGTTCCAAAAAACTTTAATTTTCACGTATTTTGCTGGAGAATTGATTTGCTTATGTTGTTAATACATTTGGTGCTTTGAAAATAGTGACTCTGACGTTTTTTTGGCACAAGTTTCATTTCCCTCACATCGTTTGTGTCAAAATAACTTCTGAATGCTTTTAAATATTTTTTTCACACCTAAGAAATTATAAAAATATTATTGTTTAGTGTTGTAGGATGAAAAAATGAAGTTTAAAAAAAATTGTGTTTCCAGGATGTACAAAGGGCATGGTGGGATATCCAAAATGGCAGCCTCCATTGAGTCCATTGTAAAACGTGTTGCTCAAAGTTCACAAATTAAAATAATTTTCTTCATAGTTTGCATTTAAAGGGGGTAATCCTATTGGTTTTGGATATGGATTGTCTTTAAAATTACATAATAATATCAAATATCTCTCTCTTTATGCTGCTTTGTGAAAAAACAAGAGCATTTTCAGCGTAAATGTGAATAAATAGCCAAATTTGCAATCCAATACCTTGTATACGTGAATTGCATTCTGGGTAGGCATGCAACAACAACAATTCCCGTTCATTATGGCGAATGCTGACATGCTGCAATGTCCGCGCACGTATTGAGCGGGAAATATTTTTTTTTTTTTTTTTTTTTTTTCGTGCCGTTTCAGAAAAAAGGAAACAAAATATATTTCCCCTGCAATATGTACATTTCAAATGAATATAAAAAGTTTGGGTTAAAAATGGAGAGGAAAAAACCTTCCGATACGGGTTTTGAACCGGGTACCTCTCGGGTAAAAGAACGGTAGCGCTAGCCAATTGAGCTATTTCACCAACTGAAATAATCAAGGAATTGTTTTAATTATATCGGCGGACCGTCTCCTCAGCACTTAGCGTAGTCTCCTACACAGCCAGTTTGCGCCGGTCTGACACTCGTCGATCCTCGTGATAGCCACATACAGTCTGGCGCGAGACTACACTTAAGCGTAGTTCGCTTTTTCTCTTCCCATGATCCGAAGAAATTTTTATTGTTTACAAACTGGTAACCTGTAAAAACCGCTGTGATTCATGATTTCTCCGAAATACATCGACTTGGGCGTCAAATTTCAGGATAGTAATGAGAAAAATAGTATCTATTATGTGATACCAAAACCTCATCAACAATGAAAAAAATCGGGGATGATGCTGTCGATCGGGTTACGGACCTTTAAGTTCCGAGAATAAAACCGGCATATATTTCGTTTCTAAATTAATTGCAACATTCTGTTGGGAAAGGTAAGATGAAAATTCTACCCGAAAACAAGAGAAAATTGAGGTTATGAATTCGGAAACTTTGTTACATACAGTGCATTTTAAGCTTCTAATTTTTTTTTTTTTTTTTTGATTCGCGAAATTAAATTGCCGCGAAAATGTGGCTTATTGGCGATTCAGCGAAATAAAGTTGCCGCTTGAAATAAAAGTGTTTTACAGTAGGTTACAATTAGGGATGGGTAATTAAGGCCCGGCAAAAAACGCAATCTCGCTTTTCACGCCGCGATTCTCGCTATTAACCAACTATTTCGCTTTTTAAAGAAGTTTCCAAGCAGTGCACTTACTAAATATAAAAATGTTGCTTTATGCCATAAAAGTTTGTCGAATTCCATTAAAATGCAGTTCCAACTTCGCCAGAGTGCAGAATTCAACAGCATTGCAAGCACATGGTCGAGTGAAAAACCCATGCTTTACTCAATAAAAACTGCCATTTCATTTCAAATGAGTTCAAGTTTAGGCCAAATATCATTATATTTATTGAATTACTGGAATATTTTGACTAAAAAACATAATTCAAGGTCAAATTTGGTCACTTTTTTCTTCCACATCGGCAGGTTTGTTTATTTACATCTAGACATTGTTCTGAACAATAGATTTAATAATTTAATGCATGTTGGGAAAGCATAATAATCTGCTGTGCAAATAAACTACATCAGCCAACTCAATATTTCTACTATTTGTTTTAGCACAGGAATTCCATGCATGATAATATTGACAAGTGTCCCACATTGGACATGTATTAATGTATACGGTCGCATGTCATAAGTTGGGTACAATTTCCATTACACGGTCAAAAATGACAAAAATTTATTTTTTGATATGTTGTATATATTGACAACCTCTAATAATTAACACCATTTTAACCTTAACACATGCTTAAATTTTGAGATAATGCTTAATTATTAATTAATTAATACACAGGTGTCTATGTAAATCTCAATTTTCAAATGCGTTTTTCTCAAATCGGACCTCAATTACAAAAATGACTCTAAAATTTTTATTTTATGCAAGAATGTCATCAGATTTGGAGGATATGTTCTCAATACATCAATGCTTCAAATGAACTATTTGAAATAATTGTACGTATGTTAATTATATTGTGAAGGTCAATGATATTTTTACGAGTAATTAGCGAGACGGTTATTCTATTATTGAGGAAATGAATATCAAGAAGAGAAATGTACATTAGCATGTTGCTAAAAATACTGAAATTCAACTAGGATTTCATTAAAAATGAAAATAAAAATGAAACAAAATTAAACATAATACCCTTTAAGGTGGTACTACACCCCTTGATAAATTTGTGACTATTTTTGCATTTTTCTCAAAAAATAATAACACAATGGTAACAAAAGTTATGTATCTTATTGGCGCAACGCACCCACTTACTACACTCCAATTTCAGTGACTCAAGACAAGCGGATGCGTTATTTATGATAAGAAAAGAGGTACCGCTAGAATGTACCTCATTTCTTAACATATAATGAACCACTTGTCTTGAATCACTGAAATTTCAGTGAGGTAATTGGATTCCTTGCCCCTATAATATGCATAACTATTTTTACCAGTGTGTAGTTGATTTTTTAAGAAAAATGCAAAATTAGTCACAAAATTTATCATGGGGTGTAGTGCCACCTTAAGTAGTCAGTAATTGTTTTAGTTGTACAAATTCAACATTCAAAGCTGTCATTACATCATACCCTCACTAGATTTGAAAAAGTAACCAGTAGTTTTGACATGCTGACATGTGAATTTTCACATAGGCCCTATTGCACACTCCCGCATCCGCCTGCTCCACATCCGCCTGCTCCTCCACCCCTGGCATTTTTCATTTCAACTGATGTGATTTGTTTACTGAATAATGTATAATTATATGCTTCAGTAGACTGAAAGAGTATAAAATTAGGCTTAAAATGAGGTATCAACCACTGCTGTAGGATATCGGGTTACGGAAAGCCAATCAAATTTGTATCGCAATTTTCAGAAAAGTGTAATCCCTCCACCCTTTTTGCATACCCAACTTATGACATGAGACCATACATACATAGTGCCTGTAAAAGTTAGCCCATAAATTATCATGGTATTTAACTATTTGGCACTATTTACCAAAACAGTAAACTCTGACACCTACACATAGAAGTGGTATAGTCAGACTGCATAGTTTGGTGAGCTTCCCTTTCTGGAACATGAAGAATGAGACTACACTTAGTGATCAACTACAATTCCTTCGAATTCTTTATTCGATATGTCTGTATCCTAATGAACAGAATTCTACACCCCTGTGGTGGAGTTGATGTACTTTTCGACACTCCAGCGGAATGCGGTGGAAATAGTGCATGATGAGATGGAAAAATGTCTTAATAGAATTAAGTTGTACATGTGCATTGAAAGTGAGGCACTTAGACAGTTTTCACTTGGAAAAATTCTGTAGGGGTGCTTAATTAATTATATGTATCAGATCTCCCAATCTGACATTCACAATTTAACTTTGTACAGTGTTATGATGAGTGTTCTGTACAGCATTTTTAGCGATCACCTTGTGCCTTTGTTCTTTACATGTAATGTAATTCTACCATTAATATAAAATTAATAACCATTATCAGTCATTGATACTCTCAGCAACCACACCAAACAAAAGAAACCCCCTCCTAATCTTAAAACCTGGGAGTAAATCACTTCTTTGTTTGTAACCTGCTCCCCTTTATCACACAAAACAAATCACAGGTGCACTATTTATCAGCTCACTAAAACATTGCAAGTTACATGTACATGGACATGTATAAAACTTTACCTAGATATGTAACTACTGTACATGTATGCACTTGATGTACACATACATCAGCTGCATGACCAATCACTAAAACATCATTTTCACCAAACTGGAACTGACCACTGACAGGCATTTTATGGCTCTAGGGATCCTTTGTCTGATGGGGTGGGTGTCGCAATGGAAGGGTGCACACTTTTGCCAACTTCATGAACTTTGTGTGAGCAGTCAAAACTATTGTTGTGCATGCAAGAACAAAGCACTCACTTCCTGAGGTAACATGAGTTTAAACGTGTTTTCATCTGGCATCAGCACCACTTATCCTTTATTACCAGTGATTTACAAGTCATCTTATTGTGTGGAACAAATTGTTTTCAAATACAAGTTTCAAACATCTGGTAAATGCTTTCAACTTGCCAAAGACAATTTGTTTTACATCAAATGCATTTGATTGCAAAAAGAGAGATAACAAACCAAACAATCGTTCATATCATACCATTACAGTTAAAGAGGAATTTTACAACGTAAATACATATTGTAAGCCTATAAATATGTACATTAAGGAGTATGACAAAAGGTTACCATGTAATTATTTGTTGATTTCTAAATTTAATCTCATACAAAGCTGTGGGAACTCATTTTCAGCATATATTGCTGATAAAAAATAATTTACTAACATTCAAACATATTCTATAGTTAATTTAAAATAGTTTTATGACAAAAATACATTCATCAATTGGATCATGTTCCTTTTAATTTAAAAGGTCTATCTTCAAGCCTTATGCTATGTGGTCCATTTCTCAACTTACCGGTACAATATTGTTTGTTAACGGGCGTTGCATTTGTCCAAAAGGGGGCGCTTGTTAGAAATGAATTTTCAGGGGAAAAATCTTCAAAATCAGGTTAAAATGCCTGATGGTGCTCCTGTAGAAAGGAGGGATTTATTTCTATAATATAATGATACCGTACGGTACTGATATGGCGGTGCCCACAGAATCGCATTGACGGAGTGGTACATGGGAACATGAAACCTTCGGGGCAAATAAATACTACGAAATTACGCACGTAAGTGCATCATCAAGCAAGAATCTGATGAAATTAGTGAAATTCTAGTTTTTAAATTCTTGCACTAATTTCAAACACCAAGTCCCAAAGAGAGATTCCATTTAAACCTACATGTATATGAAAATTCATTTCTTCCATTGACCCTAGATTGTCCTGGAGTGGTTCACAAATCATCCCCAAAGCTGGTCAGGGTCTACTTTCTCACACAACATAGGGATGTCACTATTGGAACAGTGCCAGGAGAGTTGAGACTGTAAATTTGTAGTGATTGACTGAAGACTATTTTTACCCAACTGTGACCACTTTGCCAGCTAACCATGACATTGGTCTATTTCAATAACTCACTCAACTGGAAGCCAGGAAGTTGTTGTGTTGGTCTGTACCATTAGACGAGGTCAAGGTTAGAGCACACCCTGGCATGGGGGCACCATAAAATTTGAATGCACATTTGCCTGTGTGCAATCATCCACAGAAGTTGCACATGCATAGACCCTCTAGATACATGTACATGTACATTTAATGCATGTTGCTCCAGACAAATCTTGCTGGGAAATCCTTACTGTGTACATGTACACTGGTATTTTTAAGGTAAATAATTTTTCACAATTTGAGCTTTGTGGAAATTGTGCAAGCTGTTTATTAATTTTCGTGGAATTAATGTCTTGAGTATAATTACACTGTCACTTAAAATAAAAAATATACTGTCGCACCTGCACGGCCATTGCAAAATTCACAAAAATAAAAACTCTTATGAAAATAACAGTTTACCATTTAGTATTAAAGTGTTTGGTAGTACATGTAGGTTTATAATGAGTTCTTTTTCACCAATCACTATGTTATCTCTTTGCACTGGTGTTGCGGGGTACATGTAGTCTACTCCACTGGATGTCAGAGCACTATCGTGACTTGCAGACCTATTTGAGTCTTCAAGACTTCAAAACAAGTGGTGCTGAAAGCTGGGCTATTAAAATTTACTAGAGTGGATGTGGGGTTCTCCATCTCATCTACTATTAAAATTTACACATGCTTGGTTTAGAAACCTGTTCATCACATTGGATTTCATCTGCAGAACTGAAATCATTCGAAAAATGAAGTAAAATTGAGTCATTGAGGTCGAATGAAGTAAAAAAATGGGAATCCAAAATATATATTTATAAAACGAACTCTGTCCATTCTTTGGTAAGAAACTGCACTTGATAGAGCTGTAGCTACGCTGGGCCGGCCGGCACACACAAACAAAATTTAAAAATGATTTTTTTTTTTCATCATAAAAAGAGCAAAAAAAACCCCTTTTTTACAATTCATTATAAAGATTGTGCCCGAATTGGATAGTAAAATTAATTAGCAAGCACTTACAATCCTGGCACTTGATAAAATTGTAGGTCACCACAAGGGACATCAAAACAATTTTGAAGGAGGGAGGTAGCTGCTAAGCTCCCAAACTGGGAATCATTTTGCACTTTCTGTTATATAGCAATAGCATGAATGTACACATGAAGTACAAGGTCCAATGTTGATTTTAAGATATAGAACCATTCTAGATTTGACCCCTGTTAACCATTAGAGGTCATGCAAGGTCATACAAGGGTAAAAATGTGAAAATGCTCCCATCCAGTTGAAAGACATACCAAACTACTAGTCTGATCACAAGGATTAAAACAAAGATTTTTTTTTCAAAGCTGACTGAAGTTGTACATTTTAATTACTTTTACTTCTATTGAACAGTTAGCAATGCATGCTAATTCAATGTGTCACTGGCTGTTCAATAACAGGGCTATTTCATTATAAATGACACGTTCACAAAAATGGCTTTTATCATATCTGGTTGATATAATTAGGGTGATAATGCAGTGTTATTAACTTAATTCTAAGTATGCCACAAACTACAAGCTACATGAGCATTTTACAGAATTCTGTCTATTTTTGTATAAAAAATTGCCAAAAGGTACATTTTTAACCCAATTTTGGAGTCCCATTTCATTTTGCCCATGTATTCTGAATTAATTCTTTGAAAAATTAGGTACATTCTATGGCAATGTGCTTGTTGCAATGAAAATATGATATGTGTGGAACATCATGCAAGTTGAATGGTGAAAATTGGTGCAAAAATGTTAAAATTCAGAGATTCTTGCAAAATTGGCATTTTCGTTAAATAAAAAAATGAGTGTCCTCTCCAATTCATGCCTCCATTTTTGTTAACATTAAAGAGGAAATATAAACCCTTACCCTACCTGTATAATCTGTGTTATATTACCAATTGATGGGACAGGGCACTGATTGAGGAATTCATTTATTTTACATACAGTAGACCACTTGTTCTTGATACCACAGTTCGCGTTAAAAATTTGTCCTCTCCAGAACTGAAGTTAATTACTAATTGTTGAAATAAGAAGGATTATATCATAGAATGTGAAATTTGTAGAGGAAGAGTGGTCTTCCTTCTACCAAGGTGGCACATGATTTGGTATTTGTTGCATTTTGCAAGCCTGTATCCACGATTATGTTTGCAATTTAACAAATGTCCTCTCCAGCACAATTATGTCATTTCCATGAATTGGTAAACAAACTAAAAATAAAAATTTCAAAGAGCCAAACCCACAAGAAATTTTTGCATTTTATTGCAAATTATGCTTACAAACCACTTTAGTGTTCAAATTATTGTCCAGTTGTTGAGAACACATATGATATTATTCTGCATTGAACTTCGGTTAGCTAAAAATTGCAATATTCCTAATTTAACCAGAATATTAACCCTGTTTGTAGTGGATTTTAAATGCTGGGGATCTTTTATGCAATAATATTGATGCAATAATATTGATGCAGCTATTTCTAAAGTTAAAGTATGCTTTATTATGTGTTAAAAAATGTGTCCTATCCAGAACAAATGACACAGGAGGGGTCCTTTATTTTAGGTTTTCCATGACTAGTACAACAGATTGACGCAGAATACTCACTTATGCATCAGTGTAGCTATTGGGCAGGACAAAATGACTATTTCATGAATTTTTCATGTGAAGATAAAGTTTATCCTTAAAATATGTAGTAATTTTGCACCATTTATCTGGATTAGTATCAATTTACTAATTGTTTTATATTGAAACTGGCATATTTAAGACACTGAAGTGTAAAGGAACATACAACAATTATTACAGACTAAATATGAATAAGTATGAACCCAATGTTGGTTACATATACTCTTTCAAAGTTGTGTATTAAATTGTTTAAAAAAATGTCTCCTCCAGACGGCAGCTATGTTTTACACAGCAAAAATTCAATTTAATTTTTTAATGGTTCCTGAGGGTTTGACGCTCTAATATTTTGAGAATTATTGACACACCATCTGAACTTTGAAATGATAATGAATTTGCATGAAATAAATGAGTTTGAATTTTGACCCCTTTTGGGACTCAATGTTGTCATTTATAATGAAATAGCCCAACAGCAATAGTACCGTAATTAAAACATGCAACTTAATCCAGCTTAAAAAAACCTCTTAGAATTAACTACCCCCCCCCCCCATTTTTATAGCAGTTTAGTTCCAATGTGGAATAATAAGGTCTACAATGTACAACAACTTCCCTTTTTTCCAATGTTTTCCGCATTATCCTCAGGTGCATGCTGAAGTCTAGTCTAACACAGTTCCAATAATTGAAACTCCCGGCTCCGACCGGGAGTTCCAACAGGTACTGCGTATGTGTTTGTATGTGTAAAATGTGCATCCACATACACACTTAGCCGTCGGTACGAAGATATCGTTGCTCCAAAAATGACTGCAAATTGCACATTTGTAATCATTTTTCACCACAAAATATGATATGAAATCACAGGTGAGCAATGTATGAATATATGGAGAGGTCAAACAGGTTGTTAATTATTGTCAATATTAATATTTTACGACATTTATAATGAAAATAATTAACACTGAAGACACCCTATGGCACCTTCTACAACTTGAGAACAAGTCCTCAAAAGTTTGAAATTTGTAGTTACTAACAACATTGAACAAAAAGTTCTTAAAAAAACACCATAAACTGACCTTTGATTCTTCCGATGTGGCTGCAGTAGTTTCCTCCCCCGTCTTAGCATCATCTTTCTTTACTGGTGGGTCTGACTTCTCTGCAATTCTATATGTACGTCCCTCTTTCCCTAGCCTCCCGGAAGTAACTCCTTTTTTGGCTGCCAGCCGGAGCTGACCACCAAGTTCTGATGCACTACTTAGTTCAACACGATGAGATTGTCTAATGTATTTTTCAATGCTCTTCAGTGAAGAGCCTCCTTCAGCCAAGTCCGTTATGGCTGCTTCAATCAGTTTCAGAAGATTGGTAGTCTTGCCGATTGTACCTCCTCTAGTACGCATGGTGGGCGGCGCGCGTTCCCCCCTCCATCCGGGTCACGACACGATGCTACCCCTTTGTTGAACACCCTGAGGATGTTGCCATCGCGTACACTGAGCTCTAGCTGCTCTAGAACTAATGCTTCGCTTACACCACGACCAGATCGAACTGCATGACAGATTCGATCCTGAGAAGGGCGCTGTTTCTGCTTTTTAATCTTGCGAATGGCTTCCAGTATCCACTGGGTGTACTTGGGATTAGCGAGACATGAGTCGCTATCCTTCACCATATTGATGGCCTATGAGAAACACAGGACATACTTCTTTTGGTTAATGCCGATATTTGCATCCAACACAATTGCCTTCAGTGTACAAAAGTGCTTGTTTTTTTGTCTCAAGAGCACCCACCAAGTTTTCACATCTCAACCCTTGTGATAGGTTTCTCACCCTATCTGAGTTTAATATAAACTGCTACTCCGGCTGCTCTGCTTACAAATATATATTATCCATTTGACTTCAACCTGTAAAGAAGCAAAAAGCAATGTAACTATTTTACACATTAAATTAGACAATCTGTTTTCCAATATTTGCCAAAAGAAATGATATTGATAACTATGAAAAAATCATCACATAATAAGGGGTGGGGTATGAACGTTTGGACAGTATTTATTGTGGGACATTAGAGCACATCAGACATATCGAATTGCATTCTGAATACGAAGAATGTCCTTCTGATATCAAATTATTTTGTTTTTTTGAAATTCGCAATGTACTACACATTTTATGGTAAATCATTAAAATTGATATTTTTGATATTTAACAGTACTCGAAGTAAACTTTATAAATCTGGTGATTTATACTTCAGTGTATGTACATGTAGGTGGGATGAAAAAGCCGACGATCAATTGAAAATTTTGACCTTTCGTATTGAAGATATGGATTTCTTTTCCCAAAACACCAAAAAAATTTAGGTCTTTTTGGGAAAAAAAATCTATATCTTCAATATGAAATGTCAAAATTTTCAATTGATGGTCGGCTTTTCCTCCCACCTACATGCACCTACATGCACTTTAAGAATATATCATTAAATTTATAAAATTTACTTCGAGGACTGTTATGCAGTCAAAAATGTGAAAAATATCAACTTTTAATAATTTATCATAAAATTTGTATTATACCATGAATTTCAAAAATGAAAATTATTTGATATCAGAAATACATTCTTCGTATTCAGAATGCAATTCGATATGTCTGATGTGCTCTCATGTCCCACAAAAAATACTGTCGAAACACTCATTCCAGATCCCTTAAAATGTTGCTAAATTATTGTGAATGTATCTTAGAACACTAAATTCAAGTTCTACAAGATGGTACGGATGACAAACATTCAATCCTAATACAAAATACACCGAAATTAATTACAAATCTGCAAAATGTCCAGTACCATTTTAACTTTACCCTGAGCTTTGGATGTCCTCCCTTATTCTCAGAGGTGGTGGGCATGCTCACATATGCCCCTCAAACTTGGTGGGTGGGGAGGGGATGACTACCTCTGGTTCCTCTCTCTTATCAAAATGGGTAGGAAAACTGGCAGCTGGTTTATTTTCAGTGTTGCTAACTTTACGCCCAATTCGGTGCAAATTTTTATTTGCCTTTCCTGTATTTTAGGGCCGATATGGATGAGATTTACTTAAAACTTTTACAAGGACATTCCGAATGTACATTATATTCTCAAAGGAAAAGCAGTGGACAAAACTGTAATCATTAATCAGGGACGTAAATCGGTAACAGATCTTCCTAAAAATTGATCTGGCCGAGGGTTTTGCTGCAGCACTGAACATGGGGCTCATCCCGGGAATAGGTTATGGCATGGGTATCCACCACACCCTTTTTTGCTCTTTTTAAGTTACATGTAGAATACCATCACTCAAGATTTGTTTTCTCCCCATTTCCAGAAATCCAGTAGAAATATCACCACTTGATTTTTTCTTTCTCACCTTTTAATACTTGATGCAGTTCACTTCCAAGTTCTTGAGTTTTAGTTGAATTGTGAGTTATCCTTTTTATATTACCTGTTGACAAATATTAAAAGAAAAATTAAATCATTTGTAACTCAAAGGGCTCTGCCTGGCAAAAAAATGGACAATAAAATTATTTTTACTTTTGGAGTTCTGACCCCCCAAAGTTGGTCCTGGATGGACGAAGTTGCATTTTGAGGGCCCTATCTTTTAAAGTAAAGGAGGTACAAGTTTTCTGATGCCAGATTTGAATTCTACACAAGTAAGTACCCCAGGATACATACTTTTCAAAGTTGTAAAGGGTTCCCTTTATAGTACATTTATGGACCTCCAAACATCGTCTTTCGCGTTGCGACACATTTTACGCTGACCCCCTAAATTTCAAATTGATGCCACGGGAAAACAAAATGGAGTATGAATCTCAAATTTTCGGGATTTTACTTTCTCATCAATATCTACAATGTACCACCACACAGAAAAAGAAAAAAATTGAAGAGGTGCTGCGGTGCACATCCCTGGAGTTGACATGGAATGGGTCACATATAATTACGTACATTTGTACATGTTACAAATCTGACCCAGCACACTTGAGTCACCATAGCATGCTTAATTATCCTGGATATAAACTGTACAGTGTTCACCGTGTACACAAGGTGATTCACAAACCAAGGGATCCCCACCTGCTGCGGTCACGGGGGTGGGGCTGTGATCAGGGTTCACAGTTTTCCACGTCCAGGACGCTTTTTGTACTCACTGGACCCGGAAAAAGTAAGATTGCATAACCTGAATGGGTCCAGCAGGCTGTGCTTGGACCCGGAAAAATCCCATTCAAGAAATATTGTAAACATTGTAAACATTGTAACGTAATATTTGCACGATCCAAAGAAAAGTCCACCTCTTCTAGAGTTCCCCTTGTATCACTAAGCAAACATCTGTGCATGAAATAGCGATGGGTGAGCTCACACTGTGTCATGTAGCAGCGATTTTAGTAATTGTACTATATATGTAATTTATGAATGAAAAGTTGTTTTTAAAAGTCGAGTCGGCGGTACATTTCCTGGTGACAATTACGCAAACACGTTTTTGCGGTAGATACAGCTGTATATTTTCAACTGATCAAATAGCAAAATAACAAATAATTTAAATGATTCAAGTAGTGCAATATTATTTGGTAGTAATGTAGTTTTATTGAGAATAGTATCCGATCTCGGTAGCCGGTAAGTCGTCTTTTATCCAATAATTCGGCTCGTACTGAGTGAGTGAAGATGGCATTTCCGGGTGTTCCGCCTTCCGTACATCGGATGCATACATTGTAAGTGTAATTTGGACCCACAAAAATCAGCTTGGGACCTGCAAATTTCAACTAAATGGGATCTGAATGGGTCCAGCATAAAAAAAGTGGACCCGGTTATTTGAGAGCAAACTGTGAACCCTGGCTCCTGCCATAGCTTTGACAATGTTTATAACAACACTTTAACCCCATTTGACCCACCTCCAAACAGGGTTCGAATTCGTTTAAAAATTTTGTGTAGCAGTTTTTGGCTAATTCATCATAATCAGGATACTTCCATATACTAAATAAAGCACTATAAAAAGTGCTATACAAATGCAAAATTGGGTAGCAGTTACTTCAAAATGTGGAGCAAACTGCTATGCGATACAGCCGAATTCGAACCCTGCCTCCAAACTAGTCCCAAACAGAAATGTTTGGTAGACTCATAACCGGTGCGATCTTACCTTTCCGATGTTGATTAAGATACTTCTTGCATCGATCCCGAGATGCGGAAAAACCAATAGTCATTTTGTCCCACATAAATGAATAAATAACAAAACCCCGATCCCCGGTGGACTCACCCAAAAGGTGACGTCACACCATATGATAATCCCTTATCCGACTTGGGATCCCCTACCGGACCAAACTTGTAGGGGTGGCGGGGTCGGGATAATCAACATCGAAAGGTAAGATCGCACCGGTTATGAGTCTACCAAACATTTCTGTTTGGGACTAGACTCAGTACACCGGTCGATCTTACCGCTTCCGATGTTGATTAAGATACTTCTTGCATCAACATCTGAAAGATCGATCTAGCAAGTAACCGACGGATGGAGGTACAAGATTGGTCAGCATATGATCAGGGATCGGAAGCGGGTAACGATGAGTTACGGGAGGACAGAAATATTTTTCCCCAACGGACGGAAAAACAAAAAAGACCACGCGATCACAGACATAAACCTCCTTACTTAAAAAGTTTGGTGGTTAAGAATAGCGACACTGGTTCTTACCATGCTGAGTATTCTGTATAGTCTGAAAACCTGGTACCCGTACACCACCGTATTATGATCGCCGAACAATGTCCCGGTAAACCTCCCGCCCGTCTCTGATTACTAACGAAACGGAAGTATCGTAGAGAAGGGCGAAGGTGGCTTCCGGGACACCGCCTGCTAGATCTCCTCAAGGGACAACCGAACGGTATACCCAAGATGATGAGATAGCTCGTGTCGAGTGGGTCGTGGGACGCGAAACCTTCCGATCTCCCGGACCCCACCAACACCTGGACCAGCCATTGCGACAGCGGCTGGACCGAAAGGCTCTGTAAGGGTGATGAATGCGGTCGTGAGTCCTCGCAAGGCTTGTGTTGGAAGAAATAGTGCTGCAGCGCCTTATCGGACACCCCAGCCTATCTTTGGCTTCAGCGAACTTTGCCCAACCCTGGGGATTGGAGAGGGACGAATGTCGGTATGCACCGCGCCCGTTCAGTAGTCACGAGAACAGAGCGCCCGAAACAGTGTCGCTCCAGTGTTTGTGAACACGGAAGCTAACCTCGAGACCGTGTGCAACTCAGCACCGCCGTCCCGAAGCCAACGCCAAACCGGAAAGCCATCTTGAGAGTTACGTATTTAAGCGTCGCTTTTGGACGGAAGGTCAAAAGGTGACCCTTAAAGTAATCTAAGACTGTGTTGGGATCCCTTAGGAGGATCACTTTCCTTTTGGTAGACACTCGTTGAACATACCGTCGAGGCGTAGACTAATAAGGTAACCATCGGCTATGATAGTCGACCCGTCTCGAAACCTCGGTGAATGGAGAGGACAGCTGACTTATAGCTGGCCCCAGTGGCCCGCTGAAGTCTTGCTTGGAACTTTTCTGTCAGAAACTCCGGAACTAGCAGCACAGAGGTTTAGCGGGAGAGCTATTTGTCTCATTGCACCAAGCGTAGTATGGAGCCAGACTCTGGCTATACGCACGGAGGGTAGACTTCCGTCAGCCCGGCGATGAGAAAAACAGCTTCTGATGAAAAGTATCCCTCCGCTGCGTGTTCCCTGGTAAGGGCCATGCAGCTAACTGCAGGTGCTCTAGTGATAGACTGGGTACCTCCGCTCCGGGCATCCGGAGTAGATCTGGTACTGGGAGTGCCAGCTGCCTTGCCGCTAGCAGAATGACAATGCAGTCTTCCCACCCGATCTTGGCCACCACCCTCATGAGTAGTGAGATCGGAGGGACTGCATAAGCTGTCATCCTCCCCAGTCTATGGACAGAGCGTCCACGGTGAATGCTTGGGGTCCGCGACCCTTGAGCAGTACACACGGCAGTGGATGATTGCGATGAGATGCGAACAGATCTTTCGAGGGGTGGTAACCGTGGTACATCCCCTTGAAGATCGTCTGAGCGACCTGCGGAGCAAGGGACCATTCTGCTGGTCCCGACACCCTTCCTCGTGACAGATTGTGCGCGCGAGGATGCTGGTGACGCCTGGCGATGTGTATCGCTCTCATCGTAATCTGCCTGAACTTGCACCACCCTATCAGGTGTCGTGCATGCAGGCTCAATCGTGGTGGCCCGGAGTCCCCTTGTCTGTTGGGGTAGGCTACCACGGTTGTGTTATCCGTCAGGACAACGGTATGTGATTCCACGATCACCTCCTCGTGGCGAGGGAGGTTGGTGTGAAACTCTGTCTCTATGGCCCCCATAGGCCCGAGACGGAGTCTCCGTGGATGTGGACCCCCCAGCCCCGTTTTGACGCTATGGTCGTCACCACGTGACATACCGGGGGTGCAGGAAACCTGACACCCTGGGTCAAATTGGGCTGATGGGTCCACCACCAGAGTTCTCTCGCGCGATCTCCGACAACGGAACCGCGAGGGATATTGGTGACGACTGGGCCTGCAAGCAGGCTAGAAGGTGTAGTTGGGTAAGCCTAACGTAGAAAGCGGCAGTACAGTACGAGGTCTACCATACTGGCCATTAGGCCTACCACCTTCATCCATGCCACAGCGGGTTTTGCCCGAGACCCGGCCAAGAGCCAGGCACACCGCACCATGTCCGCCACCCGCTCGGGTGAGAGCACCGCGAACCCCTCCGTGAGGGTGATCTGGGCCCCTACAAATAGTGGTGTCTGCGTCGGGACCACGCTGGACTTTTTGAGCTGATCAAAAATCCAGGGTCCCGCACCCACGGACTATCAACCCCATGAGACCCGTAGTCTTCAGTGGAGTGCGTCCGTGATATGAGCCAAACGTCCAGGTAGCAACTGATGTTGACACCCCTGTGCTTCAGGTACGCTGCCACCGCTCTGACCAAGAGTGTTAAACACCCTGGGAGAGATGGACAGGCGGATGGCGGTATCAAAACTGGTAATTTTGATCCTGTACCTAGAAGCGCAGATGCCTCCGATCTTGAGAGGCGATTGGCATATGCAGATAGGCGTCCGAGAGATCTAGCGATGCTGTTCCCATGCCCCTGATGGGGCAGGCTAGCACCGAGGCGAGAGTCCCCATTCTGAACCTCTTGGGCCTGAAGAACGTGTTCAACAGCCTGCGGTTCCGGATGGGGCTCCCGTCGCCGGTCTTCCTTGAAGCCAATGGCTCCAAGATCACCCGTAGAACGGCGGGTAGACCGGGACAACCGCCCGCTCCGTGAGAAGCTGTGTGATCCCTGTCAGTAGTGCCCGACGCTGGGGGCCGTCTGACGGCACTACTGTGGACCTCTGAAATGTGCAGACGAATGTGGGGAGACTGGGTTGCCAGTCTGTAACCCCCACTCACCACTGACCATACCCAGGCGCTCAAAGAGATGGTTTCCCACCTCTGGGTGAAAGCCATAAGCGGTCGTCCACTGGGAGATCCCCCTGTGAAAAAAACGCTGAGTCCCCCAGGAATGATCTGCCTAGCTTCCCTTGGAAGAGCGCTTGCTCTTCTTCGGGGCTTGCCAGCTGTTCCTGTGCTACCCTTGCGCCTCCCAGAAATGGGTGCTGCAGAGGTAGTGGGCTCGGGTACTGTTGGTGGTGCACGGCCTGCTGAAGTCGGAGCTCCTACCCATGGTAAGGGCAGTTTCCGACCTCTTCAGAGTGCTCCGTTGGTAGCTTCTTTGCACGGTCCTCCACCGTAGCGCAGAAGCATCCAAGAGAAAAGGACCCTGCCTTTCCATCGCGTTGAGCGATTGGAGTGGCAGGCCCCTCCCCGGCGCTGAGTGGACACCCTATGGGCTAGGCCCATGGAGCTCTCGTTGAGGCTAGCTGTTAGCACCGCTAATAGGCTCACCTGCGGAAGAGCTCAGATGTTGTCTGAGCGTGATACGCTTGCGACATCTGGGTCCCTCTCGGATCCCCTCAGGTAGGTCCCGTGGTCCTCCGCGTTACACGCAGAGGAAGCGTGCAAGCACGCGGCGCCATAGCTCTACTGAGCTCGACAGCCCACGATATCTACCCGTGAGGTTTGCCGGGAATGAGAGTGCAGGCGCCCCTGTGAGGAAGCAGCAGCTGAGCATCCTACTGAAAGGATCCCTGGTCCTCCTCCATGGACTCCCCTTAGGGGTGTCCGGAGGAAGATCAGTGCTGTTGCTCCCCTCGCGGGGCAGCGGGGAAGGAGATTGTAGTGATGTCACTACCGGACTCAGCTTCCGACTCCTTTCCCTCGCCCACAGTATCCGAGATCATGCTCCGATGATGACGGTAACTGAGGACGGGCATCTGAAAGCGGGTAAGAAGGCATAACCACTGTGTGGCTCGCCGACTACCTGCCAGCAGAAGAGGGAGTACTCCCGCAAGACCCTGAGGTATCCGCCATGGCACCACTGGGTCCACATGCTCTCGCAGCCGTCGTCCTAGCGCTAGCAGCACGGGGCCTACCCTGATCAAGATCTGGGTTAGCCCCATGCCGGCTGGCCTGGTCAACAGCTGATGTTGGTACTGCGTGGCCATCGCTAGGCGACACTTGCCACGGTGCTAGGCCGTGGAAGAAACACCCTGCGGCGGGTACCACGGGCATACCCAGCCGGCAGCTGACCCTGAAAGGATCCGCCACCAGGGTAACCCCATGGTACTGCAGTACCAGCACCGCCTCCCCCCCCCCTTGTTGCCACAGAGACTGTGGCGACTAAGGCGGGTGCTGCGGTACCGGTGCGGTATCAGCGTGGGTACCCGTGAGGGTTCCCAGTTGTGGACCGCTGTACCCTCGCCACACGGCGCTCCCTGTTTGGGGGCTCAAGCTGTGTGCTAGTGGTACCGGCGCGGTACTCGCATGGGTACCCGTGAGGGTTCCCGGTTGTGTACCGCTGGCGCGTGGTTCCAGCGTAGGTGCCCGTGAGGGCTCCGGCTGTGTACCACTGTACCCATGCCTCACTGCGTTCCCCGCAAGGGGATCAAGCCGTGTGTATGGGTACCCCATACCGGCTGTCCCTTGGCTAGAGGGAGCTTGCCTAGTACCACGGGTAGCTGAGCGTGCATACCCCCGATCAATCACCTCGCCACCTGAATAGGCAGCGTCAATCAATGGAGCTATGCCCTGTTGATTTAACAGTGATCGATCAAGAGAGGGTAATTGACCCATTGACGATAATGGATCACCCACGCTCCGCTGGCTCTCGAGGACATAAGTGGGTTGTTGATCAGCTAGGCTGTTCAAGCTACTTACTGTACCCTCTAGAGCTTCGCCCAAGGTCGCTGTGTGTGGCGGACCACTCACGGCAGCTATGGGCGGGTGCATAGCGGTTACCACTGAAGTCAAGCCGTAGCTCGTCTTTGTAGCTGCCACCGAATGCACCTGGGTCGCTGTCCCGTGAGAGACTGCGAGCCCAACCCCTGAATAATCGCCAGCCAGTCCCTGTGGACAGCCCGCAGCTATTCTAGGGCCCCAGGGTATCACTCGGCGGTCCCGCCATGGAACGCTGCCGTGTGACAACCCCAGTTGGTTCTGCTAAGACTACACCCACAGCGTTAGCCGCGGTATCGTCTCTGCTGAACCCATGCATGCTAGGGTTCAACCCAGGCAGGCCCGGGGTACCCTTGCATGCTGCCCGTCGCTGGCTACTACTGTGGCTGTTTGAGCCCGTAGATATGCCTGCAACAGACGGGTGTCCTCCTGCTAAAAACCCGTGAGGATTTTCGCTAGAGGACTGGTATCCTCCTGCTACAAAACCCGCTAGGGTTTTCGCTGGTGGTTACCGCTCTGCTGCCTGCTACTTTGCTCCGACGTATAGTCAGTGCTTTCGCTGGCTGCTGAGCCTTTGACGCGCTTAGCAGTCCCGAAGGAACCGCCTGCTTGTCCGGGGACCGGAGCCCCTTAAGCAGACCTGCCATGACCCATAGGGGCTGTCACAGCAGAATCTACCGTGTCGACTGGTATCCTCCTGCTGCAAAACCCGCTAGGGTTTTCGCTGGTGGTTACCGCTCTGCTGCCTGCTACTTTGCTCCGGACGTATAGTCAGTGCTTTCGCTGGCTGCTGAGCCTTTGGACGCGCTCGCAGTCCCCGAAGGAACCGCCTGCTTGTCCGGGGACCGGAGCCCCCTTAAGCAGACCTGCCATGACCCATAGGGGCTGTCACAGCAGAATCCACCGTATCGACCTTACCAGTGCCCTTGGTAGATTTCTTCTTCGTCTTATGGCGATGACGGAGCCTATCCCAATCGTCAAGCTGGAACTCGGAGAGTCCTAAGCAAAAGAAAGACATCTAGAAGATCGTGAGCACTCCCTGTGGGTGAAACAGAGCGGGTGTGGGTCCCGCTCCGTCACCAGGGAGGGGCAAGCCCGACAGGGCCGAGGCGAAGCGAGGGGAAAAGGGAGGGGGGCACTCCCCCCCCCCCCCCAACACGCGACTCAAGCCCAGTAAGCAAACCTGAGCACGGAGGCTGGTCGCTAACGTTAGTGGTAAAGTAAGGACTGGCTAACTTTATTACTAAAATGTCAGACGGGTCCCTACCAATCCCCACCGTATGAATATCTGATTAACTCGTCTTTATTGGACGGTAATGAAGACATAACGATAGAGTAATCACCCTAACATAGCAACAATAACCTACCGTACATGAAATACAATGTGTATGTACAAACATCTATTGTAACTTACAGGCTGCAATGGTTGTTTTACGTGGGAAACAAAATGAATGGCGTCAACGAGCGGCCATTTTGAATTGCTCGTGTGTCCCGTATACAAACGGAGGCACGATATGTAGCAAAGTTTTGGATCGTTTTTTGTCACTTTTTCGCCAGAAAATGCCGTCAAAACTATCCTCAGCCGAACAATACCGGTTTGGTTTTACCTAAGGTGTGTAACTACAACCGTATATCTCGCCTTGGTCGAGAAATTGATACACAGTGCTATGAACAATCGATAGGCACGTCTGTGTCAGTCGGAGACCAAGGAGGATAAGGGACGATCATATGGTGTGACGTCACCTTTTGGGTGAGTCCACCGGGGATCGGGGTTTTTGTTATTTATTCATTTATGTGGGACAAAATGACTATTGGTTTTTCCGCATCTCGGGATCGATGCAAGAAGTATCTTAATCAACATCGGAAACGGTAAGATCGACCGGTGTACTGAGTCTCAACCACCGCCTACTTGAGATACAGCTACACACACATTACTCACTTAATACTATATAATAGGTCAAAAGTTATCACGTTTACAAAGTTTATAGCAATTTAAGCCTATTGACCTCATTTGACCTTTGACCCTCACCCACCTCGGAACTCGACCACCACCTACATGTACAGTATTCCGGTATTTGTTCCAATAAACGCCATCACCAATAAGCACCCACCCAGCCACCCAGGGTATTTTCAATTTGCTAAAGGGTACCATTAATGTTGTTGAAGTGACTGGACGTTGATACTAGTGAAATAGCTTGACGATTTGAAGTCCTGTGTAAACTTGGCAATACATTTACCACATCAGAAAAGCTACTAGAACGTCTCGGGACCCTATTATAATATACATAGGTAAATTTGTCTCTAATAAACGGCCCTTTCGAAAAAATAAGGTAAACCAGTTTTTTTGTAAAAGCGCCCACCCAAAATGACTTTGTAAAGCACCCTGGGCGATTCTTCGATCTTCTTCAAAGATGCTATCCCTATATGCAGCAGCAGCTACATGTATACTGGGACTTGGTGCAGAGAAGTCACAGGCAAGGGTGCAGAAACAAGGGTGACGATAAGGTGAAGACTGTAACAAAATGACGAAACCAAGGCTTATTGGAATGAATACAGTACTTGATATGCTGCAATGATGATGATGACATCCATACTTGCTTAGATCGAGAGATACAGCATTGAAACGGTTTATGTAACCCTATTTGACCTTTGACCAATGGCACATTCCCCACCGGTGAACTCAACCACTGCCTACTTGAGTTGAGTTACAATGTACACGTTTATCTACGTGTAATGATGCAAAGATGGACACCCATACACCCTTAGATCTAGAGATTCCTCTCGGTACTTGAGAGAGCGATGCCGTACACAAGCGCACACTACAGGGTCAGAATTATTTCGGCGAGAATCTGATAATCGAGTCTCAATCAATCGATTGATCCGATAATCACTCGCAAACATTTGTAGTTTATACAGAAGTTGATTTGCAAGAATCAAATGATTCCCGCAAGTTTATTCTGCAAGAATCAAGATTGATTCTCGCCCTGTGAAATAAAATTCTGACCCTGCGCTAATTACCTGCCATGACCTGAATCTGCACAAAAGGAATCTGTTTGTGAACACAAGTCGCTAGAAACCTCCTTCACCAAAACTTAACGGATTCACAAATGGATTCCTTTTGTGCAGTTGTGGGAGGTAATCTCTAGATCTAAGGGTGTATGGGTGTCCATCTTTGTAGAGGGTGCACAGCGTATATTTTATTGACAGGGTTTATAGGAATTTATCCCTATTTCACCCCATTTGATCTTTGACCCAACTCAAACCTCAACCACCCTTACTTAAGATAACTACTATGGTGCCAACTGCCAAGATGGATGCCCAAAATTCGCTTACCATAGTTTGTGAGATATTGCATTGACAAGGTTTATAGGAATTACGATGCACATACGGACGCCTAGCATTCCTAATGTAGCGCCTTCGCCAATTTGGTGAAATACAGGAAAATATCTGCCGTATTCCATGAAGCTGAATGCTGAATGGAATACGGCACAAGACCGTAGATATTTTCCCGTATTTCGTGAGAACAAACAGGGGGTAACAATTTTATCCTTTAGTGCATGCCTTCTCAACTGGCAGTGCACGTCACTTGTGCCGCTTGGACTGTGACTGTGGCGCACGAAGTGACGCACGGTAATTTTAATATTTTTTCACATAAAACTTGAACAAAAAGGGGTGAAAATACCCAATATGGGCCTTAAAAACCTAAAAATCCAGCAGCTTCGGGCGCTGCCCTGGACCCCGAAAAAGCACCACTGCACGATCCCCACTATGTTACACACGCTACCTTGCAGAATCCTCCCTTGACATGTTGGCACTTCATGATCACTAAAATTTTCCAGTTGGCACTTCAAATAAACTAGTTGATGATGATGAAGGCCTACTTTATAGTGAACATGAATTGCATAAATCTTCAGACTTGTTCGTAAACTTTGTTGAAGGAATTTAGTTTGATAATCTTACTGAAAAGTAGACCAGTTTCTTCTTTGCTTTTTAACAGTGCACTCATGGCCGCGCATGAAGTATGCGCGCAAGTCTTAGGATATCGCGCGAGACATGTTACGCAAACGCACGTGTGTTATGTCTGCGCAGGTAATACTGGGAAATATTACCTGCCTGTGATGAGGAGTATGCACGCAGGTAATACAGATTTTTACCCCCCGCCCCCAAATCCTGAAAGTAACCCCTGAAAGTTTTAAATTACAGAGAGTCCATTTCTTTCAAAGTTAGCCCCAAGTTGAGGCCTGATTGCTGTTTTGAAAGTAGATAGAGCCAGGATGGGGATATTACACATGTAGATGCTTAACTTACGGAACTGTCAGGATAGTGAGGATACATTGAAGATTTTTTTACACGATACATGATATATATCGTTGTTGGGAAGGAAAATCCTCTTGTGTCATTGGTCTCCGAACATTTTTAAAACTATCTACCTCTTGGCAGTTTTGTTTAAATATGTTCAAGCCTCAAGGATCACATGTACTTGGAGGTTTAGATGATATAGTTCCCCAGTTCATGGGATTTTATCAATGTTAAAAAGCATGGGATGATGGGCAATGGCATCGCTAGCAGAGGATGCTACATGTACATGTAATAGAAGCAGAACTCTAGTACACTCGCACTATTTGTGCTATGTTTGAGTTCGCTAATAAATAACGCACCCTGCACTTATCGTCAATCCCCGCAGGCAACAGGCGTACCTTCCACAGTATGCTGTTATGGTATTTTATTGCTGTAGGCCCTACATACACGCACGGTCATTTGGTCAATAAAATGAATGGCCACACACATGGAATGGATATTGTAAAATTACCAATCGTGAAAATATGGACCAGTATTTGGACAGGATTTGTGAAAATTTGGTTTAAAAAATTGGTGGAGTGTTTATTAGAGGCGGCTTTAGAGAAAATAGGGCAATTTTACGAGGAAAGGTGAGGTCTTCAAATCTGCCTCCAGAAGACATGATGCGTGCGTAAAGCACAAAAGAAATCCCCAGGTGAAGCGATATTGATCGACTCATTTGCTTTGTACTTGTTCCATGTGCATCATGTCATCTGGAAGCAGATTTGAACTAATGACCTTTCATGAAATTGCCCTACAAGTACAATGTACATTGTATACACATTGGAAAGTCTTAAACGTAATTTGCACCAGGCCGGGCACCTAAGTGACTAAAATTAGCTTACGTAATTTGCAATGACTAGGCCCTAGGTAAATGATAGGAAAATCGCTAATTTTGTGTTCATCGATCGTGGAACTCTCAGTCTCGGTACCGGTACACATTTTCAGAACTGACCAATCGCATTTGTGCAATAACACATGTCTGCGTCTGGCGTCCTACGCTACCTATCGCTATCCTACTACGCTGTATACGCCACGTCCGAGTACATGGACGAGGGAAAGTTTTATGACGAACACAAATTAACTAATTTTCCTAGTACCGGGGCCGGGGCGTAGCTCGTAGCTGCTTGTGGGACGCACTCCTCGAAATGAACATTTCGTGTCCG
Source organism: Amphiura filiformis (assembly GCF_039555335.1). NCBI lineage: Eukaryota > Metazoa > Echinodermata > Ophiuroidea > Amphilepidida > Amphiuridae > Amphiura > Amphiura filiformis. Next base: position 50,757,897 of record NC_092635.1, read on the forward strand.
AGAATTAAATATAGGAACAGTAGACAACTAGACATCACATGGTAGATGCAATTTTTAGTGTAAATGTATTTTGCAAACAACAAAACATAGCCAATCTACATCCACCAATTGAATTGATGCATCCACTGCCAGTGACTGCTCACTTTTCACTTCAGGAAGTAAATTCAGGGGCTGCACTGATGACACTTTAACAGCTTAAAATTTCCACTTAAATTATCAATATTGATTTATCACCCAAAATGATGATGATCAACGATTGTTTTCATGATGCATCTCATCACTCAGGTCAATTGAAAAACAATCTAAACAGCGGGCGCTATGACATGACCTACACTGTTGTGTATACAGATTGCAACTTCTTATTTGACAGGACAACGTTGCACTTTCTTGTAAAATGGTGAAACATCCTTGAAGAATTTGTGCGATCCAAGCACTACTAATATAGCAAATGCAGAAGTAAGCTCTCCACACACATTGATAACCATGTACCACACATAATTATGATATCGATTGGCTTTCACACTTGGTATTTTTATGTTTCCCCGAGGGCCAAAAGTTGAACAGTCAATTGATGGAAAAACATGGCGCCCATTAGTTGATTTCTCCTTCAAATCAGTGCTGTGATTCCACATTGATATTGCATATCCTACAAATTACAGCTACGCAATGGAAGAATATATCCTTGTGTATCCAGGCAAATGAGAATATATATCCTGAGTGAACTCCACGTTAATTGACAGACACCCTGGAGTAACAATTCACAAGTTAGTGAATGAAAAACAAAGCAGTGAAGTGAACCGAATATTATGAAATGGGGTTATCCCGTACTTACAGCTGGCCAAATTAAGAAATGACCACCAGTGATATTCCTTCCGTAAATAGCTGCCATTATCACGAAATAATATCTCTCGTGCTAGTTTTATATTCCAAATTAATAGAACTTCGATTCAAACTTGGTCTGGAATTATTGATGGCAGTGAAGCATGAAAGAAACGAGTTGATAATCAATCGGTGCTTATAAACTTCGTCGATATGGGCAATTTGCTTGTTTCGCCACTGATGTGAACGACACACAGAGTAAGGACATGCAGTGTAGGGAGAATTGACAATTCAATCGCCACACGTTTGCAATATCTTGCTAAAATTCACATGATAATTCATGACATCAATTCATATCTCTCAAATATGCTTAAGTAATAAGGTTTCATTCATATATGTTACTTTTCTTATATTGTATTCTATATTTAGCATTAAATCAATTACACATTATTTACCCTAATTGCAATTCTCTACAACCACCCTAAGAGGTCATGCTACCGAAGAGTTGTATATCACTTAATTTGATTGGTTGTCACTTTTCAGAGCGACACATTCATTGGGTTTTGTGATCTCCTAAATGGTCTCAGAGATTGTGTCTCATGATGCAGGGGCAACTCAGTATCAATTTTCTTCCAGCAAAATATTATGACAATTTTACCCAAAAATGACATTAAATCAAATGCTATCAACAAATGAAATATTTGAAAGTTCATTTTTATCAAGGAAACATATTTACATCACATCTGCAAGCCGTTTCTTCATCAAATGACCCAAAACCAAGTTGATTTTTTGGTTGAGAGTCATAGCGCCCCCCACTCAAAGTTCATCAGTGTCTTTGTCTCAAGTTCAACTTCAAACTTCACTTTGTTTGACTTTTGTTTACAAGTCATGAAATTTTGGTAGGCTTTTGAGCTCTTAGGCAAAAATCAGGGCATGCAGAGAAAGCTAAAAAATTGAAATCATGAAAATGTGAAATGTTAAAAATGAAGTGAAATTTTGGTCTTTTTCAATGTTTTTTCCCCGCATTGATTTTTTTGGTATTTATGATACCCTAGCTATTTGTTAAATGTGATCCCAGCGAAAGTGCAAATAAATAAATAAATAAATAAATAAATAAATAAATAAATAAATAAATAAATAAATAAATAAATAAATAAATAAATAAATAAATAAATAAATAAATAAATAAATAAATAAATAAATAAATAAATAAATAAATAAATAAATAAATAACATAATAATAATAATAATAATAATAATAATAATAAAATTTTGGCCCAAGATTTTTTTGGTATGATGTAGCCTACGAAAAAGAAGTGGGCCAAAAAACAGTTTTTTGGGGATTTGGGGCCAAAAATGAGCAAATTTAGCATATTGGAACATGTAGAAACGGTGCCCAAAATATCTGTACCCAAAATCGCTTGACCCCCCTTTTCGACCTGCAAAAAAAAAAAATCCGGGGTACACATAATTATTTCACCACCCCTAACATTATGTTGGAATGTTGTGCATCAAGTTTTCAAAATGTTATTGAACGTTTTATACCCTTTATTTACCCGACATTTAGATGTTTTCTGTAAAACGTTTTGTGAGATTGTAGGCCTATAATTTGAAGTACAAGTTAAAATGAATAAAATAAAAGTAACACCGGCTGGAGTCAATAGAGGACCGCACCTAGGGTGTACGGTTTTCTTAACACTTTTGGTGTTATTGTTATACCTTCCAACTGTCGAAAATAAACCAAGAGTGTAAAAATAACACCCAAAAGTGTTAAAAAATCGGAGTTTTTGCAGTGTATCTGTGTATTGATGAAGTAGTACGTGTACCTGCTTACATCTATCTACTGTAGATCTGTGTCTTGTTGAAGTAGGCCTAAAATAAAGAAAACTGACCCATAAAAGGGTTGATATTTTGACCACACGACGTTATAAGTGTGTACATCTACTGTAGATCTGTGTATTGATGAAGTACAGACGTGACATTAAGTTTGGAATATTTCTTCACGAAGTGCCAATAATTATATACGAGGCCGGGGGTATCAAAACGTTTTAGAAATCGCCCAGAAGTGAAAGAGCTATATCAATGAAATTTTGTCAGTGCAATCACTGGTCCTTATGTACACTATGGTGCAAAAATGGTCTCATAAGTATGTTTACTTTTTTTACAGGAGCTAGATGTCACTACCTGCCTATGTAACCGCATAACCCGCAAAATGGAGAAAATTGAGGCATGCAGCATGATTAAGTTCCATTTCAAGGGTTACAGTGCCCAGAAAATCTGTGATGAAATAAAAATTCCTTTTCCAAAAAGCGACAGTGACATATCACAATCACCACCGAAGATAACTTTCATTTCATCATCAATTTTCTAGGCACTGCAACCCTTCAAAAGCAGGATCTTAATAATGCTGCTTGCCTCAATTGTCTCAATCTTGCAGTTTATGCGCAGTAACTGGGGCAGCGGGTTATTGGCATCTAGTGCCACCTGTAAAAAAAGTAAACATACCTATGAGACCATTTTTAGACCATAATGTACATAAGGACCAGTGATTGCACTGACAAAATTTCATTGATATAGCTCTTTCACTTCTGGGCGATTTCTAAAACTTTTGATACCCCTCGTACTAGTTCTGGAAAAGGCCTGCATAAACTGCACGGGCTAAATGTTAATTGGGTGTCGGAAGATGGTGTAAAATAATTGTTTAATAGAAAATGTTCAATGAGTTTACATTATGCATATTATTACTCTGCAAAACCTCTGGTGTTAAAAATAACACCGGTTGGAGTCAATAGAGGACCGCACCCAGGGGTGTTGTTTTTAAACACTTTTGGTATATTGTTATATATACCTTCCAGGTACGTGTCAAAAATGACACCAAGAGTGTAAAAATAAACCCAAATGTGTTGAAAATAACAACCCGGCCTGGGTGCGGTCCTCTATAGACTCCAACTGGTGTTACTTTAAACACCCGAGTTTTTGCAGTGTATCTGTGTTGATGAAGTAGTACATTAGTGTTTGCTGGGATTGTATAATTTGAAGTACAAGTTAAAATAAATAAAATAAAAGTAACACCGGTTGGAGTCAATAGAGGACCGCACCTATATAGGATGTTGTTTTTTAACACTTTTGGTGTTATTGTTATACCTTCCAAGTGTCAAAAATGACACCAAGATTGTAAAAATAACACCCACATTAAATGTGTTAAAAATAACACCCCTGGGTGCGGTCCTCTATTGACTCCAACTGGTGTTACTTGTTGTTTTTTAACACTTTTGGTGTTATCATTGTTATACCTTCCAAGTGTCGATGTCAAAAATAAACCAAGAGTGTAAAAATAACACCCCTGGGTGCGGTCCTCTATTGACTTCAATCGGAGTTTTTGCAGTGTATATATCTGTGTATTGATGAAGTAGTACGTGTACACTGCTTACATCTATCTATACTGTAGATATGTGTCTTGTAAATAAATAAATAAATAAATAAATAAATAAATAAATAAATAAATAAATAAATAAATAAATAAATAAATAAATAAATAAATAAATAAATAAATAAATAAATAAATAAGTTGTTATACCTTCCAACTGTCGAAAATAAACCAAGAGTGTTAAAAGTGTTAAAAAAATAATACCCCTGGGTGCGGTCCTCTATATTGACTTCAATCGGAGTTTTTGCAGTGTATCTGTGTATTGATGAAGTACTACGTGTACCTGCTTACATCTATCTAGGCCTACTGTAGATCTGTGTCTTGTTGAAGTAGGCCTAAAATAAAGAAAACTGACCCATAAAAGGGTTGATATTTTGACCACACGTCGTTATAAGTGTGTACATCTACTGTAGATCTGTGTATTGATGAAGTACAGACGTGACATTAAGTTTGGAATATTTCTTCACGAAGTGCCAATAATTATATACTAGTCTGGAAAAGGCCTGCATAAACTGCACGGGCTAAATGTGAATTGGGTGTCGGAAGATGGTGTAAAATAATTGTTTAATAGAAAATGTTCAATGAGTTTACATTATCCATTATGCATATTATTACTCTGCAAAACCTCTGGTGTTAAAAATAACACCGGTTGGAGTCAATAGAGGACCGCACCCAGGGGTGTTGTTTTTAAACACTTTTGGTATATTGTTATACCTTCCAGGTACGTGTCAAAAATGACACCAAGAGTGTAAAAATAAACCCAAATGTGTTGAAAATAACAACCCGGCCTGGGTGCGGTCCTCTATTGACTCCAACTGGTGTTACTTTAAACACCCGAGTTTTTGCAGTGTATCTGTGTTGATGAAGTAGTACATTAGTGTTTGCTGGGATTGTATAATTTGAAGTACAAGTTAAAATTAATTAAATAAAAGTAACACCGGTTGGAGTCAATAGAGGACCGCACCTATAGGATGTTGTTTTTTTAACACTTTTGGTGTTATTGTTATACCTTCCAAGTGTCAAAAATGACACCAAGAGTGTAAAAATAACACCCACATTAAATGTGTTAAAAATAACACCCCTGGGTGCGGTCCTCTATTGACTCCAACTGGTGTTACTTGTTTTTTTAACACTTTTGGTGTTATCATTGTTATACCTTCCAAGTGTCGATGTCAAAAATAAACCAAGAGTGTAAAAATAACACCCCTGGGTGCGGTCCTCTATTGACTTCAATCGGAGTTTTTGCAGTGTATATATCTGTGTATTGATGAAGTAGTACGTGTAGCCTACACTGCTTACATCTATCTACTGTAGATCTGTGTCTTGTTGAAGTAGTAGGCCTAAAATAAACAAAACTGACCCGTAAAAGGGTTGATATTTTGACCACACGTCGTTTTAAGTGTGTATATCGACTGTATTATCTGTGTATTGATGAAGTACAGACTTGACATGAAGTTTGGAATATTTCTTCACGAAGTGCCAATATATACTGGTCTGGAAGGGGCATGCATAAACTGCACGGGCTAAATGTTAATTGGGGGTGTGTCGGAAGATGGTGTATTATAATTGTTTAATAGAACATATGCTGCAAAAACTCGGGTGTACTTAAAAATAACACCGGTTGGAGTCAATAGAGGACCGCACCCAGGGGTGTTGTTTTTAAACACTTTTGGTATTATTGTTATACCTTCCAGGTGTCAAAAATGAGTGTAAAAATAACACCCACATTAAATGTGTTAAAAATAACACCCCTGGGTGCGGTCCTCTATTGACTCCAACTGGTGTTACTTTAAACACCCGAGTTTTTTTTTTTGCAGTGTATCTGTAGTAGGGTAAAAAGGGGGATTCTGGAACACCCTTGTATTTTCCCTGTAAAAATCAAAAAAACCTCTCAACACAAAAAATACACACAAAACTTTTTATACCCTGTAATCCCCCTGCATTATTTTACCCTAAGCTTCCCTGTATTCTTCCCTGTAAATTGTTCAAAAATAACAACACAGGATTACACAGAACAATAATTTACACAGGATTACACAGAAAAACAATTTACACAGGATTACACAGAAAAACAATTTACACAGGATTACACAGAAAAACAATTTACACAGGATTACACAGAACAATAATTTACACAGGATTACACAGAAAAACAATTTACACAGGATTACACAGAACAATAATTTACACAGGATTACACAGAACAATAATTTACACAGGATTACACAGAACAATAATTTACACAGGATTACACAGAAAAACAATTTACACAGGATTACACAGAAAAACAATTTACACAGGATTACACAGAAAAACAATTTACACAGGATTACACAGAAAAACAGTTTACACAGGATTACACAGAAAAACAATTTACACAGGATTACACAGAAAAACAATTTACACAGGATTACACAGAACAATAATTTACACAGGATTACACAGAAAAACAATTTACACAGGATTACACAGAACAATAATTTACACAGGATTACACAGAAAACAATTTACACAGGATTACACAGAAAAACAATTTACACAGGATTACACAGAAAAACAATTTACAGGATTACACAGAAAAACAATTTACACAGGATTACACAGAAAAACATCCTTGTATTTTTAATTCACCCCAATCCAAATTACACGGAAAAATTTCCCCTGCATTTCAATTTATCCAAAAAAAAAATGCAGGGGAAAAAATTCCCCTGCATTTTTTTTAACCTCTTCATCAAAATCAAAAAATTTTGGATTTTTACTTTTAATATCTTATTTCACAAAATTATCCACAAGACCAAATTTGTCTAGATAATTTTTTATCATAGTCATATCTTTTTTTTCAATCGGTGGTTCATTCGTAACAAACTCAAGAGTCTTTTTTAAAACCTCGAACTCCTCTGTCCTTTCAGGAAAAATCCAAGGTGGTCTTAAACACAATCTCATCCTGTATCTATCCTTATACCACTTAATGTAACACATCAAAAGGTTGATTGCCTGAATTCTTACTTTGTTTCCGTTGTAACCGCTGACAGCAACAAACAGGTTTCCGAGACTAGTACCATTCCACATATAAAAATCTCCTTTGGACGAGTCTTCCAGTTTTTGGAATATTTCATCATCAGCGAGCTCAAAATAAATCGAATCTGCCATCTTTTATTCAAATAAAAGATGATCGTAGCATTTTGGATTCTTACGAGCGCTCTTTTGGATTCTCCCGAGAGAAGAATTAGGATGGAAGCTAAACGCATGACAGAAATTTTAAAAGCCTACAACGATGCTAAAAAGACGGAATGTGTACAAAAATAAAAAAAACCCTTGTGATTAATAATCACAAGAGGTTTTTTTGTCATAGTTTACTACACCCAGTTCAAAATGGTTGTAGTCAAGTAGGCTGCTACAAATGCGTCGTCTTCGTATATACCTTCAGCTTTTACTAATCCTAATCTGTCTCCTTCTTTTTGTAATAATGCGTATCCCATTTCTCAGGATCACGATCGTCAAAAACCAGCTCGCCCTTTATATTTGTTTTTTTCTCATCGTAGTACCATCTCCAAACGTTGTGCGGGTTTCCCTCCCACCATTCTCTGTGATACTCTCCATACGCCTCCAGGTTTATGTCTTGGAGGCGTTGGACTAGGTCTGAAAGGTCTACCTTAGACGGTACGGCTACTGATTTGGTTTTTTGATCACTCATCTTTTATTATTAAAAATTTTAAAAGCCTACAACGATGCTAAAAAAGCAGAATGAGTACAGAAATAAAAAAAAACCTCTTGTGATTATTAATCACAAGAGGTTTTTTGTTGTAGTTTACCACACCCAGTTTAAAATGGTTGTAATCAAGTAGGTTACTACAAATGCGGCGTATCCAGTAACTAAAGGATCCCGTCCAGCACAAAATTCCCACGGTTCTCTAGGTGCACCGTCTTTGTATCTACCTTCAGCTTTTACTAATCCGTTTTTGTACCAACATGTCATATACGTGGGATAATTGTCATCAAACACCATCTCAGCCTTCATTTTTGTTTTTTCCTCGTCATAGTACCATCTCCAAACGCCGCATGTTTTTTTTTCATCATCCCACATTTCTTTCCGATACTCTCCGTACGCTTTCAGGTTCTCAACCCAGTTGTCATCCGTTAGATTTGGAAGATCCATTTTATTTAAACGTGGTTATTTGTACAAAACGAACTTAAATTCTATCTTAGGTAGAATGAGTACAAAAAATAAAAAACCTCTTGTGATTAATAATCACAAGAGGTTTTTTTTGTCATAGTTTACCCCATCCAATTAAAAACGGTTGTAGCTAATTACCTTCAAACACCATCTCAGCCTTCATTCTGCGTTTATCTTCGTCATGATACCATCTCCAAACGCCGTGTGGAATTCCTTTATCATCCCACATTTCGTCCCGATACTTTCCAAATTCTTTTAAATTTTTGACCCAGTTTTTACTCATTAAATTTGGAATTTTCCAAATTTCTGCCCATTCGTCAGCGGTTGACATTTCATCATCAGAACCCATTTTATTTATACAAAACAAGTTTGATTTCTAATTTTTTATTTTCTACGGCTTCAGAGTATCTCGGAGGCTCTCCAGGGCTTCTTTTTTTCCTCTTTCCAGTCCAGCCTGTTCTGCCTCTGTACGAATTTCACGTTCTCTATCAGCCGTAAGTTCAATTAGATCCGCTCTGGTTCTGTGCTTGATTCCAGCCTTGTGACCTCTGTAGTTTTCCAACTCTCGCCGAATGTGGTGGAAGTCTTCGTTGCTGACCCGTCCGTCTTCGAGGGCTTTGGACACCAGATCATTTACCGTATTCAAACTGGACTCAGCCGTTCGTTTTACGCTTTCGTGCTTTTCCAATTTTTTCATGGTAGCCTTTCCAAGAGCTACGCATGCCGCGCTAACTAGACCACCAGCGATGGCGATTCCACCGAGTGGAATGCTCACGATCGCGCCAATTCCACTGGCCAGCGTCCCCACAGCCCCTGTTCCAGATCCGACCGCGATGAGCCCGGAAACTTGAGCCGTGTTGTAGAATATGTTCCACGCTGCCTTGTATTTTCTCCTCAATTTCTCCCTCTCGTTAACCTCGTTGTCCAAGAAATTCCTAATCTCTTCGATATTTTTAGTCGGAATTCAACTCCTCGATCTTCGCTTTCCTGAGGAAGATCGGGATAAAGTGGCGGTGCGTTAGGTTTCTTCATGCTTATTTATTTATATCACGTTAGTCCAGCAAAACTTCGTGCTCTGTAAAATTCGAGATGTGGTTTTCAACAAAATGCTGTATGATTTCTTGCTTGGTTAAATTTTTTTCGTAGAAGCTAAGTATTCCCAGTTGCTCAAAATTCATGTTGATTCCAAGGAGACTTACCAGGGCTTGAGTTTTGTAGACATTTGCTGAAACCCGTTGATCCAAAAGCAAAGCTTATTTTCAACGTACTCGATCGAGACATGATGCATAATCGTAGTGTCCGTTTGAACGGATGCGGAAAAGAGGGTTTGCCGCGCGTTATTTAGCACTTTGAACGATATCGAGTCGTTGGTCCAAGTAATATTTAGGTACATGAAGAAATTCGGATTAGACTGAAACGTCAAAGAACAAGCGTTCGCTGGGGCGTTCGGCGGGTTCACTCCCGATTTTACCGAAAAAGAGAGGTTCCAAGGCTGAACAATAAAATGTGGGTTGTTGAAGAAAATTTCTAAAGGTCTAGTGAGTCGCATGGGGGTCAAATCTTTCCGGGATTCGGCAAATTCGTAAACCCAGCAGTGATGCCAATTTGCATAGGCCTAGCGTTGAAAGTGTTGTTCATTCCGTTTTTAATTTCGATCAACTTGTCTCTCTCCAAGTCGATGTTTTTTGGCTCGGATGGAAACATAGTGCGTTCCGTCTTCGTTCATCCATACCATGAATCTCCCCAAAACATGCAAGCTGGTATCGTGCTCGTGTCCAATTTGCCGGTCTACGTACTCTTTCGTCACAGCGTCCTCGTTGTCCGTGGGAGTTCCGAGACCCGTGACTCTATTGCCGCTCATAGCGAGTTCGCCGGTCATCGAGTCGCCATCCTTCGAAACTTTTCTGTCGTTTAACCATGAGGTTAGGCTGGTCACGGAACCCATAGTAGCTGCATCTTGAGGGTCGGTTGGATTCATCAACCCCGTTATTTTTTTTCCTCCCATGTTAATCCTTCCGGTCATTCGCGCTCCAGTTTTTTGACGTACGCGGAAAGATCTACATCTTCGCCAGCTATTGACGTTGATTTTTTTTGATCGTTGGTCCCCGGATAGACATTCTTTCTTTTATTTTATCGGATTTCAAATTCCAAATCCAGCGGTTGATCGTGATTATCGAGCTTTCTCGAAGAATTTTTCCATTCTACTTTGAAGTTGAAGTCGAGCTCGTGGATGGTTCCGTTTTGCAGTTTTTGAACCTCGGCTTTTCGTAGGTCGAAACGAAGTATTCCCCGAACGCGGCGTTTGTGAGATCGAAGGACCCAAGAACTCGACCTCCCTGCAGAACGTCGTCGTTGTCTACGAGATTGTCCGTGGTTGACAGCTGATTCAGGTATACGAGAATTCTTCGAGGTAAAAATTCTATCGCCCGATCTCCCGTGTATTCACCATCCGCTAGCCACCCTTCGTCGTCCAATCCGAACATTTCTCGAACGCGGTCCGGAAACCAAATCTGATACGGCTCGTGAATTCTCATGTTGAGTTTTCCATCGCGGTCGTCGACTTCGAATTCGAAACCGTCGATTTGATTCGTGAATTCTTTTACGAGCTGGTCAAAATTATACAGCCCCGGGCTTATCTTTATCGCTTCTTCAGGTCCCTGCCCTCCTTGAGTGTACCTCCACTCTAGTTCCTCTTCGACGTTGAACCAACCTACTCGACCCGAGATCCTTTTGATTCCAATTTTTAAGTTTTTGCCGTTATTGTCTATACTTTGCAACGGGCGATAAGGTTTTCCTTTGCCGGTGCCGGTAATTGTGACAAACATTTTTCTTTTATCTTTCAGTAAAATGAGAACCGGAGGAGTATTCGAACCGACGCACGGTTTCAGTCTCGTAAATCAAGAAATTCAAGTCAGCAAAAAAGGAAAATTTTACGTAAGATTTCCCAGTTTGTGGCAAAAGTACAAACTTCCGAGAGTCACGGACAAAACCGTGTACGATGACTGGCTCTCCAACCAGATGCAATTCTGGCAAAACCAGCTGAACTTCGCGGTCTGGTGCGCCACGTCAGGATGTGGGGTGTCCAAAGAACTTCTCAGTCACAAAGATCCGATGATTCGATCCGTGTTCAGATTTCACGCATATTATCAGATCAGAAGAATCCTGTCGGAAATGTCCTGTCCACTACCCTCGGAGGAATCCTTCAATCCTCTGAACAACGGGATCGACACCCACGCTTACGAAAGAATTTGCAACGAATTCGGAGTGTCCGCGAGAGCTAATTGGAGACAAAAGTTCGATCTTTCCAACGGAATGGGCAGTTACTTCTTCAACAAACAATTTTACGACTGGAAATTCGTGACCACCAAAAATGGTCGAAGCTTACCAACGGAGGAAACTACAGTCAGTCGATGGACTGGAAAGTTCACTTTGATGCGGACAGCTTTGGAGGCGTGGACAAGCAGACTGACAAAATTCTATACATTGAACAGCTGTTCGATCACGATCCGGATATAACCGACAGATCCATTCGGAAAGGAGATGCCATGGCTGCTATCGGCAGTTTCGTGGCAGACACTTGGAATGAGGGTTTCACACGCGCGGGAGTTTCGAGAATCAACGACTCCATCAGGACTTACACGTGGGCAATTCTTGGATCCCAAGCTCAAGCCAGATCTGGCATCCTGCGTTCCGGCAAGGCGTTCGACGCTCAGAAACAATTTCTAGCAAACGTCGAGGATGCGATCAACTCGGTCGTGGATCTTCCGGACTCGATCGACAGATACCAGAGAACTCTTCAGTACGCTCAAAGCAAACTGGATTTTGTCGTGGGTCACGGACTTTACTTGCTCCCGAGCAACATGGAAATCCTCGTGGGATCCGTAAACGGATACAACAATTTCATCCAAATCGCCACGGATGACATGCAGATAGGGCTAAACTCAGACGTAAACACCGACTCTCGACCGAATGTTGAAGACAGTGCTCCTGAGGAAAGTCCGTTGTTTGAAACGGTTAAAAGCCCATCTTTGGCTGAAGGGGTTGAAAGTTCACTTATGGTAGAGGAGGTTGAAAGTCCGCCCTTAACTGAAGACCTCCTACTAATGCATGATGAAAAAAGCTTTCTTTAATTTTGGGAGCAGCCGTTATTGGATTAGCCATCGTATATTTTCGTTAAAATAAAAGATGGATGTCCCACCAGCCGAAGAAGCAAGTGAAAGGGAGAAGCTGATAGAGAGAGAGAGAAAGCCGCTTACAATACAAGAGTTGAACTAGCATTCACGTTTGTGTGGATGACTTGTCTCGCGGCAAAAATTTGGTGAGCTTAAGTAAAAAATAATCCTTAGCATTTATTTTTTGCTAAGGGTTATTTTTTTTGCTCGTCGGATTACTTTTTCTTTTTCTCGTGTGCCTCTGTTACATTTTTGTACAAAATTCCTCCGACCGCGAGAGCAAAGATCCATAGGTGTTCCGCTAGAAATCCTACCACGGATCCGGCTGTTTTCATCACAAAATTTACTACGGCTCCGATGACTCCCGGAAGAGCGACCAAAGCTTTGTCTCCGAGTTTTGCGAGAAGATTTGCGATATTTTGCAGCTGAGCCTTGAGCCAATCCGACCAGGTTTTTGGCTTTGGAGGTGGACCTGGGTCGGGCTTGGGTTTTGGACCGGGGTCTGGTTTTGGTTTTGGACCGGGGTCTGGGTTTGGCGCTGGAGTGACGGCTGATTTTGTTGCTAAAAGTATTCCTTCAACAACAGCTGCAATTGTCATGCCAATGGCTGTAAGCAAAGATGTAATGGTAACACCTTGCTCCGTGAATAAAATTCTGAGTTTTTCACCGACCGTTTTGTTTCCATACAGTACTTTGTAAATTGTTTCTCGAATTGCCACGAGTTGATTTCTAAGCGGCGGTTTCAGATCGTTCAAAAGTTCTTGCTGAGCTTTGTTTTCCTCTTCAAAATTCCCGATTTCTTCGTTTAATCGTTCTATTGTTTCTTGATCAGTTTCTGGGTTATCTCTCTCTCGTTTTCTCTCTTCTATTAACTCGTTGTTGGCTGTAATTTTTGCCGTTGCTATTTGAATTTGTCGTTCAAGCGTGTTAATGGATTTATGCGCTCTTTGAAGGTTTCGCGCTGTTCTCGGAGTGAACGAGGTGTCATGTTCGATAGTTTGCGGTTCAGTAAATGAAGTCTCAGCTTCTGGCGAGGCCGCCCTTGCGTCTGGATCAAACGACGTTTCACCTCCTTCTTCGACAATTGTTAATAACAATTGATCGGTGCTTTCAGATATATTTTGTAGTTCTATCGGCTCTCCATTGTCAATGCTATTAATCACAGCCTGCACTCCACGAGAAACATTCAAAGCCGCAGCCTCAACTCTCGGCGATACATCAGGTATCAACCCTAATGCACGAAAAAAATCTACTCCAAGTCCAGGTATCTTTTGTAGAGTTGACTTCGCATAAAAATCTCGAGAATTAGACTTGTGAGTCAATTGCACCCATTTTCCACCCCATCTCACCCATAATCGACCATTTTTGCCTCCCTCAAATTCATAGATACCAATCTCCTTTTCCACCTTATGAAATTGTTTAAACGCGTTAACACGTTCTAAAACCTCTTCTTTGGATGCTCGAGTTTCTTCAGTTAAACCAAGCGGAACTGTGTCTCTCGCCCAATTTGGTCTTTGCCCCTGATTAGGCACTTCAATTTCACTTTGATTTAGTGAAGTATCATTAAAACTGTCATCTTCTGGTAAAAGCGGAGTTTCTTCATCATCCTCGTATGCATCGTTCACAAATTCAATTTTTCCACCTTCGGCCATTTATTCTACGTATAAATAAAAGATGGCGACTGAATACGGATACAAATTGGACCCATACCGACAACTTCGCAAAGCGCGAGGAGTTAAAGGTGATAGACGTAGCATTCGGAATACGCACGTTCCGAGTACCATCGACCAAACCGGAATTCTCACGGTGAGATTTCCTGGTCTTGGAAAAGATGACGTAATATACCCTGGAACGAGTCTTCTTTGGTTCAAGATTGCTCTAAATTCCGCCTCTGGTGGAAATCAAGATCTTAACAGGACTATCGTAAATAATCTCGGAAGAGCGAAAGGGAAAAAATTGAGGTTAAATTGGAAGGACAGAGCATCTTAAAACAAAAAGATGCTGATATATTCCTATGCTACCAAGATCTCTGGAAGACGAGCGAGGAAAGAGAGAACGCCGCTGATCAGGGCATCCAGTCTGCGGCAGGTCGAAAAATAAGAATCGACGCTGGTGACAAAGGTACAGATGCCAAGGATGTTGCCGAAGGAAAGTCCTTCGGCGACAACATGTTTTGCATCCCTCTGGACTTTGAGATGCTGAATTCTCATAATCCATATTTCCAGTACGAGATGAAGGACAGGCTGAGTTACGAGCTGACGTTCAACAATTACGGAAAAGTCGTGGTGTCCACGGATACAGCAGCCAGCTATTCCATCTCAGATATTACCCTTGAGTTTGATGTAGTCAATGATCCTGAGCTAGCGATGGATATCAGGAACAAGGTGAATGGAAAAAGCGTCGTCATGTACGACAGAGTCATCAGACACAGCAAGGAGTCGCTGAACAAGTCAGACACCGTCTGGAATATCGCTCTAGCACCGCGAGCAAAGTCCATGAAAGGTATTCTGATTCTCTTCGTAGACCCAGCTGCGGATGGAGGAGGAGCCAATTACGCTCGAGATACCGAAAAGTTCTACAACCCAAAGATCAAGAAAGTTTCAACAACGCTCGACGGTGTTCCAAATCAGCTGTACTCCTCTGGGATGCTGTCTCACCATCACTTCAAAGAAATTCAAAAGCACTTCGCGGATGGAAAATTCAGAACCGTTCCACACGTAATCAAGGAAGCGGGATTGGCTGATGTGAGGAGGCGAGATTATCTCACGACCAAGTATGGTCTCTGGTTGGACATGAGAACCACGGATGATGACACGTTGCATGGATCTGGTAGGAAAATTGAAGGAGCTAGTCAGAGTATTCAGATCGAGATCGAAAAAGAAGCCGAGACGGCAGGAGCGTTGAACGCTTACGTGTACTACATACAGGATGCACGGGTGAATATCGAAGCCGGAAAATTGCAGAGCGTGAACTACTAGAATAAAAGATGTTTCCAAAACACGCGCACTCGGCTATAATCTGCGGAGCCACCGGCTGTGGCAAGACTGAATTTGTTTTGGATTTACTCGAGAGGAATACAAGAATTTCTTTGAATACATCATAATCGTTTGCCCTACCTGGACGCGCAACAAAGCGTAAACAGATCCTGGTCTTTTAAGGACGTTGATGTCATTCCAATGGATCCTAACTGGTGTCCAAAGTCCGACGATTGGTTGAACGATTGTTTGAAATTTGGCTACAAAACTTATGGAATACAAGACGGACACACACTTTTCATTATTGACGACTGCAGCTCTGACAGATCATTAACCAAAAAGAAACAGATGCTTTCTCAGCTAGCATTCTCGGGAAGACACGATAATTGTTCCGTTTGGGTGCTTACACAAAAATATAACTCCATCGTTACCGATCTCAGAGAGCAGACAAAATGGACAGCCCTGTTTTACACAAAAGATCAAGATAGTTTCGACGAGACTCTAAGGGAGAACGATATAATCCCAACTCTAGAAGAGAAGAAAGAGATAAAAAAAAGCTAGCTAAACAAAAACATTCCAAACTAATTCTAATTACCGAGCAACCGACTGAGTACTGGTGGCAAAAATAATCTTAAGATAAAAAAGCAAGATGACTGAAATTGAAGATATAGTTAACGAGGCGATGACCGTGGACGTTCTGTCCACCATAGGCGGAATGTCTACCTTAGACGGTACGGCTACACGGGAGGAACCTGTCAACACGGACTCTGCTAAAACGGAACAGCTGCGGGAACGGTTGATAGGCGTAGCAGAGGCAGGAAAAAGCAAAGAGTATTTGGGAAAGACCATAACCTCCGCTGAGATCGATAGGCTTGATCAAAAGAGTCTGATGAGACTCTACGCCAGATACGAGGCTCACATGGGTGGGATAGTGACCAGGTCAATGAAAAAGCACTTCGTTACCGCTTACGTAAATTTGGTCGGACTCTTCCTTCCAAAAAATTTGGCGATTACCGATCGCGATGCTCTGGAAGAGTCTCTGAACGAAGGACCCTTTATTGATTTAGCTTTAAACAAATGGACCTGTGGGCTGTATCATAGTTTTGGACGTATGCTAGCTCCGTTGGAGGCTATTCTGTTAACTAGCAACGGTGTTAAAAAGTTGACTTTCCACCAGAAGCGAAGTGCACAGTAGACGACTCCCCAAGTATTGATGTGATTGATTAAGATCCTGAAACTAACAGCGACTCGAGTCGCCGTTAGTATTCAAGGGTTAAAAAAAAATGCTCGAGAGGGACGATTCCTCTCGAGCATTTTTTTTTTTTTTTTTTAAACTTTTTAAAAAATTATTATCAAGGCCGAGTCTAAGATGTCTGTGACTTATTGTCTTCCATTTTTCTTTGTTTGATGGAGGCTAGTTGAGAATCGATACTTTCCATCATATCTTCAACGTTTGTAAATATGGGAAGGATATTATACGTTCCTCCTGGTAAATTTTCAAATTTTTCGTTTACTACTTGTCCATTTTGAAAGATTTGAAAGTTACTTTTATCCTCCGGGTCTCTTCTTCTGACACTCCTTATGCTAACATCTTTTTCTTGAAGCTGTTGCAATTTTATCAGCGCTTCTTCCTCCACCCGAAATCGATCGCCATTGGCGAGGGTGTGGATTCCAGTTTTAAAATCCACGTTGGTAACTTCGTATTCCTTGCCCAATTCTAAATCTTCAAATTTTAAAAGTGCCATGCTGTTTTTTATCTTAATGGATATATTATTAAATTAAAAAAAAAAATTAAAAAGTTTCAAAACCAAAAAAAATGTTCGAGAGAAAAATATCCTCGAACATTTTTTTTCGACGACTTTTCTTTATAATTTACCGTGTAAATTTTTTCACTTTTTATTTTTTTAAAATTTGCAACTCTTTCCAAATCTACACTCTTGTTCAAAATCTCTGGGAGAGTGAGCGTCTTTGCATTCTTTGATGTTGGGGCACGGCTTATTTTGCTGGTAAAACTTGCACAGTCGGATTATCACCCTGGGGGCGCGTCGTTTTTCGCGCTCGAGCCTTTCGAGACGTTGCCGTTCTAACCTCTTTGCACTCTCCTCCCTCCTTCTATCTTCCTCCGCGATGGTGGCTTCGGTCTTGAAGAGGTTGCTCCACGTCTTTGGGTTGCTTTTTTGGATCACGATCGCCGGCTCGGGTTTTGGAACAACGTGCGATTTTTTATGCAGATCCGGTCTCTTGCAGTCGCACTGTCTTTCCCAGGTTATCTCTTTTTCGTAGACCGAGTTCTTGCAACCGAACGAGAGGAAGTGAACCAGCGTCACCGGGGGCTCATCCTCTTTGTAGGGCATTTTTTTTCTGGGAAATTTGCCCTGAGCGATCTCTTCCACCAGAAGTCGCGTCTTTAGGAGCTCGACCTCTCTTTTCTCGGCGATCCTCTCTCTGCTTCTTTTTACCCTCTGCGATAGGGTGAGATGCTCTCCTTTTGAATCTCAGTACAGCGGATCGAACGCGTCGCATTCGTCGCTGAAATCTGATTCTTCGGAGAACGAATCCGTCATCTTACTGAGTTTCCGTTTCCGCTATTAAAACACCAATCTCGGTTCCGATAATCAATGCCTGATTTTTGTTTATAATTATTTATCAAAACTTTAAAATGAAGTTTCAAAGAAAATTTCAGCTTTCACTCAGGTGTTACTCAGGTACTTAAGTAATGTTACTCAGGTGTTACTCAGGTACTTGAGTAATGTTACTCAGGTGTTACTCAGGTACTTGAGTAATGTTACTCAGGTGTTACTCAGGTACTTAAGTAATACTTGAGTAATGTTACTCAGGTGTTACTCAGGTACTTGAGTAATGTTACTCAGGTGTTACTCAGGTACTTGAGTAATTTGCTCAGTTTTTTTCTAATAATAAAAGATGAGTGATCAAGAAACCAAATCAGTAGACATTCCGCCTAAGGTAGACGTTCCACCCAAGGTGGTCGTTCCAGCAGCGGACACGACGCCTCCGACAAAAGTGACGGCAGGAGTGAATCAAGCAAAAGTCAAAAACCCGAACCGGGTTGCCGCTGGAAAAGCATTAGCCGCAAGAAACAAAGAAAGGGTAGCAAAAATGAAAGTCTCTGAAAAAATGCAAGCAACACCATCCAAAGATACACCTGAGACCATGCCTTCAGACGTGTCAAACTGGTTGTCAGGTCCAGTTCTTGTTGGAGGAGCGGTCGTCGTCGTTGGAGGGATAGTGGCATATGGGTATTCTACCTTAAACGGTACGACTGAAAGCCCACCCACCGTGACCACAGCGGTCGATCATCAACCAAAAGTCGATCCTTTCGATGATTTTTAGTTACAATAAAGAAGATGGCAGAAACCAATCCAAACGTAAAAATGATCGTAAACGGCGCGTATCACGCAACAACGATAAGCCTCGGTATATGGGCTAACTCGTTCGTTATGAAAAAGTTCCTAAAAATGAAGCCGGCTAATCTCTCGCAGCTTGATGTGGAGGATATCGTAAAGTTGACTTTGAGCGTCTATTCGGCTACGATGCTCAGAGATTGGCTCGTGAATCAAGGAATTCTTCCGGATCAAATTATGGCTTAGTCCAAGGGAAACATTCTGTCAAGGTAGGTATATTAAAAACCCTCTTAGCACTATCTGTGCTACGAGGGTTTTTTTAATTAATAATAAAAGCATGGCACTTTTGAAAATTGAAGATCTAGAGTTGAACAAAGATTACAAAGTTACCAAGATCGATGTTGAAACCGGAATTCACTTCCTCGCCAATGGTGACCGATTAAAGGTAGATCCTCTTATTTGGGCCGATATTTGGGAGGATGAAATTTGTTGTTATAATTGGTTGGCTCTATACATCGTAGCCGTACCGTCAGAAGTAAAAGAAGAGCCCGCTGTTTTATTTTTTCATACGGGAAAAGGACAATTCTATGAAAAATATGAAACCGAACACTGTATGAATTGGTACGACTATTATATGGCTAATTAGTGATTTTTTCAACCACTTCCTGAAATTATAACCGCGAATGCAAAACATTCATTTTTTAATTTTAAAATAAAGAGAAAATGGCGTCGATCGCATTCATGGTTGGTGGAGCCATGGTTAACGCTTTGGCATTTTCAGGGAGCAATTATCTGTTCAACTCTCTCAGTAGTTCGGAAGAACGCAAAAGACACGATCTCGCTCTCGAAAAACTTCAGCACGACCGAGATTCTTGGAATTTAGCGCGTCTTTCAAGAATAGATTACATCAACGATCAATTAAAAAACAGGGTCACGCGGAGAGAACCTTTTCGGACGTCGATGACGCGATGAGACAGTATTATAATTTAACGGGAATTTTGATGGATTCTTTTCCACCCGAACCACAACTTTATGATGGAGAGTATCTCGACGAAGATCAAACAAAATCGATCCAGAACGGGGAATTAGCTTTGCTCGGACTGGGATTGCTCGGAACCGGTATGGTCGCTATCAAATACTTTGGATAAAAGTATTTGGGTGGGAGCTGAGCCTCTAATCTCTGGAAAATCATCGAGAGTTACGGGATAATTTCTTCGTTTGAGTAAAAAAAAAGAGTGTAGTGGATGTTAAAATTATTTCTCTTGGGTTTATTTTGTAGATAAATTTTCAGTATATTATCAAGATCGCATAACAAATTAGCTCGATCGTGCCAAAAATCGACGGGAGAATTGCCCGTAACTTTGTAGTAAATCTTGTGAACGGCTTTTGGGTCTGATCTAAAGACTTTTAACAAGTCTTTTTACTCAGGGACTCGAACATTTTTTTATTTTTTAAATTTTTTAACAAACTCGTCGATCAAAATCTCAGAAGTACTCGTAACATTTCCACTGTATTTTGAGTTACATTTTGGTATGCTTTGCACTCGCGCGGGTTCTTTAAACAACTGATTAAATTCAGTACCGTATAGACAAATCGGTTTTTTGTTCTGTTTTCGAAGGCAAGTTTTCTTTTTACACAATTTGCAAAAACAGCGCTTATATTTACTCGTACACTTCATTTTTGTAACAAACTCGTCAATCAAAATCTCAGAAGTACTCGTAACATTTCCTAGATAGATTTCGATGTATTCTTCAAACTGGTAGGTCTTGGTTTCGCAGTATTTTTTCGGTTGTTGAATTTGGTCGATGTTAACTCGGGGTGAGTTCTCGTTAAGAGACGCGTCATTTTCTAAACCACAATCATAACACACATCGTCTACTATGTATTCTGAGTTGCAATTTTTACATTTTGGTATGCTTTGCACTCGCGCAGGTTCTTTAAACAACTGATTAAATTCGGTACCGTATAGACAAATCGGTTTTTTGTTCTGTTTTCGAAGGCGAGTTTTCTTTTTACACAATTTGCAAAAACAACGCTTGTATTTACTCGTACACTTCATTTTTGTATCAATAAAAAAATCCCCTTTAGACTGAATGTCTAAAGAGGATTTTTTTTTGTTGGTTATGGTAGACTGTACGTCTAGTCTGAGTCTTCATCATATTCCAACTCTTTCACTACAAGGTCAAAACTGTGGTACATGTTCCCGGTTGTTTTGCTTTCTTTTTGCCCGTGGGTTTAACAAAAGCTATTGATTTACCGAAGTCCAAGTCCAAGTTCTCTAGCCTTTTTGTTAGGGTAGAACAACTCCAAACTCGAGTGTTATCACTGAGAGTGATAACTCCGGATTTTCCAACCCTGGTTTCCATGATCTCAAAATTGGTAATTTTGTAAATTCCACCTTCTTCTAGTTCAACCCATTTCAAAATTGAGGATCCTTTTTGCTCTTCTAACAAGTGCTCAAATTCCACCTTCAGTATGCTTGTTTGTTTTGCCATTTTGTTTGTTTTTTTATTAGCCGGGATTTTCTTAAACTGTTTTTATTTTTAAATCGAGGCTAAAAATAAAAGATGGCTGAAACTAAAATGTCTAAGGTTTACTACAGTCCGAGAGGGTATTGGAAGGGTGTTTCTGCGATAGACAAGCTGGCGAAAGAGGTTGGAGTGACGAAAGAAAAAGCTAGAAATTTTTAAAAAAAGCAGACTCAGTGGCAAATTTACCTACCACCTCCGAAGTACATTCCCAGAGCAAAATTTAACGTAAGTGTACCTAATGAAGTTCATCAAGCCGATTTGTTGTTTCTCCCTCACGACAGACCGAGTAAAGGAAAAAAGCTTTACAAGTACGCGTTGACTGTGGTGGATGTCGCGAGCAGATACAAGGAAGCTGAGCCTCTGAGCTCGAAGGAATCTGGGGAGGTGGCTAAGGCATTTGAAAAAATTTACTCTCGAGTTTTAAAGTGGCCGAAGCTTCTGCAGGTCGATCCTGGAAGAGAATTCATGGGCAAAGTGAACGAAGTGATGAAAAAGCACAAGGTCGATATCAGAAGAGGGTTGCCTGGTCAACATAGAGCTCAGGCAATTGTTGAAAGATTCAACAGAACTTTGGCTGAAAGACTGTTTGGCCATCAGTACTCGCAGGAAATACTGATGGAAGCTCGTGGTCAGAAAAATGTGAGGTCTACCGAGTGGGTGGGTAGGCTTCCGGATGTGATCAGAGCTTTGAACAGCGAAGAGACTCGGCTGATAGGAATGAAACCGGTTGATGCTATCAAGAAGAAAAAGATTGAAACGTTGCCTTCAGCTCCACAAAAGTTGAAAAATGAGATTGAAATTCCAGGTAACGTGAGATTGAGATATCTTTACGCTCCCGGAGAGTTGGAGGGAGGTGAGAGAAGACGCGCAACCGATCCCATTTGGTCTCTGGAAACTTACACGGTTGATAGTATCGTGAGGACACCGGGTGATCCAATTTTGTACTATTTGTCGAAGGGAGCACCAAAAAGAGCGTTTGTTAGACAGGAGCTTATGATAGTACCCGAGGGTACACAGTTGCCACCCGACAGAGTTTTGAAGTAAACTTTCTTATTCAAGTTTTACGGCGTAGTGTCCAATCGCATACGTGTGTATTCCGTCTTCGTGTATAATTCTTTTGTCATCGTTAGCATCTAACGCAACTTTGTTAACGGTTTCTGTGTAGATATCGTGATTGTGACTCCTCATCACATTCATATTTCTCGTCAGAGGCTTTTTAGTGGTAAGGCATTGCTTGAAGTTGTCAAAGTTCATACTTTTTCGACGACTGCTTTCTTTATGCCTTTGCACCTCTTTTCCTCGTTTCCCTCGTGCATTCTGAAAGCGTACAACTTTGGTCTCAGTCCAACATATTCCACTATCTGCTTTCCTCCGGCTTCGTCCTTGAACATGCCTGGAACTTTTTTGTTCTTTCCAGTCGGAATTCCCGACGGATGATCAGCTGGGTAGTTGGAAGTATCAAAGTAGCGGTCCACGTCTGGAGTGATGTCCTCGTAGAAATCTTCGGTCTCGATTTGATAAAGTAGCGAGTCTGTGTCTGTCATACAGAGCTTCGCTTTGTTTCCGTACTTTTTCTTGATGTAATTGTAGTGAAAGTCGTACATCTTCGTCTTTGCGATATCCAGGATGCTCGCTCCGAGATATATCGGCTTGTTAAAGTACAGCGAGGTTTTCTTCATGTGAACGGCCACGAGGTTTTCGTCAAAGCTGGTGTATCGGTCGTAGGTGGGTTTTGTGGTTAACTTGCGAGCTTCATCTTGGGTGGTCACAAGATGAATGTCCACTCTGTTTCGAATGTTTTCCATCGTTTTTCCAAAGACGCTGTTGTTCATCAGTTTGAAGAAATCCTTCTCAAACTCCGATTTGGCTTTTGTTCGAAGACTGGTATTCTTGTCGATGTATGATTTCATGAAGGCTTCCTCTCGGTATTTTATCCCTCTGTGAACCTTGGTCAGTTTGAGTCCAAGCTCCAAGCACTGCTTCAGAGCCACGTGGTGGATAACGTACTTTTCCTTGTCGTTCAGATTCGGAATTAGTTTTTCCACTTTGTTCACGATCAGTCTTTCTGGAGCTAGGGGAAAGTCGTTGTGAAGGTCGTGCAGCTCTTTGGGATATTCCAGATTCACTTCAAGGGTGCACGGGATTTTGCGCCAATTGTCTAGCTCTTTCGACGTCATCCACTCAAAGCCACCGACCGGAAGCTTTTGACTCATGGCCCATCCGTAAAGGTTGTTGTTGTCAACGTACTCGATGTACTTGGAGGGCTTGCTCGAATCGTAATCGTCGCCCATGTACTTGTTGTTGGCTTTGCTATGTCTAGTAGGTATCAAGCAAATCCCACCCCTCTTGTTCTTTTCAAAAAACAGAATCATGTCGTAATCAGTGAGAAGTTCCAGACGTACGCCCGTCATTTTTAGCATGGCGTCGTAAGAAAGTCCGGGAGCCGTATAGTACCAACAAGGATCCAGTTCGTAGTTTTCCAGACTAGTTTTTCTGAAATTTTCAAACACGTCGGCTAGAAGGAGAACGTCCGTCTTGAGATACAGATCGTGGTACTCCCTCATGGTTTTCATTCCGAAGGTATCCCAAACATTCCGCGCGTGCTGGTAATCTTCGTCGAAGATATCGTCGTCGTTGAGCTTGGAGTAAAACGCTTCTTTGGGAGGAAGACCGGTCTCTCGAAGTTTTTCGAGAGAGTTGACGTAATCGTAAGGGTACACTCCTTTTCTTAGAAGAAGTTGCAATTTTTCGCTGTCTTTAAAAAATTTGGCAATTTCGGGAAAATCCGAAAGATTATTCACGAGTGTACCCAAGCCGGCGGGCTGAAACTTGAAGCTATCGAGAAACCTGATCTCGTATTTGACATCGACTGGTTTGATGCACTTTTGATGAGCCGGTCCTAAAGATTCTTTCTTTGGATACGACACATCGGCTACGGTTGGATTCTTCTTGTCTTTTGTGTTAGCGGTTCTTTGCAAATATGGCAGACTTCGTTCGGTAGCGCGTTGATTCGATCCCTCATAGGAACGAAGGAATCTACCACTATTGTTTTGCTGAAGGAGATGAACTTTTCCTCGTTGTTCGGAATGCAGTCTATTTTTCCCTTGGTCTTACCGAGATTTTTGATGAAGAGGTGAGAGTCGTATCCCGCGAGATTGTGAAAGAATACCGGAATGAAACTCGGCATTCTGTAAGCGAGATTGCACTGATTGTGAGCAGCTCCTCTGAATTTTCCAGTAAAGTGGCAGTGATCTCTAACGGTTCTGTTGTTCTTGTTTTTCGGGGTTAGAGGTTTCTTACAAATGTGACATCGCGTAGACTTCTTGTACAGCTTTCGCTCTTCGGGACTGATGATCATATTTTCCGCGAGTATGTAAGGATTGTTTTCCCGTTTGTAAAACCTGTCGTAGATCTTTCTAATGTCTTCCTCGAGTTTGTTCACGAAGGTTTGGGATACGTCCTCAGTTTCGCTTTGCTTGGTGTACCTTACAGGCTCTTGAGAGTACACGGAATCATCGAAACACATGATGTAGTAGCAAAAGCCCGAAGGTTCGTGCTTTTGGTATTTCGTCGTCTTTCGAGGAACTTCGGGTTCGCAGGTTTGTATCGGATTTGTAAAGGCTTCAAAGTCTGCGTAAACGACGAATGGAACGCTCTGCGACTTGAAGAAGTTCTTGAAGAACTGAGTTGGAGGATCGCCGTCTTTCGTTGCTTTTGGCATCTCAATTCTCGTGGGCTCATGAGTATGGCATAGATCTTCGTGCACCCTTAGTCGTTCTATGCAAATGTAACCTTTGTAGCAGTTTCTGCAGTGGTAGTGTTTTACTTTTTTCTTGGTTGTTATCTTCCTCAAAAGTCTGCCCATGTCCTTAACCACGGTATAGTGACTGGTTTCTTTGTCTTTAGAGTTTTTTCCCTTAATCATGAGAAGATCGACGCGATGAGGACGATCGGGGTAATCGCTCTTTACTAAAGGATCAATGGCGTGGTTGTACTTCGTGTCTTTGTCAGTACCCTTTGGTTTGTACAATCCTACATTTACGGAGATTGTGGGATTGTTCTTTTCAAACTTGGCAATTTGCGATATAGGAGTCGGAAAGGAAATACCATCCAAGTTGAGCTTTTTGACTTTTTCTTTAACCTTGTTGTCTACCCGATGTGGATTATCGTCAGTTGGATAGATGGCTCGAACGACGCTGTACACGAAGCAACGTTTGTCTTTATTTTGCATATTGATGATCGCTTTCTTGACGGCTAGATCTTTTGGAGTCGGAATGTACGTACCTCCTTGCATCGGTTGGTACTTGGTCATGTAAATATTCAAGAATTCGATTATCTCAAATACCCAGTCACTTCCATTGTTTATGAATGCGAATAGGTTCTGCAAGATTTCACCCGTCGTAAAATCGTAAAATTCATTGAGAACCGTACCCACTAGAATCTCCTTCGTGGTAGAACGAAATGTACCGGTTATAGTATCAGTTTCGTCAGTTTGCGGGTTTGTTTTTTCAAACGTGCACTTGAGAGCCATGTGAATTTTTCTCTGCCTGTTGTTGTTTAAAAGACTGATTATGCTCAGCCTGACGGTCGCAAAGAAGGTGTTGGGGTCGTAACCATCACGTCCTTCGATCGTGTACATTTCAAAAAAGTTGCTAAGATTCGATTCGGTCTTTTTCATCTTGAACGGATGACGAGGATTTGCGGGTGGTACCACAACGTCAAAATTGTTAGAAAGAAAAAAATTATCCTCAAGTTTTTGACTAAGAGCATCTTTGTTCAGTCTCGAGTATCCTCGAAGGCCCGCATTTTTTGCAATCGCGTGTAATTCTTTTACGGTGTACTCTCCTCTTTGTCGTCTTTCTTCATTTTTTGCTTCATCGATCGCCTTGTAATCCGGAGGAGGTTTGCTGATTAAATTTCTCAAATCATCTTTTTTTAGTCTGGAGTATCCTCGATATCCATTATTTCTAGCGTAGTTGCGAAATTGCTTCGCGGTTAGAAGCAATTGAGCGACCGGCATTCTAGCTTTATTCTTTATTATATTCTTTTTAAACCAAAATATTTATTTTTCTAAATTGATTTTTTTGCTTTCTTTTTAGCATAATATTTTTTAGAAGCCTTTTATATGATTCTTTGTGTCTCAAATATAGCTCTTTCGAATATTTAAGCGGATTACACAGCCCAAGTTCAGTACACAAAATTCCATCATATCGATTAATCATCGTATGATAACCTAAAAATTTGTCTGGATTTTTCTTATGACTAAGCTGAATCCACTGATCCTTGTAAAATACAAACAAATGCTTGTTTTCAACTTTTGACTCAAGAGTAATTTCTTTTTCGATATTGCGATAATTTTAAACGATTCCATTTTTTATTATAAGATTTTTTTATTATATCAAAATTTCTTAAATTATTTTTTTTAATTAGAAAAAATCTAAAAATAGTGTGTGCCCTCTCCCAGCTGGTATTAACTAGTAAAAAATAACAGCGCCATCTCTGTTTAGCATTTCCACATTCCGATCCGACACAAACATTCCAAACAGTATCAAAAAAAAAAAAAAAAAATTTCAAAAAAATTATGTCGGATCGGAATGTGTATGCCGGATCGGAATGTGTGATACCTTTAGGTATGTCGCCCAATTTGTATCAAAAAATCTGGCAACTGGATAAAATCAACAAAAAAATTCCCTGCAAAACTATCCTAATGTACGTAAATAGGGTTGATCAGGCAACATGCTAACAAAGGAATGTGCGTTATTAAGTTTCAACTCCACAAATGCCTCGGGCTAGGTTTCCGCCTGGTTAGACATATCAAATTAATTCTTCCCGCTTAGCATAAAACCACTTTGTCTCACTTCCTACAACTCAACAGTGTACATAAGTGTGCTAGTCAAGGATTTGTGAGTTGCCTCGGGCTAGGTTTCCGCCTGGTTAGACATATCAAATTAATTCTTCCCGCTTAGCATAAAACCACTTTGTCTCACTTCCTGCAACTCAACAGTGTACATAAGTGTGCTAGTTTGTAAGTACCTCCAAGCTAGGTTTCCGGTTAAACAAATTGATTGTTCCCCTACTTGGATCAGCTTAAGGTCATAATAGTTGAAGACTGGATATGAGATACAGGGGGATTTTTTTCTGTGTAGAATATTAATTTTTTTTTGATTTAAAATGCAGGGGAATTTTTTTCCCTTTGCATTTTTTTTTTGGATAAATTGAAATGCAGGGGAAATTTTTCCGTGTAATTTGGATTGGGGTGAATTAAAAATACAAGGATGTTTTTCTGTGTAATCCTGTGTAAATTGTTTTTCTGTGTAATCCTGTGTAAATTGTTTTTCTGTGTAATCCTGTGTAAATTGTTTTTCTGTGTAATCCTGTGTAAATTGTTTTTCTGTGTAATCCTGTGTAAATTGTTTTTCTGTGTAATCCTGTGTAAATTATTGTTCTGTGTAATCCTGTGTAAATTATTGTTCTGTGTAATCCTGTGTAAATTGTTTTTCTGTGTAATCCTGTGTAAATTATTGTTCTGTGTAATCCTGTGTAAATTGTTTTTCTGTGTAATCCTGTGTAAATTGTTTTTCTGTGTAATCCTGTGTAAATTGTTTTTCTGTGTAATCCTGTGTAAATTGTTTTTCTGTGTAATCCTGTGTAAATTATTGTTCTGTGTAATCCTGTGTAAATTATTGTTCTGTGTAATCCTGTGTAAATTATTGTTCTGTGTAATCCTGTGTAAATTGTTTTTCTGTGTAATCCTGTGTAAATTATTGTTCTGTGTAATCCTGTGTAAATTGTTTTTCTGTGTAATCCTGTGTAAATTGTTTTTCTGTGTAATCCTGTGTAAATTGTTTTTCTGTGTAATCCTGTGTAAATTATTGTTCTGTGTAATCCTGTGTTGTTATTTTTGAACAATTTACAGGGAAGAATACAGGGAAGCTTAGGGTAAAATAATGCAGGGGGATTACAGGGTATAAAAAGTTTTGTGTGTATTTTTTGTGTTGAGAGGTTTTTTTGATTTTTACAGGGAAAATACAAGGGTGTTCCAGAATCCCCCTTTTACCCTACTTCTGTGTATTGATGAAGTAGTACATTGCTTACATCCAGTGGCGTGTGACGAATGACCGATTTCCCCCGAATGACCAACAAAAGTTGGGGGGGGGGGCTAGCTGCTCCCCCCCCCCTTTGCGCACGCCACTGCTTACATTACTGTTTTATATAGATTTGTGTCTTAAGTGGTACATTGAGTATTGTAAAAATAGTACATTGCTTTACTGTAGATCTGTGTGAAGTAGTGCACTGAGCTTACATCTACTGTAGATCTGTGTGAAGTAGTGCATAGCTTACATCTACTGTAGATATGTGTGAAGTAGTGCATAGCTTACGTGTGAAGTAGTGCATAGCTTACATCTACTGTAGATATGTGTGAAGTAGTGCATAGCTTACATCTACTGTAGATATGTGTGAAGTAGTGCATAGCTACATCTACTGTAGATATGTGTGAAGTAGTGCATAGCTACATCTACTGTAGATCTGTGTGAAGTAGTGCATAGCTTACATCTACTGTAGATGTGTGAAGTAGTGCATAGCTACATCTACTGTAGATATGTGTGAATTAGTGCATAGCTACATCTACTGTAGATAGGGGAAGGTGGGGCATAACGGAACACTTAACTTTGAGGATGCTCTGTGACGTCACCATAAGTAATATGACTGTAAAAAGTATATGTTCAGTTGAAGTTTGTATTTACCTTTAATATACCAGTAACCAATATAACTTGAATCTTACAATTTTTTATAAAATTGAAGAAATATTTTCAACAAAAAAAATCCGCTTTGCCCCACTATCGGGGCAAAACGGAACCCCCCTATGGGGCAAAACGGCACCCTGGGAGCAAACTTATATCAGTTGTTCCATCGGTATGCCCTAGGCCTATAGTTATATGTAGGCCTATATTCAGTTACAATATTAAGTGGGCCTACCATCTCTGTGGAGTGAGTGGTTAACTTCTTATAGGCCTAGTAGGCCTATAATATGTATGACCAATATTTGATTAGAAAGAAATATTCAGTAGGCCTACCATCTCTGTGGAGTAAGTGGTTAACTTTTAATCATTAATTCTATCTGTAGGTCTAGTTATATGTCTATGTTTCAGCGAAGTGTTTACCATGTTCGAGTAGGCCCCTAGATAACGCCTACATTTCCTTGAGTGAAGACAACTTATGTCCAATTGGGGCAAAACGGAACCCATCTGTGGGACAAAACGCCTGGGGCAAAACGGAACCCTGTTCCGTTATGCCCCACACCTAGGGTTCCGTTTTGCCCCATACCCGAATTTTTAGAAATAGGTTGCATGCATAATACATCGTAGCATATAGGCCATGCACTTAATACAGCTCATGGCTAGTACCTTCGTGTTTACAATATACACAATTATTTGGGAATCTGATATTAATGAAGTAAAATTTCAGCGCATTAAACATCTAAATATCTTACACCAGACGGGTAGTAATTTTTTGACTCGATCTTGCTCGAATGTAAGTGAATTGTTTCAGATAAAATTTTTGTTGTAAATCCTCGTAGCCATACTTGTGTTCCTCAATATAATTTGCATAGGCGGCAGTATTGACAAGGCCTATTTTTCCAGGTGGTTCCGTTTTGCCCCGGGGGTCCGTTATGCCCCACCTTCCCCTATGTGTGAAGTAGTACATAGCTACATCTACTGTAGATCTGTGTGAAGTAGTGCATAGCTACATCTACTGTAGATCTGTGTGAAGTAGTGCATAGCTTACATCTACTGTAGATATGTGTGAAGTAGTGCATAGCTACATCTACTGTAGATCTTTGTGAAGTAGTGCATAGCTACATCTACTGTAGATATGTGTGAAGTAGTGCATAGCTACATCTACTGTAGATATGTGTGAAGTAGTGCATAGCTACATCTACTGTAGATCTGTGTGAAGTAGTGCATAGCTACATCTACTGTAGATATGTGTGAAGTAGTGCATAGCTACATCTACTGTAAATATGTGTAAAGTAGTGCATAGCTACATCTACTGTAGATATGTGTAAAGTAGTGCATAGCTACATATATACTGTAGATATGTGTGAAGTAGTGCATTGTTTACATCTACTGTAGATATGTGTGTTGATGAAGTGGTACATTGGTTACATCCACCGTAGATCGATGTATTTATTATGAAGTATATGGGATGGGACTTCTTTTGCTATTCTTGCAATTACTTATTTTTTCTTGGTTATTTATGCCCTTTTGTTTTATCTTGGTTCTTACTTTCTTACTTTGTTGTTTCTTGCTTTCTTTTTATTTACAACATAATTCATTTCTCTTTTTAGGATAAAAGGTAGCCCTGAAAAGGGCTGTTTGGTTTGTCTTTGGTTCAAGTGAGTTTACTGTGCTGCTCTGCCTTCTACCTCCTTACCTTCCTTGCATCAATTGTGTTGCGTATATACCATCTTGTGCGCCGGATACTTGCGAATGAAGCAGTAATACGTTTGCGAAAGAAAATTTTGGAGGCAGGCTAGCTTGTGGTCCTCGCTCTAGACGTCGCTTTGGACTTTGCCCCCAAAAGAAAGAAATGAAGTGATGTGACGTCTGGGGATCTTGCAGGCTACTCCACAGCACGACCCATCCCAATCACTCTGTTTGCTATCCGTGGACAGAGTGAAAAACAGGTATTTCTTTAAAAGGACACCATCAAAAGTTGTGAGCGGATTGAAATAATTGTTTTGGTTTAATAACGGATTAAAGGAGTTTTTGGGACACCCTGTACATTGCTTAGGCATACATCTACAGTTTATATGTGTATTTATGAAGTAGTACATTGCTTACATCTACTGTAGATCTGTATGTTGACTAAGTATTGCTTACATCTATACTGATATTGATAAAGTAGTGCAAAGCTTATACGTGCATGTAGATATGTGTATTAAAGATGAAGAAGTATACATTGCTACTGTATATAGATCTGTGTATTGAAGAAGTAGTGCATAATTGTTTACATCTAGTCACGATCTATACGTATTTATGTGTATAACTCATATCTAGGCCTACTGTAGATCTGTTTATGTGTATTGCTTATTAAGTACTTTAAAATATCTACCTTGTATTTATGCTTTGATGAAGTAGTACATTGCTAACATCTACTGCAGATCTGTGTATTTATCCAATAGTGTTTTGCTTACATCTGCTGTAGATCTGTGTCTGGATGAAGTAGTTCAATGCTTACATCAACTGTAGATCGGTTTATTGGTGAAGTAGTACATTGCTTACATCTATACTGTAGATCTGTGTAGTACATTGCTTATATCTATGTATAAGATCTGTGTATTGCTGAAGTAGTGCATTACTTATATCTACTGTAGATCTGCAAATTCACGAAGTAGTTCAATACTCACATCTACTGCAGATATGTGTATTGATGAAGCAGTACATTGCTTATATCTACTGTAGATCTGTGTATTATTGAAGTATTCAAATGAAGTCATATCTTGAAGTTGAAAACAATTTTTAATTTTTAAGGGTGCTCTGGGGGTTAATTATAGCCCGACCAAAGTTACCCATCATTTAGAAAGAAAAATCAACAAAATTGATCTTCGCTGTTTATGGGCAAGTTGTTGTTTTTTGTGACATTTGAACACTTACAAAATTACTCAAGCACACATCCTTGTTCACAAAGATCGATTTTTATTTTTTCTGAAAAGAAGTTAAAAAAATGGTTATTTTTGGTCAAAAATCCCAATTATTTCATAAATTTCGAGGAAATTGGACATGAGAGACTATTATTTCTTCCAAATATATTTCTTAACAAATTGGCACCAAATATGACTAAAAACAATATTGCTGTTTGGAAATATGACCGTTTAAAAAAAGATTTGGCTGCCCAAAGTTATCTCGCTGACCGAAGTTACCCCATTTTACGGTAGTGCATTGCTTAATCTACTGTAGATATGTGTATTGATGAAGTAGTGCATCACTTATATCTACTGTAGGCATATGTATTGATAAAGTAGTACATTGCTTACATTTACTGTAGATCTGTGTATTCATTAAATAGTGCATTGCTTACATCTACTATATATGTATTGTTTTAAGAAGAGCAATGCTTACATGGGGGGGGGGGGCTATTACCTGTATATCTGTGTAGTGCATTGCTTACATCTACTGTAGATATATGTATGGATGAAGTAGTGCATTGCTTACATCTACTGTATGTGTATTGATGAAATAGTGCATTGCTTATACATCTACTGCATCTACTGTAGATATGTGTATTGATGAAATAGTGCATTGCTTACATGTACTATAGATATGTGTATTGTTTTAAGAAGAGCAATGCTTACGTGGAGGTGGGGGCTATTATAGTGCCTTGGGTCATCAATTTTCGCAGTGCATCATCAATGTGTCAGATATAATAAAACATTGTCCGATTATGCTCAGTTGCATGCAGGTGTTCCTCAGGGCACCAACATTGGTCCAATCACCTTTCAGGCGGTCATCAATGATGCGGCTCAGGGCTGCTGCTCTCATTACTGGAAATATGTTGATGATCTTACCTTTGCGAAGAACCGCAACTGTAATGAGGGCAGCCGTCTTCAGGCTGATCTTGATGAGTTCCTGGATTGCAATGGTCCTTGAGAAACCAACTAAAATTAAATCCTGATAAATGCCAAGCTATCTACATCTGTTACATGAGAAATCCACCTCCATGCACTGACCTTAAAATTGGTAACACTTCTCAGAAGTAAGTTCATCATGCCAAAGTTCTTGGTATAGGCGGATCTCGAATGGGGTACTCAAGTTAATCATATATGCCAAAATGCCAACAATAGATTGTTTATTCTTAGTAAGTTAAAACGTTTTGGTTTCAACACCACTGAATTGATCACCATTTATTCTTTTATGTTCTCCCTCGCCTGGAATATTTCGATGTGACCTGGCATTCTTCTCTTACTGTTAAACAATCCTTGATGATTGAACGTATCCAGAAGAGGGCCTGCAAGATTATATTAGGTTATAACAAGTTCATTTCCTACAAACATGCTCTCAGTACTTGCAACTTGGAACCCCTTTCCACGAGGAGGAAAATTTGCTCAGTTGCTTCCTTGTTGTGAACGCACTATATATAGCGGGCTTCTCCCTGCGATGTATTGAAAATTGTTAATAAAACCTAAACCCTGAACCTAACATCTACTGTAGATATGTGTCTGGATGAAGTAGTACGTTGCGTACATCTACTGTAGATCTGTGTATTGTTAAAGTAGTACATTGCTTACATCTACTGCATATCTGTGTATTGTTGAAGTAGTGCATAATTTACATCTATACTGGATAGATATGTGTATTGTTGAAGTAGTGCATAGCTTACATCTACTGTAGATCTGATTCGGATTCAGATTCAACTTTATTTAACCACGGAGGCCCAAATCAACCCAAAGGTTGTTCTTCCTTGGGGCCGTGGACATAAATACTGTACAATACACATGCATAAAATATACACATTTTTACAGAAACTTATTTAAATACAGAAACACAAATGTGAGGACTTAATTATTTACATTACATAAACAAACAGATTGAGAGAGAGCTAAATTTATATGATATATAAATTTAATCTAAAATATAATAATTAATTAGAACAAAACCTCCTTCAGCTTATTTTTGAAAATATTTAAATTTGGAGAATTTCTGACATTGTTATCAAGGTTATTCCAAATGATTGCACCTCTGTAGGATAAGCTTCGTTTTTTAAAGTCAGTACGAGGTTGTGGAATAAAGATGTTATTAACACTTTGCCGAAAATTGTATTTTTATTTGAAAAAGTTGAAACAGTAAGAAGGTAAGGAGGTGCAAGGTTGTTTAAAATTTTGAAAATCCAAATTGAGATGTTATATTGATGCCTATACGAAAGTGGCTTCCAATTAAGCTGATCAAGAACATTTGCACTGGAGGTATCCCAGGGGGCTCCACAAATAATGCGGGCAGCTCTGTTTTGGATTATTTGCAATCTATTTACAACAGTTATACCACAATTTCCCCAAACAACATTACAATATTCTAGGTTAGTAAGTATGATTGTATTATATACCATATTCAAAATATCTTTAGAAATAAAGTTAGATTTGCATTTCTTTAACATAAACATACCTTTAAGAGATTTTTTCCTAACTTGTTCAATTTGCTGGGTCCAAGACAATGTATTATCAATGAGGACCCCTAAATGTTTACATTCATAAACTTTCTTAATGTTAATACCATTTATATTTACAGAAGCATTTTCAATAGCATCTTTAACAGAATACAACCGTTGCCTGGAACCTATGATCATGAATTCTGTTTTCTTTATGTTAAGGCTAAGTTTGTTGCTTTGAAGCCAATTATTGATTATTTCCAGATCCTTATTTATACAATTAATTATATCAGTAATTGAGTTGGAAGCAAAATAAATTATAGTATCATCAGCATACATATTAACTTTACAGTGTGTGACATAATTGGGTAAGTCATTAATATAAATAAGGAAGGCAAGTGGGCCATCGATTGACCCTTGTGGCATTCCACATGTTATGTTACAAGTTTCAGTGAGTGTACCATCCACAAAAGTACATTGGGTTCGTCCTGTAAGATAACTTTTAAACCATTTAATGCAGTACTCACTGATGCCATACAATTTAAGCTTATTTAAGAAAATGTCATGGTCTACAGTGTCAAATGCCTTTTTTAAGTCTAACATACCAAGTCCAATTAAATTACCTTTATCAATTTCATTGTACCAGTCTTCAGTAATATTAATTAGAGATGAACATGTAGAGTGAGAAGGTCTGAAACCTGATTGATTAATATTAATTAGTCCATTATCATTTAAATAATTGTACAATTGATCAAAAACTGCCCTTTCTGCAATCTTAGATATAACAACAAGAATTGAAATTGGCCTATAATTACTGGGGTCACTTGGATCCCTGTCTTATACACAGGAATAACTTTAGCTCTTTTCCAGCAAGTTGGAAACTTACAGGTTGTGAAAGAATGATTAATTAGGTGAGTAATAATTGGTGTAATAATAGCAGCAGATAATTTCAACAATTTAGATGGTATGTTGTCCAAACCAGTGGCTTTGTCATCAGATAACATTGTTAAGTGATTGAATACATACTCATAATTTAATTGTTGAAGTAGTACATTGCTTACATCTACTGTAGATCTTTGTGTTGTTGAAGTAGTGCAATGCTTACATCTGCTGCAGATATGTGTATTGTTGAAGTAGTGCATATCTTACATCTACTGTAGATCTGTGTATTGTTGAAGTAGTGCATTTGCTTTTATATACTGTAGATCTGAGTATTGTTGAAGTAGTGTATAGCTTATATCTATTGTAGATATGTGTATTGTTGGAAGTGGTGCATAGCTTACACCTACTGTAGATACGGTATCGTTGTGGTAGTGCATTGCTTACATATACTGTAGATCTGTGTATTGTTGAAGTAGTGCATAATTTACATCTATACTGTAGATATGTGTATTGTTGAAGTAGTGCATAGCTTACATCTACTGTAGATCTGTGTATTGTTGAAGTAGTACATTGCTTACATCTACTGTAGATCTTTGTGTTGTTGAAGTAGTGCAATGCTTACATCTGCTGCAGATATGTGTATTGATGAAGTAGTGCATATCTTACATCTACTGCAGATCTGTGTAATGTTGAAGTAGTGCATAGCTTACATCTACTGTAGATCTGTGTATTGTTGAAGAAGTGCATTTGCTTTTATACACTGTAGATCTGAGTATTGTTGAAGTAGTGTATAGCTTACATCTATTGTAGATATGTGTATTGTTGGAAGTAGTGCATAGCTTACATCTACTGTAGATCTGTGTATTGTTGAAGTAGTACATTGCTTACATCTACTGTAGATCTTTGTGTTGTTGAAGTAGTGCAATGCTTACATCTGCTGCAGATATGTGTATTGTTGAAGTAGTGCATATCTTACATCTACTGCAGATCTGTAATGTTGAAGTAGCGCATAGCTTACATCTACTGTAGATCTGTGTATTGTTGAAGTAGTGCATTTGCTTTTATATACTGTAGATCTGAGTATTGTTGAAGTAGTGTATAATTACATATGTGTATTGTTGAAGTAGTACAATGCTTACATCTACTGTAGATATGTTCCTTGTTGTGAACGCACTAGCGGGCTTCTCCCTGCGATGTATTGAAAATTGTTAATAATACCTAAACCCTGAACCTAACATCTACTGTAGATATGTGTCTGGATGAAGTAGTATGTTGCGTACATCTACTGTAGATCTGTGTATTGATGAAGTAGTGCATAGCTTACATCTACTGTAGATCGGTGCATTGATGAAGTAGAACACTGCCGAGTTAAATCTACTGTAGATCGGTGTATTGTTAAAGTAGTACATTGCTTACATCTACTGCATATCTGTGTATTGTTGAAGTAGTGCATAATTTACATCTATACTGTAGATACGTGTATTGTTGAAGTAGTGCATATAGCTTACATCTACTGTAGATCTGTGTATTGTTGAAGTAGTACATTGCTTACGTCTACTGTAGATCTGTGTATTGTTAAAGTAGTACAATGCTTACATCTACTGCAGATCTGTGTAATGTTGAAGTAGTGCATAGCTTACATCTACTGTAGATCTGAGTATTGTTGAAGTAGTGCATAGCTTACATCTACTGTAGATACGGTATCGTTGAGGTAGTGCATTGCTTACATCTACTGTAGATTTGTGTATTGTTGAAGTAGTACATTGCTTACATCTACTGCAGATATATGTATTGTTGAAGTAGTGCATAGCTTACATCTACTGTATTATGTGCATTGTTGAAGTAGTACAATGCTTACATCTATACTGTATATGTGTATTGATGTGTGTTGATATATCTACTGTAGATATATGTATGTATATTGCTTATACTGAACCATGTATTGGTGAAGTAGTGTGGATTGGATGATGTTGTTTACATCTACTGTAGATCTCTGTATCGATGATATAATGCATTGCTTGCATAATGTACTTTCTGTATTCCAGGCAAATACACTACTAATTTTTTAGAATTAAAAATAGTACCCTATTTTGCCAAATGAAATGCAGCTAAATCTTAATCCTTCTAACAGGCAATGGAAGTTAAATTTTAATATTTGGTCAATTTTTGGAAATAAGGGCCAAAACATGCGTTTTTCATATGCTGTGACAATCAAGCCCAAATTGAACAAAGACTTATTTCAAAGTATGCACTCTAACTTTTGGAAAACACCATTACACCAGTTAGATCTAAAGGATTAGGATTTAGCTATTTTCATTTGGCAAAACAAGAGAATATTTCTTTAATTCTAAAAAAATTAGTGCTGTATTTTTCTGGAATATGAAGTAGATATGTGTAATGTACTGTAAATCTGTGTATTGTTAAAGTAGTACATTGCTTACATCTGTATATCTGTGTATTGTTGAAATAGTGTTTTGCTTACATCTACTGTAGATATGTGTATTGTTGAAGTAGTAAATTGCTTACATCTACTGTAGAATAGTGTAGATATGTGTATTGTGAAAGTAGTGCATAGCTTACACCTACTGTAGATATGTGTATTGTTGAAGTAGTGCAATGCTTACATCTACTGTAGATATGTGTATTGTTAAAGTAGTGCATAGCTTACATCTACTGTAGATATGTGTATTGTTGAAGTAGTGCAATGCTTACATCTAATGTAGATATGTGTATTGTTAAAGTAGTGCATAGCTTACATCTACTGTAGATATGTGTATTGTTGAAGTAGTGCAATGCTTACATCTACTGTAGATCTGTGTATTGTTAAAGTAGTGCATAGCTTACATCTACTGTAGATATGTGTATTGTTGAAGTAGTGCAATGCTTACATCTACTGTAGATATGTGTATTGTTGAAGTAGTAAATGGCTTACATCTACTGTAGAATAGTGTAGATATGTGTATTGTGGAAGTAGTGCATAACTTACATCTACTGTAGATCTGTGTATTGTTGAAGTAGTGCATTGCTTACATCTACTGTAGATCTGTGTATTGTTGAAGTAGTGCATTGCTTACATCTACTGTAGATCTGTGTATTATTGAAGTAGTGCATTGCTCACATCTACTGCAGATATATGTATTGCTGAAGTAGTACATTGCTTACATCTACTGTAGATATGAGTATTGTTGAAGTAGTACAATGCTTACATCTACTGTATTATGTGCATTGTTGAAGTAGTACAATGCTTATATCTACTGTAGATGTGTGTATTGCTGAAGTAGTACAATGCTTATATCTACTGTAGATGTGTGTATTGCTGAAGTAGTACATTGCTTACGTACATCTACTGTATGTGTATTGTTGAAGTAGTGCATTGCTTACATCTACTGCAGATATGTGTATTGTTGAAGTAGTACAATGCTTACATCTACTGTAGATGTGTGTATTGTTGAAGTAGTACATTGCTTACATCTACTGTATGCGTATTGTTGAAGTAGTGCATTGCTTACATCTACTGTAGATCTGAGTATTGTTGAAGTAGTACAATGCTTATATCTACTGTAGATGTGTGTATTGCTGAAGTAGTACATTGCTTACATCTACTGTAGATGTGTGTATTGTTGAAGTAGTACATTGCTTACATCTACTGTATGTGTATTGTTGAAGTAGTGCATTGCTTACATCTACTGCAGATATGTGTATTGTTGAAGTAGTACAATGCTTACATCTACTGTAGATGTGTGTATTGTTGAAGTAGTACATTGCTTACATCTACTGTATGTGTATTGTTGAAGTAGTGCATTGCTTACATCTACTGTAGATTTGTGTATTGTTGAAGTAGTACATTGCTTACATCTACTGCAGATATATGTATTGTTGAAGTAGTGCAATGCTTACATCTACTGTAGATGTGTATTGTTGAAGTAGTACAATGCTTACATCTACTGTAGATGTGTGTATTGTTGAAGTAGTACATTGCTTACATCTACTGTATGTGTATTGTTGAAGTAGTGCATTGCTTACATCTACTGTAGATTTGTGTATTGTTGAAGTAGTACATTGCTTACATCTACTGCAGATATATGTATTGTTGAAGTAGTACATTGCTTACATCTACTGTATTATGTGCATTGTTGAAGTAGTACAATGCTTACATATATTACTGTATATGTGTATTGATGTGTGTTGATATATCTACTGTAGATATGTGTATGTATATTGCTTATACTGAACCATGTATTGGTGAAGTAGTGTGGATTGGATGATATTGGTTACATCTACTGTAGATCTCTGTATCGATGATATCATGCATTGCTTGCATAATGTACTTTCTGTATTCCAGGCAAATACACTACTAATTTTTTAGAATTAAAAATAGTACCCTATTTTGCCAAATGAAATGCAGCTAAATCTTAATCCTTCTAACAGGCAATGGAAGTTAAATTTTAATATTTGGTCAATTTTTTGAAATAAGGGCCAAAACATGCGTTTTCATATGCTGTGACAATCAAGCCCAAATTGAACAAAGACTTATTTCAAAGTATGCACTCTAACTTTTGGAAAACACCATTACACCAGTTAGATCTAAAGGATTAGGATTTAGCTATTTTCATTTGGCAAAACAAGAGAATATTTCTTTAATTCTAAAAAAATTAGTGCTGTATTTTTTCTGGAATATGAAGTAGATATGTGTAATGTACTGTAAATCTGTGTATTGTTAAAGTAGTACATTGCTTACATCTGTATATCTGTGTATTGTTGAAATAGTGTTTTGCTTACATCTACTGTAGATATGTGTATTGTTGAAGTAGTAAATTGCTTACATCTACTGTAGAATAGTGTAGATATGTGTATTGTGAAAGTAGTGCATAGCTTACATCTACTGTAGATATGTGTTTTGCTGAAGTAGTGCAATGCTTACTCATACTGTAGATCTGTGTATTGTTGAAGTACATTGCTTACATCTACTGTATAGATCTGTGTACTGTTGAAGTAGTACATTGCTTACATCTAATGTAGATATGTGTATTGTTGAAGTAGTACATTGCTTACATCTACTGTATACATGGTATATCTGTGTATTTTTGAAGTATTACATTGCTCACATCTACTGTAGATCTGTGTATTGATGGAAGTAGTGCATTGCTTACATTTACTGCCATGTGTACTGATGAAGTGCAGAACTTGCATCTACTGCATATCTGTGTATTAGTGAAGTAGTACATTGCTTACATTAACTCTAGATCTGTGTGTTGAAGAAGTAGTGCATTGCTTACATCTACTGTAGATCTGGTGTATTGATGAAATAGTGCATTGCTTACATCTACTGTAGATCTTTGTATTGATGAAGTAATCCATTGCTTACGTTAACTCTAGATCTGTGTGTTGAAGAAGTAGTGCATTGCTTACATCTACTGTAGATCTGGTGTATTGATGAAATAGTGCATTGCTTACATCTACTGTAGATCTTTGTATTGATGAAGTAATCCATTGCTTATATTTACTGTAGATCTGTGTATTGATGAAGCAGTGCATAGCTTATATCAACTGTAGATATGTGTGCTGATGAAGAATTGCATTGATATATATTGCTTACATATCATGCATATACTGTATTTGTGCGTATTGATAAGGAAGTATTGCTTACATTGTAGACCTACCGGGGGTATGTGTTGATGAAGTGCATTGCTTACATCTACTGTAGACATGTATATTGATGAAGTAGTACATTGCGTACATCTACTGTAAATCTGTGTATTGTTGAAGTAGTGCATTGCTTACATCTACTGTAGATCGGTGTATTGATAAAACATAGTGCATTGCTTACATTAACTCTAGATATGTGTGTTGATGAAGCAGTACATTGCTACATCTACTGTAGATCTGTGTATTGATGAAGTAGTACATTGGTTACATAATGATACTCAATATGTGCATATTGATGAAGTAGTGCGTTGTTTACATCTACTGTAGATTTTTGTGGTGATGAAGTAGTACATTGCTTACATCTACTGTAGGTCTATGTATTGATGAAGTATAGTACATTGCTTACATCTACTCTATATCTGTGTATTGATGAAGTAGTACAATGCTCACATTTACTGTAGATCTGTGTCTTATTGACATTGCTTACATCTACTGTAGAAATGTGTATTGTTGAAGTAGTGCATTGCTTGCATCTACTATAGATATGCGTATTGATGAAGTAGTGCATAGCTTACATCTACTGTAGATATATGTATTGATGGAAGTACTACATTGCTTACATTTACTGTAGATATGTGTACTGATGAAGTGCAGAACTTACATCAAATGTAGGTATGCGTATAAGCAAAGCTAGTACATTGCTTACATAAAGCCATATTATAACATTTCAGTAAAAATAGATAAGTATTAATTTTCCATAAAATGTTAGCTTTTACTCTCAGATATGTCCCCTTTTAATTTTGAGCCGAACGAGTGAGGTAAAGCATAGAAAATTGGAATTTACTACTAGCGCCCATGCTGTTACTCCCGCGGTTGTAATACGGTACGATCCTCAGGGTGTGTGTATGTGTATCCCGCACGCCTTGTATGTACTGTGCATACATGTTCAACTAAT
Organism: Amphiura filiformis; assembly: GCF_039555335.1. Taxonomy (NCBI): domain Eukaryota; kingdom Metazoa; phylum Echinodermata; class Ophiuroidea; order Amphilepidida; family Amphiuridae; genus Amphiura; species Amphiura filiformis. Next base: position 50,799,983 of record NC_092635.1, read on the forward strand.
ATTTCCATCGTAATAATAAAATGCCGGTTCCATCATTTTATTCAAAATCTCGGATTTTGACAAAACTACAGCACCTAAAGTCTTGATTTTTGCAGAGTATCGTACAATACAATCATGTAAAAACCAGAATTTAAAAAATTTTGAGGGTGTTCTCCTCAGCAAATGTTATAATATGGCTTTAACTCTAGATCTGTGTGTTGGAGAAGCTTACACCTACTGTAGATATGTCTATTGATGAAGCAGTGCATTGTATACATCAACTGTACGTGTGTTGATGAAGCATTGCATTGCATTGCTTACATATCATGTATATACTGTATTTGTGCATATTGATGAAGTTGTACATGTGTTGACAAAGTAGTGTATTACCGAGTTAAATCTACTGTAGATCTGTGTAAGTTGTTAAATTAGTACATTACTTACATCTACTGCATATCTGTGTATTGTTGAAGTAGTGCATAATTTACATCTCACCTGTAGATGTGTGTATTGTAGAAGTAGTGCATAGCTTACATCTACTGTAGATCTGTGTATTGATGAAGTAGTATATTGCTTACATCTACTGTAGATATGTGTGTTGTTGAAGTAGTACATTGCTTACATCTACTGTAGATCTTTGTATTGTTTAAGTAGTGCAATGCTTACTCTCTAAATGTAAAAGAGTGAAAATTTCACTCGGAACTTGGAGTGATTTCATTCTCACTCTATTCGAGCGGTTAGTCGTTCTTTTAGAGTGAAAAAAAGCTTCTACTCGGTCAATGTAGATTCACTCCTTACAGAGTGATCCAAAATTACCGCTCAATTTCAGAGTGAAATTACAATCACTCTTTCTGGAGTGAATCCACAGTTCGTACAGCCAATCAGAAAGCGGATTTTCACGCTTTGAGAGCCACGAAAAAATTGTGATTATTCATTCGGTGAATAGTCGTTGCAGCAATGGCGGTGGAGTTGTCAGTAGCAGTTTGGCGAAGAAATAGCCAATATTTTAGTTGGTAAGTATACTTTGAACTATTTTATTTATATGTTGAATCATTGCAGATTGTAATCGACAACTAAAAATCTGATGTTACTGTCTCAAAGGTGATAATTGTACCCATGAAGCTTCTTCATTTGTTGAACACATTGATTCACATTGTCGGTCCGGCATTACGGTAGCACACTCATGCACTGCTATGCATACCTGGTACATGTATTACTTCATAAACCTGTAAATGATTGAGTGTACTTGTGTAATAATTGTAATGTTTGTTATACTCGTCAGCCTTTTTATTGTTAGTATGTACCCGATCACATCTCCGAGTCCGATCGCTAGTCATGCTATACATACCAGTAGCCACAAGATCACATGCAGCAAGGCCAGGCCATACCTAGCTAGGCTTAGGCTATAGGGTCAGGCCAAAGCATAGGCTTGTTATCTCTGAACAGTCTCTAATTTATCATGTTTATATACTGCAGCACATTATATCTGCATGTGTGATGCCAAAAGTCAGAGGACTAGAGGCCTCTAGCTAGGCTTAGGCTATAGGGTCAGGCCAAAGCATAGGCCTGTTATCTCTGACCAGTCTCTAATTTATCATGTTTATATACTGCAGCACGTCTATCTGCATGTGTGATGCTAGGCCCATAGTCCTATGTCACTAAGCTTTTAATCATGCCAAAATTACCATTTTAATCTTAATTAACATGTAATAACACTTATTGTGTTGTAATTCCTTTGCTCACAAAAATACATGAATGAATGAACATTTTGTGCCTATTTCTGTGATTATTTTTGTCAGTCTCATTCACTTCTTTATTTCAGAGCTATTAACTCAAAAAGAGTGGTTTTCCACTCCTCTTTGGAGCTGTATGAGTGACCACTCCTTTTGGAGTAAAGAGTGATTTTATTCACTCTCACTAAAGAGTGAATTTCACTCTAAAAGGAGTGGTCACTCATACAGCTCCAAGGAGGAGTGGAAAAACCACTCTTTTTGAGCTGTTTTTCACTCTTTCACATTTAGAGAGTACATCTACTGTAGATGTGTATTGTTGAAGTAGTGCAATGCTTACATCTACTGTATGTGTAATGATGAAGTTGTACATTGCTTACATCTACTGTATATCTGTGTATTGTTGTAGTAGTGCATTGCTTACATCTACTGTAGATCTGTGTATTGTTGACGTAGTGCATTGCTTACATCTACTGTAGATCTTTGTGTTGATGCAGATCTACAGTAGATGTAAGATGTAAGCAATATTTATTACCCACCCCGAATGGTGTCACATGATAATGGCCCTTTTTGCCATGAACCCTCACCTGAAGAAATTATGCTGTGAAAACTCGAACTAATCCTCTACTGTAGATCTTTACAATGATGACATTGCTTACATCTACTGAAGATCTTTGTGTTGATGAAGTACTGTAGTACATTGCAAAGGTCATTTTAAGGAAAATTAAAAAAAAAATCTACAATTTCATCTAACTGGAGCCAAAAAGTATTAATATTTTTTCCGAAATTGTGTTAAATTTGACCAAAAACTCTAGGTCTCTGGTCATTATAACAATGTGTTCAATTTTCTTGGAATATTAGTGTAAATATGGGTCCACTATATGATTCTCGATGGCACATCCCTAAGTAAACGAAACATGAGTATACCAGAGGGATATAGTTCAAGTTTTAACAGCATAATTTCGCCAGGTGAGGGTTGATGTCAAAAAGAGCCATTATCATGTGACACTTTTCGGGTGGGTAAAAATAATTTATTTTTGCATTCTAAAACATAGAGGCGGCTATCATGTGTCAGATAAGAGGAAATACAACCCATGGAGTGGTCTAAAAAGAAGAAAAATCAAAATTCACAGTTTTAGTCTAGATATGGTTCAAATGTATCCCAAGTAGTCCTCAAAAACAACGTTTTAACGCAGGATAAACCTATTTGGCTTACTACTCCCAGTGACATCCCTGGGGAGGGACACTTCTATAAACAGGTGATGGGTATGTGTCTACCAGTCCTCAAAAGTTGAGGGCTTTCCGTTAAAATAAAATTTTCAAAAAAAGGGGGTCATTCTGTACCATGAGAACAATGGAGCCATTGGGTAGAAGACAGTAAAATGGGATGGGGTGGGTCAAGATTGCAAAAAGGGGGTCACTGGATAGATTAGAAGCAGGTGAAATATGGGGTCTTGGGCAGCAGGCTGCAAAAATTAAGGTAGGGTCATTGGGCAGCTGATTTGAAAAAAGTGAGGGGTCATTGGGTATAGAACTAAAAATAGGGTTATTGGTATACAATAAAAGAAGGGGGTCTTTGGGTAGAAGCTGGTCTAGAAAGAGGTCTATTGACACATCACCTGTATTATGAAGTATCCTCCTCCCCCAGTTAAAATAATGACATATTACCAACACGTCTTAACAAAGACATATCGTCACCCTGCAATGATAATACTAGTAAATAATATTTTGTAATTTTGAGAACAAATTACAAAATATGGTTCAAACATTCTAATTACATGTATTTCTGATTATTCCCTTTAATTTGTCTCATTATCATTTGTTCTAGTGTAGTCTGTGTTACAGACCGTGTACCTATATTATCCATAGGGAGAGAAACTACTGGGAACCACACACTCTCGGAAACCATAGTGGGCACACCGTACTACGCCGCCACCAGCGGCTAGAATTCGCCAACCGCAGCTCATCGCGGCCGCCGCTCACCCCCTTGATCGCGAGTCCGACACTATCTCGAGTCAATCTTTGACAAAGACTAGTTCTAGTGCAAAGATTAATTGTTTACATGCATGCGTGAACCCTATTTTGTACTCTGTTCTCAAAATTACAAAAATTGACTTCAGCAATTATCATAGCAGGCTGATGATATCCAAAATTGTCACATTGTAATACCGCATATCTTGCTCAAGTTGTTGAGGTGTCCCATAGGCCACTGTGTTGTAATTACGGGCTGTTAACCAGTCCAAAACTACACATTGGACAAATGAAAATATATTCGGTTGAGAGCCCCCGAATAAGAATATATTGATGTTCTTTGCGTTACGTAATAGTATGACTATTCCTGTGTGGGAGAGTGCGTGAGTAACCTCACTTCAGGTTCGGTTTCTATCACGGCAACACGTTCTATTCTGTTGCGTAGTTGTTTTTCCCGCTGATTTACACTACAAAGGTTTTCCATAGTTGACTGTTTTTATGGCGATATCATCTGTATATTTCATTAAATGTGCAGCATTTCTGTATTTTGCAAGTACGCAAGGTGTACATCCACAGAGCTAGCGCTATATTTATAGTGTTTTTCCTGAACATTGCGATGAGTTTCTTGCTTCATCATTGTAGGCCTACTCAGAAGCGGCTGGAAGAAGACGCTCCGATTCCACGTGATTAAGTTAAGTAGTTCGATATCCCAGTATATTAAATTGGGATCATAGTTTTGTAATTATTTTAATAGCAGTAATTACTGGTGTATCTGTATTATTTAAACCGTTATTATGAGCTATTATGGCTTGACAGTAGTTGGAGATCAGTTGTTATGGAGCAACTACTTGCATTCATATGGTTAATTTAGGTTTATTTTCGATCATATTTCAAGGAGTAGGTATATATCATTAGTTACAAAAATCTCAAGAAATAGGTTAACAAAAGCTAACAAACACGATGCATGATGATCTGTACGTTAATCGACATAACAGGCGATTTGTAGTAACAAGAAAGTCAAGATAAGGCGAGAAGGGATAAGAAGTCGGTAATATTCCGTAATAATATAGGTTTGCCCGGCGCTGTTCGGGAAAAATTGCATGTACTATTCGCATTCACCACTGAGATGCCAGGTAGGTCTCACATCAGCATCAATAATGCATTTAAGAGTTCTGATTTTCATTCATGATTGTTGGTTTTATCTTCCATACAGTATACAAGGCGACAGATAGCTGTTTGTACACAATGAAGAATGAGATGGTGGAATTAACAGCGTGATCTTTATCACCAGTATTGATTACTGAAGCTAACGAAGCAAAGCGGAACAATGTTCGGGGACTGAGCAAGTTAAGTGAATGATTATAATTTACATAATCACTGATGTGTTTTTGCATCAATCATTTCAGTCACTCTTGTAGAGATCAATAATTTATTAAATACGTTTTAATCTGGATTGATCAAATTCTAAGTGGAATCCAATATTAAGAGGTGAGTTAACCAAAGAAATGATTGTTTTAGGACTTGGAAAAATATCACAGTAGTAGATTTTAGAAGTGTAGGCGGTAGTTTTTTATACCCGATCTGTTAGATATTGTTTTTATTATTTTGTGCTAGAATGCGATGAGTTTCAGAATCTAATTAGTGTTTTGATGAGTCAAACATTTTTTCAATAAGGATCGCATACCTTAGACCATGTTCCTAGTTTTTATAATAAAATTCCAAGTTTTGTTTGTTTGTTTGTTTGTTTGTTTGTTTTAACGGTCGAACTGTGTGGAGACACGCTTGGGTCCTTTAAGTTGGATTCTAGATTTAGGCGGTATAGATGTATTCTCTTTTGATCATGATGGTCATCATATTCAAATAAAGTAAAAATTGTTAGCATCACCAATAAGCTTAATTCCCTACGGTGATAGTCCATCCGATAAAAATTGGTTGTTCAGGGACTTTGATTTGGACCTAGTGGTATTCGGTACCAAATGGACTTAAATATGTCCCGGTGATTATACCAGAGTTACAGGAATCCTGGTAATTCAGGAAATGCAATATTTCATTGGAAATTATGTTTCAGCCTCGTAGAAGGGTCAATGCTAAATTTGTAAAACAAAGAAATAGGCAGCGGTGTATTCCTCGGATTAGTTAACAGCCCGGTGTTAACAGGTAAGCCACATTAGCTGGCATACAATCTACATAATGTATTGACACGAATTTAATGATAAATATTGCTGTCTTGTTTCTGGTGAGTAGATCTGTAAAGTTGTTGTTTTTTACTATGCTGTCAGAAAGCAAGTTTTTCAAAACAGTTTGGAAGGGTGTTTGGTCATTGTATAAAGGCGGAAGTGTAAATGCTCTCGAGCAGCAGGTTTACCCAAACAGTTTGGACGAGTATTTTGTCATGGCATAATGGCAATAGTAATGCTGTCAGACAGCAAGTTTTCCTTCCAGCCAGTTTGGTAGGGTGTTTGGTAATGGCCTAATGGCAAAAGTAATGTTCTTAGGCAGCAGGTTTATCCACACAGTTTGGATGAGTGTTTTGCGGGTGTTTTGTCATGGTCTAATGGCAATAGTAATGATGTCGGATGGCAGATTTTCCCAAACAGTTTGGAAGGGTGTTTGGTCATTGTATAAAGGCGGAAGTGTAAATGCTCTCGAGCAGCAGGTTTACCCAAACAGTTTGGACGAGTATTTTGTCATGGCATAATGGCAATAGTAATGCTGTCAGACAGCAAGTTTTCCTTCCAGCCAGTTTGGTAGGGTGTTTGGTAATGGCCTAATGGCAAAAGTAATGTTCTTAGGCAGCAGGTTTATCCACACAGTTTGGATGAGTGTTTTGCGGGTGTTTTGTCATGGTCTAATGGCAATAGTAATGATGTCGGACGGCAGATTTTCCCAAACAGTTTGGATCAGTGTTTTGTCATGGTTTTCGGCAAAATTATTGCTGTCAGACATGTCAGACAGCCGATGTTGTTATCCAATCACTATTAGATACCGAGATAAGCTCAATCAGTTGATGAGTTTTTAGTAATCATATTATATCTATGCTCTCAGACAGCAGGTCGTTATCAGAAAACAGAAATAACAGGTAGGCCTATGTGAAGTATAAGCGGTTTATACTGATTGTATGACTTCTGATCCTCGTTTTTGGGTTGGTTTTCAGCATAATTGTCAAAGAAGACACACAGTGCAATTTTACTGTAACCAAAATTCTTATAAAATAAATTAACAGTTGGGCTCTATGACCGGTGGTCACTTGATATGAGTTTATATAGTGGTGCAGACTATTAAGCCATTATATTAGTAGCATAGTGTCATTTAGGACTGGTTGTCATTTTGTAAAATAGATTTACACATTTTTGAATGATATTGTGATATAGTCCTATGCAACAATATTGTGACTGGTTGTCCTTGGATAGTGCAATTAAGTCCGTTATTTTGGCGCTTTTCTTTTTCTTTGGTAAGATATTTAATAATGGTTTAAACTGACAGAAAAGATAGATTTTAATATGGCATTATTTTAGTGGCTAAATGCTATAATACTAGACAGGTATGAATGGTTGTTATTTAGTATCATAAGATGCTAGTGGCTTATACTTTCATTTAAAGCAGATTGCGGTCATTTGGTAAGATATTAGTGGCCCAGTGCAGATATCCTGGCCATGACTTCTCAGTTACTATGGTAAGATATTGATCATAATAATGGTAGGCCCTAACGGTAAACAGGATTGGCTCTTTGGCTGGTCGTTATTCGATATAGCAAGATATTGTAGTGGCAGAAAAGACTAATGGTTGTGGCTTAGGCCTAGTGCCATGTAAGGCAGATGGAGTCTCGATCATTTGGTATTCTTGTCTGAGATTATTATAGTGTCGTAGTCCAGATAATATTAAGGTTATGACTTCAATTCTATTATGCTAAGATATTGATATCAATAATGGTGTGTTCACAATCAAGACGAGCTCTATATGGCTAATCGTCATTCAGATGGCAAGGTAAGTTAGAGACATAGATCCTGTCATGTAGGCCTACTCATGTTAGTGGCATCTAGTCCGAGATAAGGCAGGAGGCCAGTAGTCATACAGTATGACGGGTTATTATGACAATGTGCTTTATAAGGCAGGTATTGTGACCCACTTGTCATATAAATTCATTCAAGATGATATAATGGATCAATGCTATATAAGTCGTGTAATATGATTGGTTGTCATACAGTAGTCTATGTCAATGTTTTAGTGCCTAAGGGAGTTACGTTTTGCGCATAATAGCGTCAGAGAAAGGACTTTTTTAAAGGATTAAGGAGCAAAGATTGATATTCATTTCAAAATTTCAAGCAGGTTGGTATATGGTTCGTCAAAAATGTTAAGATCGGGTCATTATCCAGGATTGTCATTAATTGATATCCTAGAAGTTGTCATACTTTGCAATTAGAGCTACAACTGTTCGTTAATAGTGTACATTGCTAATATGTCATTTTATTATTTCTTGTTAAGAATCTTCTATATTTAATAGAAGTTCCCTTATGCAAACTTTTGGTTTGTCAGTTCTGAGCTCTTAGCATGGCATATGGTCCACATAAGGCAGAAGACTGGTCTTCATTCAGTATACGATGGTATTATGGCAAAGTGTCATATAGACAAGTAATAAGGCGCAGTGTTATATAGTTTGTCAAGATAATATTGGTCATAGTGTCATATCAGGTAGTATGATTGATCGAGCTGAATTTCTTATTTCTGACAATAATTTCAGTCATGACAATTCCGATCTGAAGATTTTGAAATTTGATTTTATTATCTTCATCACTCGGAGGGATTAGGAGTTCTCATCCCAATAATTCATGAGTTGGGTTGTGTTTTTCTGCATGGTAAGTCGCAAAATTTGCATTTACGACATTAAGTTTCTCACAGATTTGTGCATTTTTTTGCAGATATGTATGTGCGGAAGACTTGCAGATGTTACTGTGAAGCATGGCGATTCGAGGATTGCAATATGGACATTTCTTAATTTAATAATAGGCCCATTCCATTTTCACAAATTTGATTTGGGTTAATCTAAGTATTAATCAAAGAGACTAACCAGATTGGCATTTTTGGCTCATATGTAAAGTTCAGTAAAGAGTGACGACTCTGATGTGGTTCCAACTGTTGGAATGCACGGTGGATTTGACTTCCACGATTATGGTTTTTTTGCCAGCAGCCCTGACTTTGGACTTCATAGCATGGCACAGTGTGTGCTTCTCGTTTGGCAGCAATAAACCGACACCAAAATGCTATATTTGTTGTGTGTATGTTGTGTGATGTATGGATAGTCATAGTAAGGGTTTAGCAAAGAAATGAAAATATATTCGGTTGAGAGCCCCGAATAAGAATATATTGATGTTCTTTGCGTTACGTAATAGTATGACTATTCCTGTGTGGGAGAGTGCGTGAGTAACCTCACTTCAGGTTCGGTTTCTATCACGGCAACACGTTCTATTCTGTTGCGTAGTTGAATTTAAGTAGTGTGTGTCAAGTTGCTTCTTCTCAGAAGCATGATTGTTTAGAATCATTAGTAAATATTTTTATTAAAGCCAGTTTTAGTCTCGGGTGGGATTTTGGTCGATTAAGACTGTTTATAGCGGGAAGGAAGGAATCAACACCACGTTGGCATGGGATAGCCTAGGCAGGAGCCAAGTACTATGCCCTCAGATTTTCTTGTTCAACAAAAATAAAAATAAGAAATAAAACATTGTGTTCAAGTTTTTTTTTTTTTTGAGGTTGCGCAGCCCCTAGTTATCACGCGTTGATTCCTGTGGTAGGCTGCCCTATTGTATTAGCGTAGGCATGATATCCTAGTTCTGTATAGCATGGCACAGTGTGTGCTTCTCGTTTGGCAGCAATAAACCGACACCAAAATGCTATATTTGTTGTGTGTATGTTGTGTGATGTATGGATAGTCATAGTAAGGGTTTAGCAAAGAATGTCTTTTTCAAACAACCGAATCGGAAAGTAATTCAAAAAAATTTTGAGCAATTGGGGAAATCTAGATCCGTGTCCCCCACTTTCGAACCTGAGTACGCTGAGGGGAAGAGGCTGTGGATATCAAAGTCCCTCTTTAAGTGTCATCTTCCACTAGGGGAGGGGATTTCAAAATGGAATAGCCCAATTGTGACCGTACACGACAAATGAGCCGTAAATTCCTCCCCCGGTCAATGTTGTTTTATTTCTTGTTTAGAAAATATATATCATAAGCTTTAAAATGGTATATTATTTGACTTCAAACGATATCCAGAAGCGGGGTTATGGTTTGTTGAACTTTGCTCTATCAACAAAATTGTAGCTTTTTTCGTTTCCATATGCGTATCTTTTTCCACATTGCTGGTTATAAAATATCAAACAGTCATTACAAATCATCCCCAAGTCAACAAGGTTCAGGAATATCCTCTCAAGCAGTATGCAGACTCCGAGTATTAGACGTATAATATTTGATGTAACATATCTACGTTATTTAATCTAGTCCCATTCTATTTTCAGTAATGTTTAAGTTAGAGTCCAAAGTTTTCCGTTTTACGGAAAAAAAAATCACAAAATCGGAGGAAAAACACGGAAAATGACATTTTTTATATGATGTGACAAAAATCATTAAAAGATAAGAGAAATAAATGTTAAAAACAATCATGAGTTGTGTGTGTCAATTTTTATGATAAAAATACTGTTTAATAATACCAAAATAAAGGTATATTATCAATGCGTGAACCCTATATCCCTCTAAACATCGTAACAGTCGGCCTATTATCGTACAATTATTCTAATCAGAGCATATTAATCTCGATTGAACATTGATTATTTACGACATTAATATCATTGTTCATACATTTTAAGCTTTGTTCATGAATCACGGATTTACCAATTTTACAACACAGATTACAACACGGAAAATGGATTTTAGAAATCGGTAAACTTCGGACTCTAGTTTAAGTTCTAACGAACGTTTGATGACGTAAAATCAATAATAAGTTATAACATATAATATCTGGTAGAAATATATTATTGATTTTACGTCATCAAACATTTGTTAGAACTTAAACATTACTGGAAATAGAATGGCAATAGATTAAATAACGTATATATGTTACATCAAATATTTTATGTCTAATAAAAAGTCTGCATGCTACTTCATTGTTAATACCTGACAAAGTATAATGCTTTCTTAAACCACCACTTGAACAGGATTTAGCCAAAGCAAACAAAGACCAGAGCTATTAACAATTCTATAAACATCTAAGGTAGAAGCTTATTATCCTCTTCAACAATAGGGTTATTGATTGGTTTAAAATGGGATACATGTTGCGCCAACTTGAAGTATCAATGAATACGACCTTCATGAACATTTTACACTGTAACTCAGAATAGAATTTAGGACATTTACTGCTCATCCGTGCTGTACGGTCACAATTATGACAGTTAATCTTTTAAAGGGGGATCCAGTTGACCAGGCAAACTTTCAAGGACAACCCAATGTTCACCTCTATACCGCCAAACTTTGTACAGCTCCCAACTTAATGTGTTTTCCAGATATTTATAGCGGCCTTTAAGGTGTTCATCTCCTGTATGGTTCTCCTTAGATACAAGGATGGATAATACATGGACAACTCCCCTTACACCCCCCCCCCCTATACACACCCCTTGAAATATCACACAATGCAGAGAAGATTCATCACAGTTTCCAACTTTTAATACCAAAAACACAACTTTTCAACTGGAATTTAACATAAAATTGGTAAAAATTTCCAACAGGATTGACCATAAGGCGCCACTGTAATTGAAATGGCAGTGTAATCTTCCACCACGGGGGTGTGGATTGTAAGTGGAATAGCCAAATTGCAATTTGCATAATAAAGGTCATTTACTGTCATTAAATTGATAATATTACCAAGTGTATCATAATTCTAGCTCTTACACTCTTAGAAAAAGTTCTATTTAGAACCTTTTTTGTCCTGTATACGGAACCCTCTCCCAATTTTCCCGACAAATGGTTCTAATACGAAGCCAAAAAGTTCTGTCAACTTTTTTTGTTCTGCAAAGAACCATTTTTTATGGGTTTGAGAACCCTTTAATATGGTTCCTTGACAACAAACCATTTTAGTCCATAAAATAGTTCTCTGTAGAACCAACAAAGCTGATGCAACTTTTTTGGTCTCTTTTAAAACCATTTTCGGGAAAATGTTTCTTTCTAGAACCATTTTGGGAGAGGGTTCTGTATACAGAACAAAGAATGTAACGTCATAGGGCAGCTATTCATTTCATAATCAAAAATAATACTTCAATTTTTCAACTTAATTAGACAATAATAACTCCGCACCATCTATTTTGAGGTCATTGTGTGAAATTGGGAGGGCTGAGGTATTTATCCAAAAATACAGAGGCCCAAGACAAAAGTAATTTCAAACAATGACCTGAATATAGATGGTGCAAAGTTATTATTGTTATTTCATGCCATAAAACGCTGTTAAATATAACCAGTTTTAATTATTGTTGTAACCTTAGTGCATGCGCGCTAGGGGCGTAGCCAGCTTTCTTGGTCGGGGAGGGTGGGGCAAAATAAAATTTTGGGGGCACAAACGAAAAAAATTGCAGTTGCATCATACAATACATGGAGACAGTATGTCTTCAAGCTTCTCGAAAGGGCCTTATTGGGATGATGTGCGCGCGCAGCGCGAAAAAAAAAGTTTTGTATTTTACACTATTTTGGCCCTGAATTTTGCTAGAAAAGTGGCTCCTTGCCCTTTTTCTTTTCCTTTGCCCTCCTAAGTTTCTCTTTTTTTTTTTTTTTTTTGTCAGGGGGGGCACTCTGCCCCCCTGCTGGCTACACTACTGACGTGCGCGCAGAAGTCATTGTTGCGCGTCAGGAGTCATTGTGAGTTATTAATGGCCTCGCAATTAGTGCACGGTCAGGCAATCATTTTCTTTTGATTGGATCACAGGCTTCGCATATGTAAATGAGGTTATGAATAATATTTAATACTTCCATTTCATATTTCAATGTCACAGGTTGTCTCAATATTTGCAACCTGAATTTAAAATCCTTTTTTCCCAGGCTTATAACTGCGTCACAGCTGTTGAGAGTGAAATTGTACAAAATAATGCATGTGTACTGAGATATTGATGTGTCTAATGCATGAGCCCAGCAGGGGGTTCATTATATGCATCAACATCTCAGTACAAGTGCATTATTTTGTACAATATCTTGAAAAACAAGTAATACGTTGTTTTTAACCTATTCCATGAACATGAAAAATAAAACTCATGATTTTTGTTTTTCTTGTAACAAAATTTCACTAAAAATATTGAATTCGAAAAAAAATAAATGTATCAACTTGCAAGTAAAATTAATTTAATTCTATGCGACACGATCCAAATCACAATCTCAATTTCAAATTTGCCGCCTTTGGCTTCCACGGACCAGATCGTGTCACATATAGCAAACAAGCGATGCTCTTTACTGCTCTGTGTACTAGCCATAGGCTTCAACGTTATAAGTTTTAAGATATTTTCTCAAAATAATTAAGAGCTACCTCAAGAACCACTGAACCAATACTAGACTTGTTTGTACTCAAGCCTAGTACACGTATGACACTTTTTAGGTTAAAAAGGCCAAGTATGAGGTTAATTTGGTCAGAAACCTGGGGTAGGGGGGAATGATTGTATGGAACATCCCCCTCCCCCCGACCCCGTTATCTACACCTATGACAAACTCCAGAGTACAGTAATGAACCTTTTGGTCAACAGGTGGCCTTAACAATTCTGGCCTTCTACTTGATGAACCTGCCCATCCAGTGGCGTAGCGTCATAGGGGCACCGGGGGAGGGGGCCATGTGCCCCCCCCCATTGGTTGCAAAATTTAGAAAATCCCATAGGAAAATTGCCAAAAAGGGCTTGTGCCCCCCCCCCCATCAGACCCAATACCCCCCAATCATGGTTGGTGCCCCCCCCCAATCAGATGACCCACGCTACGCCACTGTGCCCATCATTAGCTGGTGAATAACTGTTTCTTGAAACATAAACAGCTCCGCATTTACTTTACATTTTTCAGTTCAACCTCGAATATTAATGTGCTATTTCCTGGAATCGGTCCTTCTCTTTGGCTGCCATACCTAAAATAATAATAATAACAAGAAGAATAAATAAATAATATTAATAATAATAACAATAATATCATTAATAAATCTATGTTACTATACTTTTTGGTAAATCCCATTAAACCTTTGCATTTGGACCTCTACATATATCACCCCAAATTTCAAATGGGTGGCTCCATTTGAAATCTACACTCCCTATGTGGAAGATTAAGGTCATGTTTTCCACAGGGGGTGTATGGATTTCAACTGGAATAGCCCATTAGAGAACATCGGTATTGCCCATTTCACAGCTGCGAAGTATGTAGTAACTATGTACACATTTGGCACGACAATACCAGGGGTCAGAATGCAAAGGCTTATGAGATTTACTGAAAAGGTTAATTATGGAAGCAAGTTCACTCTGCAACTACAATCCCCGAAAAATGTCCTTGAAACGCTTTAGGCATCTTGAATGAAATCAAAAGTGTATTTTTAATGTGGATAAAAATGTTCAATATTTGGAATTAGAAGAAAGCTGGGCCATCAATTAACACTTGTCCCTTCCCCACCCCCATCATTCAATGTTGCGACACTTTGGAGACACGCTGAACACATTTGCACGTTTCAACATTGCACGGGGGAGTGGGGGGACTTATTTTCCCCTAAAGGCGCTTTAATGTTTCAAGACATATTTCGGGGATTGTATGAGGCAATCGCTAAAATTAACATCTGATTTTAAACTTTTGGCTGTAACTTTAAAACTACTTGATAGAATTACTCCAAATTTTCAATGAATATTAGTTAATGCATAAGCTATGATGTGGATATAAAATAAAACAACTTATTGTATCAATTTTGACTATATCGCCCTGCACTACAAGCAGGTTGCACCCATCACCTGTGTATGTCTACAATCATAGATTGAATACAATAGCGCTCTTTTCAAACATTAGTAATCTTACAGATGTGAGTGATCAGCATGATATAGTTCAGTGGATATGTATCGCGTGAACGCTGCAGTGCAGGGCAATATAGTCAAAAAACGACCTTTTTCACCTTTTTCAGATCAACGCCCTCCCCCAGTGCGATTGTAAATCGTCCCATTGAATCACATAGTGATTTGACGGTTTACCATAGTCTAATACTGAATATTAATACAAGGAGTTTCTTTAATTTAGAAATGGTAAACCGTTGACAAAATTCATAATTTAGGCCGATTTGGTGTCAACTTTTATTTGGAAAGTGTTTTGTTTGAAAGCTTGTTCAAAACTACATCTAATTTTACTATTTTACGTTTTGTTAGCTCTAACATTATTTACATTTTACTGATTTTAGCAAATGTAAATCGTCTGTCGAGATTTACCATTTTCATAATCACGAGAATGCAATGCGCACCCATATATCACGGAATCCGTAATTATTTCAACATGACAGCGTGGTGTAATGGACAGTACTTCAGGCGCCAGACGGTGAAACGAAAGGCTAGTGGTTCGAGCCCTAACAGATTCACCTTTTTTTTTCTTCTTTTTTTTTTTTGTGACTTATTCAAACCAGTAAACTTTTCTTCTTTATTCATGACAATTGACATTGTGAAACACGAAAATAAGTTTTAAAACCTTAATTTATCTATGGCATGATAATTGATTGTTTTTTTTAATTGTAATAAAGACACACATAGATCCGGACATCTTTAAATGTCATGAATATGGGCAATATAGCAATTGTCAGATAACACTAGTGGAAGTTTTGGATGAGAAAACGGACATTTTGATGAGAAACGGCCAAAATGGTGAGAATTTAATTTTCTCATTCTTTTGGATGAGAAAATAATAATCGGGGATTAGCAATTGTCACCAGTTTTAATAAGACAATAATGATTGACACACACACCAGGAAGTTTCTCATCCAAGAGAATGAGAAAATTAAATTCTCACCATTTTGGCCGATTCTCATCAAAATGTCCGCTTTCTCATCCAAAACTTCCACTAGTGTAGGAGTTCGTGATCACAGTCTTTATTTAACACGCCACGCCAGTAGATGTCGTTGTTAAGCAGTGTTTGAGTTGTTGGTGGTGGTGGGGGGGGGGTAATAGACAGTCGATAACTGACAATCAATGATCAATTAATTGTCAATATTCAATTAAATTCTAAAACCTAACACGGAAATGATGATCACAGACTGTCATGTTCAATCGCAGTCGCTAAGGATGATTAGGGGGGTTATATTTGTGTGGTTGAGGGTGGTGGAGGAAAATCGATAATCAATTATCGTGTAACCCCCCCTCCCGCCACACACCCCCACGTTCAAGTTTCATACGTTTTCATAAGTATTTACTTATAGAGTGCTTGCACATAAGGTCATTAGTTCAAATCATCTCCTCTATAGGCACGCTCCAGAAGATATGCAAATGGATGCAGTACAAAAGAATTATTTGACCACTATCTAAATAAAAGATTAGTTGTTTTATTTTGTGCCCACATCATAGCCTATCTATTAATAAATAGTCATGGAAATTTGTTCACGCGGTACCTATGCATTGAACTATATCATGCTGATCACTCACATCTGTAAGATTAGTATGTATGAAAAGAGCGCTATTGTATTCAATCTATGATTGTAGACATACACAGGTGATGGGTGCAACCTGCTTGTAGTGCAGGGCGATATAGTCAAAATTGATACAATAAGTTGTTTTATTTTATATCCACATCATAGCTTATGCACTAACTAATATTCATTGAAAATTTGGAGTGATTCTTTCAAGTAGTTTTAAAGTTATAGCCAAAAGATTAAAATCAGATGTTAATTTTAGCGATTGCCTCAGACAATCCCCGAAAAATGTCCTTGAAACGCTTCAGGCATCTTGAATGAAATCAAAAGTGTATGTTTAATGTGGATAAAAATGTTCAATATTTGGAATTAGAAGAAAGCTGGGCCATCAATTAACACTTGTCCCTTCCCCCCCCCCATGGTTCAATGGTGCGACACTTTGGAGACACGCTGAACACATTTGCACGTTTCAACATTGCACGGGGAGTGGGGACTTATTTTCCCTAAAGACGCTTTAATGTTTCAAGACATATTTCGGGGATTGTAGTTAGTGTAACATATAAAGACAACAATGGTTCGCAATACATATTATGTGACCTCTTACCACAAAATGAGTGTAAAGTCGCAAGTTGGTAGTTTCGAGATGCCCTGGCTACTGCGTTGGTGTTCTTTATTTCACACGCACCTGTACAAGCCAGTAGTATGTATGTATGTCCTTTGTGAATGGGGGCACAATGGGCCATTCACGAAGGACATATTACTGGCTTGTACAGGTGCATGGCAAACAAAGAACATCAAATCAGTCAGTCAGGATGTCTTGAAACTACCAACTTGCGATTTTACGCTCATTTCGTGGTAGCAGGTCACATATATACTCATTAATAAATGTATACTCGTTAATAATGACCGCTTGTGGATTCGAATTTTAACCAGCCTAACCATGAAGCTCCCGTGGCCGAGTGGATAAGGCACAGGTCTCGTAAACCTGAAGTCCTGGGTTCAATTCCCAGGCTGGATCACTTTGTCTACTTGTATCCTTTATTATTTGTGACGGTGAACCGGTGAAAAATTATTCACTCATGAATGGAGAAAAATGCCAGTTGCAGGAACTTTTTGGGTCACCCTCGTATGTACCTCCCATGCAGAAACTTGACTTGACCCTAGCACAGAAGTTAAAAAACTTGGAAGTTATACCTACCCTTGTGATGGTGGGACAGTAATAACTCTCTTTCCTCCCATCCGCATACCTGTTAAAAAATAGAGGATTAAACAATTGAATACCTGAGTGGAAGAAGGGCCCAACTCCATCAAAACTGTTTTTGAGATATTAAGAAAAAACTTAATATTTGGAAAAGTTTTATAGACAGAATGTTTTCATCTTCAGGGGACCTTTAATACATGAACATACAATATTACATACATTCGAAATTTATTATGATGTTTCCATGGCAATGGTACAGGTCTTAATACGAGCTGGAGTTGGGCCCTTCATCCACTAATATATACTGCAAGTGCCAGTTCCGTAAGCAGACGTGTTATAAATAGCTACAGAAATTAGGTAATTTATCCATTAATTGCACAAGTAGAAGCATGTAAATATGTTAGCAAGAAAGTTTATTGTAGTGAAAAGCAGATTTCATGGATGTACAAAATTCCTCTTTAATCCAAGAAGGGCCCAACTCCATGGAGTTGGGCCTTTCTTCCATGAAAACCATGATTAAGTATACGTGGAAGACTATTTAGAGAGTGAATTTTGGCTCATCTTTCACACACAAGGAAGAACAGTCTGCTGGCAATAAAATGCTGGGTCTAACTCATTTTTGTAAAAAATTGGAGTTGGGCCCTTCTTCCACTCAGGTATTCAATTACTAACAGTAAGGTGACAAGAAAAAACAACCTGTTTTACGGGCCTGATCAATGTTTGTGGCTTCAATCATGTAACAACAATCAGCCATCTTTTAGCCAAAGTGTATTGATTTTGACTGAAAAATAATCAAAATATTATTAAATATGTTTGCACAAAATGATCAGATTTTTTCACGGCCATCTTGGAAAGAAATTATTTTTGGCCCTTTCTCCAGATTCGTTAAGCATATCTATGTCAATTTCTGAGCAGAATAGCTCAATGAAGCCCTGCGTGGACAGGAAGAAACCCTATTATTTCTCTTAGACAGTGGTTCCAAGTAATGAAGCCTTGCATAAGGAAATATAAAATATTAACGGGACATTCGAAGTTCATCCGTCACTCCTAAATAAAGGTCCTGCATGCTTTTATTGATTGGCTCCAAACAAAGGATTTGAACTGGTGTCCTTCACCCTAATCATGGCGCAGTGCAGCCCATTCAATCAAATGTTGTCATCAACCTATTTGATCGAAGTACATTTGTTAAGTGTCTGAGACGAACTGTCGAGGTAGATTGCAATCATGCTTTTGTTGAATGCATTTGAGTAGTCTGCCATATTTATGGTATGATATGTCACATGCACAACCTCTTATTAAATTTTTGGGGGTCCTGAATGGATCTCTTAAAATCTCTTAAATTAGCAACACCTGTAGAACAGGGTTATCTTATTTCTTGCCTTATCCCGCATCAAAACCAAACACTAAACAATTACGAAAATTTACATTTCTGTGACAAATTTGCTTTATATTTTAAACAAATTTCATGAATTCCTCCCCAATTTTCAAAGAGAAAATTACCTGCCACTTCCATTGACCTTAAGCATATTAACTTTATTTGTCAAATCTCAGCATTTCAAACATCATATGAAGCATGTGCATTACTATAAAAGTATTTGAAATGCCATTTCTGTGTCGCTTGTAGTCTCGTGCAATATTTAGACTTGTTTCATCCGTTAGAAATGACTTTGATTAGACTTTGATTAAAGGCTTATTCAGTGAACCCAGCGAAAGTGAAAAAAAAATTAAAATTAAAACTGTGTATAAATTTCATAAAAGTTAAGAATAAGTCATTAAAATTGTCATTAGGTGTTTTTGAAATGACAAATTTGACAAAAAACAAACAGCAGTATTTACATAGTTGAAGCCCCATTAAAACTACATGCAGCTAATTTCTCTACAAATAGCAAAATTACAGATTCATGTAAAATGCCTTATTTTGGCTAAACCACTAGCAGGCTATGTTAGCACATCTCCGGATGAGCAAATCACTGAATAGGCCTTTAACATATACATGGGTTGCAATCCACTTACCTGCTACTCCTGTATCCCAGCCTTTTATAACCTCCCCTTTTCCAAGCCGGAAATCAAATGCTGGTCCTGATACACAAGCATCAAACTGCTTGTTATTGGATTCTAGTTTGCCTCGATAGTAAACAAAAACCTGAAAAAGATAGAAATGATGCATGATAATATCAATGATAATTCAGAGCCTTATACACGTACGCGATGTGCTTAATCAAATCACAGAGAATATATTTTAAATATGCGGAAGCAATTGCAGATTATTGAAAAAGTACAATAAGAGTGTCTCATGACAGTAATCGATTAGCACTAATCAATCCAAGCACCCAGCCCAACCCAGCCCCCAACCAAATATTATTAAGGCCAGAGTAATGGAAGACACATTCGTCCACGACCGAATTTGAGATTTTTTGATATTTATCAACACTAAGATGTATTCTTTCACTTGAAACTGATAAAATACTACTTGCTAATATTTATTCATATTTTTGCTTGATTTATTTCACTCTTTTCAACTCTAAAAAGTCACATGGCTCAAGACAGCTTAGTAAATTGGCGGAAATAATGAGTCAGAAATGCGTGAATGCGAAATATTGTGATTACTGTGCGATTAAGGTGTCACGTGTGCGGCGCAACTCTCTGCTGTATGTCCAACGCAGTCAAGCGCGCATTCGGTATGTTGTTAACGCCAGCAAATGTGGTGTAAACAAAACAAAAATTTGCAGTCAAAATGCCACTTAGATTTTAAAATTATTTTGAACTTTTGGCGCACTGAGAGCACAGATTATAGATTCATTGGTGCAAAAAGATGCATATTTAGACCATGCACCAGATACAGCTTTTACAAGTGTGAAAGTCTTACCGTTTTAAAATTTAAGGGTGTTTTGTGCATAATTTTGACATTTTTTTACTAAAACGTCGATTTCTCAGAGTTCACTTTTGACAATATTGCGCGATTTTTGTGACAAGATAAATCGAAAAATATGCAAGCAAAGGGTAAACTTTTTGCGCTATCCTTTAGAGTACATCAAAGTCTAGGGAAGGTTTTTTAATTTTTTCAAAATATTTGTTTTAAACAAAAATATACACCATTATATGCAATTTTTAACTTAAAAGAGTGTCAAAATGGCTTTTTTCACATGGTTTTTTCAATATTTCGAAAAAAGAGACAAATTTCAAAAAAATACAAAAACCTTCCCTAAGTTCATGTCTCTTCTTCATGAAAAGCTAACTGAATTTTTTTTACTCCGAACGGCTTTTTTTCTAAGTTATCACAAAAAAATTGGGGTAAAAAAGTGAATTTTTGTGATTTTTTCAAAAACTTGAGATTTTTGAACATTTTGACATCATCATGGGATTCCTTGACTCATTTCCTTTCCAAAATGTATAGTTTTATATACTTTGGACATACAATTAAAAAATAATAAAGCTCTAAAAGGTCCATGTTCTCTCCCATTACTCTGCCCTTAAATAGATTATTCCAGTTGAAATCCATATACCCCCTACCTTAATCTCCCACACAGGGGGTAAATACTTAAAATGGAGTCACCCATTCAGACAACCTCATTTGAAATCCACACTTCCTGTATGGAAGAATAAGGTAATGTCTTTCACAGGGGGCGTATGGGATTCAATTGGAATAGCCCGATATAACTTACCCGTCTGCCTTGTTTGGCCACTTTGCCTTTGCCTTCAACAAGATCTTGTATTGTTATGCCACCCTTTAACTTGATTTGCTTGGGTTTCTGTAGGATGAAACATAGCAAAGACATTAGCATAACACCATGTACAGTGTACAGCAATCCCCAAAAGACCTAAAATTTTAGGTCTTTTTGGAAAAATGTATATCTTCAATACGAAAGATCAAAATTTTCATATGCAGGGCAGTTTTTCCTCGCAGATGCATACACTTTTAGTACATACCATTAGATTAAGTTACTTCAAGGACTGGTAAATATAAAATATATCAATTTTTAATAATTTGCCATAAAATGTGTATTAAAAAAAAAAAAAAAAAATCAAAATTATTTGATATCAGAAGGACATTCCTCATATTCAGAATGCAATTTGGTGTGTCTGATATATTCTCTGGTCCCAGGCCCGCACGCAGTTTTTTTTTTGGGGAGTGCTGATTTTGAAAAAGTGGACCTTTTTTCCAAGGGGGGGGGGCAATTTTGTAAAAAGTGGACTTTTCCTCAAAAATTTGGACCTTTTTTTGGCCAAAAAAGCATAAAACCCCAGATTTTTTTTTTTTTCATATTTTGGGACTTTTTGTATACTTTTGCACATTTGGGGGGGGGGGGTGCGTACGGGCCTGTCTGGTCCCAAAAACTCTTACACAAGATATACCCCATGCTTGATTGGTCTTTCATACAGATTTGTGTTCAAGCTAAATATTTGGGTTTGTGTCCTCTGTCTTCGGAAACCTTAAGATTTGAAAAGGTCTACTGCAGTTAAATTCTTGCAAAGATCACACAGCTAGCATACCTTCTTTTGTTCTTTTTTGGCTGAATCTTGATTTCCATTCTTTCCTTTGCCACCGGGTGTTGCCGACATGTTTTCTTTGTCTGAAGAGATCCCTTCCACACCTTGCTCTGTTGATGCAACATCTTTTTTACCCTGAAAACAACAAATGACATAATGACAAAAAAGTGACATTTTGATTAATAATACGGCACCTAATAAGAAGAAATGCTGGGGGGGCAGGAAAAGGAGAGTGGTAATGGGCTATTCCAGTTGTAATTCATACAACCCCATGGGAGACATGACCTTAATCTTCCACACAGGGAGTGTGAATTTCAAATGGGTTTACCTGAATAGGTGACTCCATTTGAAATCTTCACCCCCACATGGAAGATTAAAGACCCATTCAGTGATCCCAGCGCAAGTGTAAAAAATTTAAATTGTTTATAAATTGCTTAAAAGTGAAGGATAAGTCATTCAAATTGTCATTTGGTATTTATAAAAATTTGGCAAAAAACAAAGAAAACAGCAGTACTGACGAAGTCGAAGCGCCATTCAAATACATGTAGCTAATTTAGATACTGTCAGTATCTAAATTACAGTTCGTGTAAAATATCTTATTTTGTCTTAAATACACAGCTTTCGGCTGAACCACTTGCAGGCTATATTAGCACATCTATGACAATGACAAAGGTACCAAAATCTGAATTTGGATGTTTTTACGATCGCCCGGATGAGCAAATCACTGAATGGGCCTTTAAGGTCATGTCTTCCATAGGGTTTATGGATGTCTTCCATAGGGTGTATGGATTTCAAATGGAATTCCCCAATGGTGCTGGTGTTGAAGAAGGTCTTTTTGGGAAAAAATGTATATCTTCAATATGAATTTGTTCAGGCCTTTTTGGCCTTCTGAGCATCTCCTCATTCAAATGTGTTGTTTTGCTGTTATTGTATTGTTGTATTTTGAATAAAATAAAGACTGATTGATTGATTGAAAGGTCAAAATTGATGAATCGTTTTTCCTCCCTGCTATACGCACAAATCATTAGATTTAAAAGTTTACTTCAAGGACAGTTAAATGTCAAAAATATCAATTTTTAATTAATTACCATAAAATTTGTATTATATCGCAAATATCGCAAAATTATTTGATATCAGAAGGACATTCCTTGTATTCAGAAAGCAACTTGATGCGTCTGTTGTGCTCTCATGTCCCACAAAAAATACTGTGCAAATGTTGCTATCCGATTCCTTAAAGGGAGTCTCCGGCAATCATAACGTTATGCCTTATATGTTAGAAAAATAATTATCAAGCACGAATCACATTGGTTTATTTAAAACAAACTCATATTGACCATAAAAATGAATAAAAACAGTCGGCTCTCAACACGCGATATTCAAAATTCCCACGCCGAAATTGTCCAAGTGCAATGACGTAATGGTTATTAGTGCTCTATTGTCGTCAGCCTTCATTGTATTACTGGGACGTCATTGCACTCGATAATTTTGTCGCCCGGGAATTTTGAATATCGCATGTTGAGAAACGGATGTTTTTATTCGTTTTTATGGTCACTATGAGTTTGTTTTAAATAAAACTATGTGATTCCCGCTTGATAATTATTTTTCTTACATGTAAGGCATAATGTTGTGATTGCCGGAGACTTCCTTTAAGCTACAAATGTATTGCTTTTTTTAGTGTTCAGATAGTTTTTGTGTGCAGTATGTACATGTGCATAAATGGAAAAAACTTACCTGCTTATTCTTAGGCTTTTTATTGCTTCCAGTCTACAAAATTAAGAATAAAATAGTTTATTGTAATTCATTCTCAGTAAAAAAAGAAAGAAAAAATAGATAAGAAAAATTACTTGTCTGGATGAATTCTGACAGAAACATTTTCAACATGACCTGTCTGGATGAATGCTGACAGAATGGTAGCACACACATAAACAAGAATGAGCCTTGCCAAACACAATCGCCGATTGGCCCATCAAATGGACATCCTGGTAATCAATCAAAACAAAACACACCAAAATTGATATTAAAACAGGACTGAACCATGATTTCCGCAGGGGTCAAAATCGGGTTTTTACCCTGGGGTTCAAAACATTATTCTTAGTAATGATTAATATATTGTATACTTTTATATAACAAAGATGATCCAATACTCCATACTAAATGTGTTTCACCACCCGTTCCCTATACTCGCTGTAGTAAACCTCTGTACAAGGTATAGGGACAGGTGGCGAAACACGATTAATAGTGTCTGGGATAGTATCAAGCTTTATACTAGTGATATTTCATAATTATCAAATAAACGGAGAAAAGTCAAAACAAGATTTTATTATTTATTTTAAAACTTTAAACCTATGCAACATTCTGTAATATTTCGGTTTATTCTGTTTTGAAGGCACTATATACTAATTGTGTTTCACCACCCGTTCCCTATACTTGCTGTAGTAAACCTCTGTACAAAAGTATAGTGACGGGCAGTGAAACACGATTAGTATATAGTGTCTTGGAAAGTATCAAGCTTCATACTAACCAAATTGTTTTATTTTTTTACAGGATTAAAGTCAAAATATATTTATTTTGAAACTTAAACTAGATTAAAGCAGCATTGTGTTATTTAGATCTATCCCATTGCATTTATTGTCTTGGATAGTATCAAGATTTATAAAAATTATTTTTGATCAGATTTAAAACGGATTCAAGTCAGAAATTTATATTAAAATCTTATTTAAAGGTTTTAACATTTTCAAAATAGGTACATGACATTCTGTCATATTTTGGTTTATTCCATTTTCTAAAATAGACAGTTTTAAACATTGTTAGTATTTAAAAGGTTTTATTTCAAGCATGATTTATGCCTAACTAAAACATGGGTGATTAAAAATCCGAGAAAATGTGTAGAATTTTCACCACCCGTAGATCACTCGTTCCTTCTTGCTTAACCTTCTTCCACCCAAAACTACCAAGCCCCTCTTTTGCTGGTATAAATATCCCCAAAACAAATCCCCTTTTCTCACCCTCCGGGCGGTTGCTAATTAAATTTATTGATATCCAAGACACTATATACTAATCGTGTTTCACCACCCTTCGCCTATACTCGCTGTATAGAACCTCTGTACAAGGGTATAGAGACGGGTGGTGAAACACACGATTAGTATACAAGCATGATGCTATCCAGGACACTATATATACTAATAGTGTTTGGCCACCCATCCCTATACCTTTGTACAGAGGTTTTATACAGAGAGTATAGCCGACGGGTGGTGAAACACGATTAGTATATAGTGTCTGGGATAATATCAAGCTTTATACTAGTGATGTTTCATAATTATTAAATAAACGGAGTAAAGTCAAAACAATATTTTATTATTTATTTCTAAACTTTAAAACTATGCAACATTCTGTAATATTTTGGCTTATTCCGTTTTTAAGACACTATAAACACAATTAGTATATAGTGTCTAGGAAAGTATTAAGCTTCATACTAACCAAATTGTTTTATTTTTTTAATGGATTAAAGTCAAAATATATTTATTTTGAAACTTAAACTAGATTAAAGCCACATTGTGTAATATTTAGATCTATTCCGTTGCATTTATTGTCTTGGATAGTATCAAGATTTATACAAATTGTTTTTGATCAGATTTAAAACGGATTAAAGTCAGAAATTTATATTAAAATTTTATTAAGGTTTTAACATTTTCAAAATAGGTAATGACATTCTGTCATATTTTGGTTTATTCCATTTTCTAAAATAGACAGTTTTAAACATTGTTAGTATTTAAAAGGTTTTATTTCAAGCATGATTTATGCCTAACTAAAACACAGGTGATTAAAAATCTGTAGAATTTTCACCACCCGTAGATCACTCGTTCCTTCTTGCTTAACCTTCTTCCCCCAAAACTACCGAGCCCCTCTTTTGCTGGTATAAATATCCCCAAAAGAAATCCCATTTTCTCACCCTCCGGGCGGTTACTAATTCAGGCATGGGACTACGGATTTATGAAAAAGTCTGGAAAAGCTGGAAAAGCGTGTAAAATTGGACAAAAACACCTGAAAATGGGCTGAAAATAAATAAAATTGCGGGAATTTTTACATCAAAAAAGACTGGTTCCAGAGTTTTGACTGGAAATTCTCATGCCTGCTAATTAAATTTGTAGGGTAATTTTCAGGCAATTTTTGGTTTTTACACAAATTTGAGTCTTAAAAACAAATGGTGCTGAAAGTTAAAAATTTACTACAGTGGATGTGGGGTTCTCCATCAACTATTAAAATTTACACACAAAATGCTTGGTTTAGAAACCCATTCATCACATTGCATTTCATCTGCAGAACTGAAATCATTCGAAAAATGAAGTAAAATGGAGTCATTGAGGTTGAATGAAGTAAAAAAATGGGAATCCAAAATATATATTTTAATAAAATAAACTCTGTCCATTCTTTGGAAAGAACTGCACTTAACAGGGTTGTAGCTACGCTGGCTGGCAGGCACACACACACAAAAATAAAGAAATAATTTTTCATCATAAAAAGAGCAAAAATCAGGGACTGCCTTTTGAGGAGAGCGAGAGCAATCACTCTCTACTGCTCTTCTTAAACCTGATATCGAGAGTGATTTTTAGCTCTCCTTAGTTGACCATTCTCTCCTTACATTCTGTTGTAAATGCTCTAAACAGCTCTCATTGAAGGCTCCAGAAGAGCTATTTAATGCTCTCCTGCAAATTCCAAAAGGAAGTCTCTGCAAAATCAACTTTTTTATGGTTCATTATAAAGATTGTGCCCCGAGCCAGCGCTCAAAGTTATGAATTGGATAGTAAAATTAGCAGGCAAACTGGGAATCATTGAGAGTACAAGGTTCAATGTTGATTTTAAGACATGGAGCCATTTTGGATTTCACCCCTGGTGACCACTAGAGGTCATGAAATGTCATGCAGGGGTAAAAAATTGAAAATGCTCCAATCTTGTTGAAAGACATACCAAATTACTTGTCTGATCACAAGGATTAAAACAAAAGAATTTTTTTTCAAAGCTGGCTAAAGTTGTACATTTTCATTACTTCTGCTTCTATTGAACAGTTAGCAATGCATGCTAATTCAATGTGTCACTGGCCGTTCAATAGAAGCAACAGTAATTAAAACATACAACTTTATCCAGCTTTAAAAATCCCTTAGAATTAACTTTGCCCCCCCATTTTTATAGCAGTATATTTCTCCAGTTCCAACGTGGAATAATAAGTAATTGATGGTCTACAATGTATAACAACTTCTCTTTTTTCCAATGTTTTTTCCGCATTTTCCTCTGGTGCATGCTGAAGTCTAGTTTAACAACAAAAAGTTTTGAATAAAAAGTTTTAAAAAAACCCAATGAACTGACCTTTGATTCTTCCGATGTGGATGTGGGTGCACTAGTTTCCTCCCCCGTCTTAGCATCATCTTTCTTTACTGGTGGGTCTGGCTTACGATACGATGCTACCCCTTTGTTGAGTACCCTGAGGATCTTGCCATCGCGTACACTGAGCTCTAGCTGCTCTAGAACTAATGCTTTGCTTACACTACGACTAGATCGAATTGCCTGACAGATACGATCCTGAGAAGGGCGCTGTTTCTGCTTTTTAATCTTGCGAATGGCTTCCAGTATCCACTGGGTGTACTTGGGATTAGCGAGACATGAGTCACTATCCTTCACCATATTGTTGGCCTATGAGAAACACAGGACATACTTCTTGTAGTTTTGTGTCAAGAGCACCCACCAAGTTTTCACATCTCAACCCTTTCAGCATCCGTAGATCACTCGTTCCTTCTTGCTTAACCTTCTTCCCCCCAAACTACTGAGCCCCTCATTTGCTGGTATAAATATCCCCAAAAGAAATCCCCTTTTGTCACCCTCCGGGCGGTTACTAATTAAATTTGTTGATATCCAAGACACTATATACTAATCGTGTTTCACCAACCGTCGCCTATACTCTCTGTATAAAACCTCTGTACAAAGGTATAGTGACGGGTGGTGAAACACGATTAGTATATAAACATGATACTATCCACGCCACCCGTCACTATACCTTTGTACAGAGGTTTTATACAGCGAGTATAGGCGACAGGTGGTGAAACACGATTAGTATATAGTGTCTTGGATATCAACCTGAACGAATTTAATTAGTAACCGCCCGGAGGGTGACAAAAGGGGATTTCTTTTGGGGGATATTTATACCAGCAACGGAGGGGCTCAGTAGTTTTGGAGAAAGGTTAAGCAAGAAAGAACAAGTGATCTACGGGTGGTGAAAATTCTACACATTTTCTCAGATTTTTAATCACCTGTGTTTTAGTTAGGCATAAATCATGCTTGAAATAAAACATTTTAAATACTAACAATGTTTAAAACTGTCTATTTTAGAAAATGGAATAAACCAAAATATGACAGAATGTCATGTACCTATTTTGACAATGTTAAAACCTTAAATAAAATTTGAATATAAGTTTCTGATTTTAATCCATTTTAAATCTGATCAAAAACAATTTGTATAAATCTTGATACTATCCAAGACAATAAATGCAATGGAATAGATCTTAATATTATACAATGCTGCTTTAATCTAGTTTTAAGTTTCAAAATAAATATATTTGGACTTGAATCCGTTAAAAAATAAAACAATTTGGTTAGTATGAAGCTTGATACTTTCCAAGACACTATGTACTAATCGTGTTTCACCACCCATCCTTATACGGTTTACTACAGCAAGTATAGGGAACGGGTGGTGATAGTGTCTTAAAAACGGAATAAACCAAAATATTACAGAATGTTGCATAGTTTTAAAGTTTAAAAATATATACAGAGGTTTTATACAGCGAGTATAGGTGACAGGTGGTGAAACACGATTAGTATATAGTGTCTTGGATATCAACAAATTTAATTAGTAACCGCCCAGAGGGTAAGAAAGGGGGATTACTTTTGGGGATATTTATACCAGCAAAAGAGGGGCTCGGTAGTTTTGGAGGGAAGAAGGTTAAGCAAGAAGGAATGAGTGATCTACGGGTGGTGAAAATTCTACACATTTTCTCAGATTTTTAATCACCCATGTTTTAGTTAGGCATATAATAGACCTATCATGCTTGAAATAAAACCTTTTAAATACTAACAATGTTTAAAACTGTCTATTTTAGAAAATGGAATAAACCAAAATATGACAGAATGTCATATACCTATTTTGAAAATGTTAAAATCTTTAAATAAAATTTTAACATAAATTTCTGACTTTAATCCATTTTAAATCTGATCAAAAACAATTTGAATAAATCTTGATACTATCCAGAACAATATATGTAACGGAATAAATCTAAATATTACACAATCCTGCTTTAATCTAGTTTAAGTTTCAAAATAAATATATTTTGACTTTATTCCATTAAAAAATAAAACAATTTGGTTAGTATGAAGCTTGATACTTTCCAAAACACTATATACTAATCGTGTTTCATCACCCCTCCCGATACTTTTGTACAGAGGTTTATTACAGCGAGTAGGTACGGGTGGTGAAACATGATTAGTATACATAGTGTCTTAAAAACGGAATAAACCAAAATATTACAGAATGTTGCTTAGTTAAAAAGTTTAAAAATAAATAATAAAACACAATTAGTATATAACATCATGAAAACGGAATATACCAAAATATGACAATGATGCTCAAATGTGATGATTTTTTGCACACAAATTTTTCAAAAATTGTATGTCAAAATCAATAAATTTTTGCCAAAAAATAGAGGATTTTAGTAAAACTAAAAAATAAATTCACCCAAAATGCAATATCTGGGTCGGTCGGGCCCATAAAACAGTTTGTGTTTTTGTCGCCTTATCCAGATTTTTCACTTCTCCGGCCAATGCTTGGTCCCATCATGGCCTGATAAAAGAGGTTGACTGTATTTAGGAATGAGTACTTATAGGGGAAAGAAGAAATAAGCATCGCACACTAGCACATTTAAACATGAATTTACAAATGGAAACATAACATGCTTAGGCAGATATACCAGAGTAAAAACTCCGGACATACCTGCCTGTGCGGGGACTTGAACCCCAGACCTCTCGCTTGTCGGGCGAGTGCTCTACCACTAAGCTACACAGACTGTCCCTGATAAACAGGACTCAATTGAGTCTGGTACTTATGGATATGAGCAGTCAAGGGTGAACAGTACAAACAACACATTACATACCAGTGTATGAGATCATTAATGATGCTTACCCGCCAGCCTAACATAATCGTACAAACAGAGAAAGAGGCTTACACATCAAACACTGGAACATGGAAACATAACAAACTAGCGCACAAGATCAAATTAATGATGCTTAATCGTTATTCTTAAAATATCTATTTATAGGGGAAAGAATAACGATTAAGCATCATTAATTTGATCTTGTGCACTAGTTTGTAATGTTTAAATGTTTCCATGTTCCAGTGTATGATGCGTAAGCCTCTTTCTCTGTTTGTATGAGTACTTACTTTGTTTCCTTCTACTTCCTGTAATTTGTTTCCTTTCTGTTTTTCCTGATGTCTTTGACCATCTTTCCTCCCTACAGCAAGCAAATAATCAAACAATAAGTATTTATTTATTTTGATACCCTGGATTTATGGAAACTTTCGGGCCTCATACCTGCTAAATTGTTGGTCTAAAGTATATATAAGTATACATATTAAGAAGTAGAAGTATCACAGACAGCTATTCGCTACTTGCACGGTTCCGCGATTATGCACTGTGTGCGGGGAGAGCCGCGTGCTGGCAGCGTAGCTGAATGGGTATTGAACTAGTCATAACGTTCTGTGTAAGGTTACATAATTCTTCCTTTCATGTATGCTGCCAGTTCGCGGCTCTCCCCGCACATACTGCATAATGGCGGAACCGTGCAAGTCGCGCATACAGTGCTCGATACCAATAAATGGTAGAGCTATTTTAAAATGTAAACACAGATATTATTACATTTCACTACACGGTGTTTCACGCCAAAGCGATCTTCAGGTGAATAAATGAAAAACACGATGATCAAAGGCCTTTCCAAAAACTCCGTAACCTAGCAATGAAATAAAGCGTGCACGCAACGTACGCGGTGTCGAAAACACCTAGCGCAAGTTTGACGCACAACGGCAGGTGGTGAAATAGGTTATGGAGAAAATAATGAATAGGCCTAAACATACCATATGAAACATTACTTTTTCTTAACACGGCTATGACGACATTTGCTTATCAGCTCATTTCTTTTGTTGAGCGAGATTCTTGGATTACTCATTTTTAGGGGTGTGATTTTGGTAATTTTGTGCCCGGTACCGGCGCATTTTTCGAGCGGGTAACTGGTACCGAAATTGCAAAAAAAAAAAAATTTTTTTGTAATTTTAATATGAAAATTGATACATAGTTTTCATGTCATACTCTATTAATGATATCAAAATGCATTGAATTTGAATTTAAAAAAAAAAATTTCCTGCCCGGGTAATAGGATTATCGGGCGGGACTCGAATTCCCGGAACTCACTCACACCCTTACTCATTTTTGAGTTTAAGATTGCCATTTTTTCTTCTAAACAAAGGTTACAAATTCCTGATTTTCTCATTTTGGTGTTGGATTTTTGGACTATATCCCAACTGATGTTGAATTTGTCATCTTTGTGTTTTTAAAGCCCCCAAACATATTTCGATAGTTCCGTCTCCTTTTTGTATTTTTCTAGCCGAAAAGACTTAGTGTGGTTGTTGTACCTTTCCTTAAATGTACCGCCTGCTAATCCAATATATTGCTTTGATTCATTGTCTGAGTTTACTGTGGCTTTGTAAACTATAGCTTGAGATAAGCACTTTCCACTGAGAGGACAGCTGTCCTTTTTCTACAATTACACTCTTTTTCGGGTGGCTTATCGGCGCCACGTCTGATTTGTGCGCTATGGATTTCATAATCGCGCCTATATTTCTCGTGCAACTATAACTTACTTTCACACTGTTCTTGTTGAATATTTTAAACAGCTTACTCCCTCTTGGAAAATGCTTATTAATTAGGCGAATAAAGGTATCTCCTACGTTTGTTTTAACGTTCTTACTAAATGGCAAAGACTTGATGAATTCATCTGTGAGGTCAAATTTGGGCCAAAATGCTTATTTTTGGCCCAAAAATACGGGTTTTTTTGGCCCAAATTTTTTTCAATTTTTAAAACTAGATAAAATATCTAGGAACCATTTTTTATTTTTTTGAATTTTGACCAACTTCACCAAAATATTTGAAACTTGGGCGAAAATCAGGCTCTTTTATGATTTTTTTTTTTAATTGAGCATTTTATGACCATTTTTGGTGCACATACATGTCTACATGTGCAAAATACTCAATAAAGTTGCAAGAAGCAACATCTAATTGATATAGGAATGATGGATTTGGATGGAAAAAAAACACATAAAAAAGGGTTACTTAATGATGTAATCTGAAAAAGCTGCTTGGAACTTTTAGTGCTAGTTATGTTGAGAATTTTTGAAGGGAAGTCGTTCCAGTCCAGTATTGTGCGAGTAGTTTTTAATTTTTCATAGCTCCTGCTTCACATAAAATCAACTTGGCTCTCAGTCATGTTGCACACCTCTGCCCTGACGTCAATGTAACATTCTGAATTTATCTCTATTAACCTATTGGGCTATTCCAGAAAATAAAGGCACACCCCCTAAAGAAGACATGGGATTCCCAAAAATTTTCACCATTTTTTGCTCTGGGAATTCCCAAAAAAAATGGCCATTATTCTCACAACCCTAAAGAAGACATGGGAATTCCCAAGAAAAAGACACCTTTTTAGGCTTGGGAATTCCCAAAAATGTTGACAAAAATTTGCCTGTCTTCTTTAGGGTCACTGGGAATTCCCAAGTTTTTAAGTATTTTTTTTATCAAAATGGGAATTCCCAATTTTTTGGGATAAAATTTTGGTATGGGAATTCCCAAAAATGTTGGCAAAAATTTGCAAGTCTTCTTTAGGGTCACTGGGAATTCCCAATATTTTTAAGCATTTTTTATCGAAATGGGAATTCCCAATTTTTTTTGATAACATTTTGGTCTGGGAATTCCCAAAACTTTATGGTACAAATTCACATGTCTTCTTTAGGGGGGGGGGTGCCATTAATTTCTGGAATAGCCCATTAGAGCTATCCTCCATTTTGTCAAGTTGTGTCCACCCCAATGATTTTGAGAAACAGTTGTGGATGGACAGACAGACAGACGTAAAAGGTGTCTCTTCTTGAGCGAAGTTCAGGCAAGACAAAGACAGCAAACTTATAAAGTGTAAAACCATTTATCAATGGAAGTAGCCAAACCAAATAGAAACTAGAAACGGAAAATGTGACTCTGATGGCTGATTGAAAATCACCTTGAACTCTTTATACTCTACTTACATACCGTAAAATCTTGATAGTTAACAATGTGCTTACTGTCAAGCTCTTTTGAAAACATGAAATTGTACCAAAGTCTGGCGCTTTACCAACTGAACTAATGGGGTTGAGAGACACACATATGCAGGTTTACTTGTCCGTATATAACTATGTGTATCGTTGATTTGCTCAAAACCATTTACACTTTTGTGAATGAGGCTCTTCATGTTTGCATGTTTTAAAATCGCTTGATAGTAAGCACATATGCTAACTATCTAGTTTTTACGGTAGTAGAGGGTGAGGTAGCATGCCCATTAAGTATTATCAGTAATATGGTGGCTTCAGGTGGGAAATCATTGTTCATAAAGGAACATGTCTGCATTCAATTCTGTTGTGAACTTAGGATCACACACCCCAAACTTTTCATAATACAACATTGAAATTTACCAAATTTTGAGCACAAAACATGGAAACGAACAGCCAATAATTTCTGACCTGAAATCACCATATTACCCACAGTACACAGAGGACAACCCCATCCCTCAATTTACATACCTTTTTCAGTATTCTCATCATCTTCCTCTTCTTCGTCGCTCTCCTCCTCCTCCTCGTCTTCAGAGTTGTAAGTATCATCAGTGTCACTTTCCTCTTCAAATTCAGGTTCCTCATCTTCTTCTTTTCTCCTTCTCTTTCGGTCATCTTCATCGTCCGACGAGTCGCTCTCACTCTCCGATTTGGTCTTTTTCAATAACTTCTTATCAGGCACGTAGTCTTCATCATCTTCATCTCCATCATCATCATCATCTTTGTTGACACTAGTAGCTGCTGGGTTAACTTCAACAATTTCCACATCATTTTTATCTTTGCTCTTCTTTTGTTTTGTCTTCTTTTTTGCATGACCACTATCAGGCACAAAATCATCATCATCATCTTCATCATCATCATCATCATCATCATCCATCTCCTCATCGGCAATTGTTACGATCTGTTCAGTCTTCTTATTTTTCTTTGATGCATTGTCCGTATTCTCTTCTTTTGTCTTTTTCTTGTTCTCTTTGCCAGGTACATAATCTTCATCCTCATCTTCTTCATCATCTTCCTCCTCCTCCTCATCATCATCCATCTCCTCATCGACAATTGTTACAAATATTTGTTCATTCTTCTTATTTTTCTTTGATGCATTGTCTTTATTATCTTCTTTTGTCTTTTTATTGTTTTTTTTGCCAGGTACATAATCTTCATCCTCGTCCTCGTCATCATCATCCTCCTCCTCCTCGTCTACATTTGTTATCATCTTTTCATCCCCTTTGTCTTTTTTCGAAGGAGTCTTGCCATCTTTGGCTTCATTTTTCTTGTTATTTTTCCCAGGCACATAATCTTCATCCTCCTCATCTTCATCGTCGTCGTCAAGGTCCTCCAAGTTAGCTACCATGAGAGCAGCATTGGTGCTGTCTATTAGTCCTTTGTTCACCTTATCAGGTTTGCCGTTTTCATCTTCTTCATCAGAATCTTCTTCCAGATCAAGACCTGTTATAATGATTGGGAGTCGCCCATTAGTCCGAAGGGTTATTATTAGTCCAAAAAGGGTTCAAGTTAGGGTTTTGGGCACCTCATGGTTAGGGTTACTGTTTAGGTTTGTGCAAGTTTAGGGTTTATGTTATAGGGTAGGGTGAGGATTATGTTTGGGGTTCATGAAAGGATTATGGTTAAAAAGGACCCTTATTGAATTTTCAGACTGACAATTAACCCATCAGACTAACAAGCATGTTCCACTGTTAGTATACTAATGCTGTTTTCATACTTTCTGCCACTTGCAGCTGAGCGGCGTGATGCTTTATCAAGCCGCTTGCACTTTTCTGTGAGCGAAGCGGTACACCGCTGAGCAGTAGTGGCATAATTATGAAAGGCAATGTTACCGCTCAGCATTACCAAAAATCGAACCTTGTTCTCATACATCAGAGCGGCAACGATCTGGGTTGACATGAATTCAACTCCCAGCAGTGCTGCCGGTTGGGCATACATGTAGCTGTGGAGTGATCAATATATTGGCTTGCTGCTGGTCACCG
The DNA here is from genome assembly GCF_039555335.1 of Amphiura filiformis. NCBI lineage: Eukaryota > Metazoa > Echinodermata > Ophiuroidea > Amphilepidida > Amphiuridae > Amphiura > Amphiura filiformis. The sequence continues at coordinate 50,835,412 of NC_092635.1, forward strand.
CTAGTGTTTCAGGTGCGACTGCGCAGTGAAGCAAAATTATCGGCAAGCGGCAAGAAAGTATGAAACCAGCATTAGCGTGAATAAACATATCTGTATAATTATCTCTTCAAATTACAAATCTAAATAAGAACAGTTACAATTCCAATGTCACTAATAGTGCCGTTACTGTATTTGTACACCCAATGTCAGATACCTTGTTTCTTGGCAGGCACAAGTCATTAAAAAGTTAGTAAATTAAATACCACTGATACCATTGTCCAAAAAAAATCTGGAATTTCTCATATCTTTAACGGCTACTTTTCATTTGCTTTGTATACACAGGAAGTAAGTAAAAAAGCCTCAATAAAAAATTCTAAATTCATATAAAATTGAAATATTTGAAACCTAGGATCAATACATTTGAAACACAAACAATCAAATGCAGTCAAGTTATACAAAAAGGCCGCTACAGACTCCGGGTATTTGATGTAGAATATTTGATATAACACATCTATGTTATTTAAGGAGGCTGTGTACTCTCAGACATGCATGTAGTAAAAGTGCAATAACTTTGTAATTGGTCTTTAACTTTAGTCACTCATTAATTCAAACCAATTACAACTACAATTAAAAATAAACAAACAAACTTGATTTTCTCAAAATGTGGTCAAGTGGACTGAGTGAGTTCTGGAAAAACGCTCTTCAATTCTGATCTACATTCTCTCTTTTCTGTGCTCAATATAGTGCTAACTAAGTGTTTTTCAGTATCCTGGGACTTAAATACACAGTAGTGCTAGTGCCTAAACTTTACTGAATGAAAGGGCACTCATATGATTTACAATGTTAATGCTTTTTCAAATGCTAACAAATAATTATTAGTAATGTTGTTGAAATGTCACTGTATTCACCATGTTTTGTTGCCATGGCAATTGCCATAGTTTTTCTAGCTTTCTTGGCACTTTGGCGAGTTGGAGGCTGATTCCACATAACCCACTCTGCGTCTCCACTTCCTTGTCGTTTCCTCTTGGAAGGGCTTCCATCTTGTGCAGTGGCTGCAAGAAAAAGAAATCTTGATTGGTACCCAAATTGCTTAAACTGTCATTATTAACCATTATACTCTACCCCATTGCTAAGCAAATCTGTTAAAATCAATTACGACATGCCTGTAATTCTGAGTAGTTAATAATTGATATATTAAGAAAAATGTATTTGTCATAAATAATGACAGTTTTGGCAAAAAAGAAAAGTTGGTGCAGGCGGGAAACGGGAACCAAGGAATCTACTTTTATTAGCATTAACAACTTGTTCTTCTTGAATCAATTTGGTTCAGTCAGTTGAGCCCTTGACCACACTATATCGGGCATTAAATCAATTCTCTACAGACACATATTTGCCAATGTGGTTAGAATCAAAGAGTAACAACTTGTGCCATGTTTGTGTGTTGCTCATAGTGGCCACTTAAAGTCGTAATGTACGATCTTATAATATGAATTTGGTTAAACCTGATTTTTTTGCATATTTGTAATGTTTACACATGTAACAACTTGCACCTAAATGGAATCAGCCAAATTTGTTGTGTTTGTAGGTAAACAGAGCAAAGTTCGACATAAAGTCATAATTCAAGAAATTATGACTTTATGTCCGCCCATAGAACTGCGTGTTAAACGGCCAAAATAACAAGCAGTGTTTCTTTAACGTTACCTCGTTATTTCAGCTCAAAATGGACAGAAACCATTCCCGATCATTATTACTAGTATTATTTCAGCATTTTGAGTATATAATGACAAATTAAAAATTTGAAAGAAATCGTACATTAAGCCTTTAATGTACCTCCGGATTATTTCGCTATGCACACGACAAACTTAAGTGCATGGATGTTTGTGTTCTGAGAGTAACACATTGTGCCAAATATGTGCATAATACAAATTTTCATGCGATTTTGGGTCCTTGCCGATGAATGCGGGAGGTACACTAAGTGGCCACTATGAGCGACAAACCACGATGGTGGATTTGACATAGCGTTATGTATGGTGCAATTTTGAGTTGGTAATCTCTAAGTATAATATCTTTAGTATTTGAACATACACTGCATACAAAAGGCATCTTTATACTTGGAGTCCATGATTTTAAAATTTAACAATAAATTGAGTAAATTTATGTTTCCAATAGATTTTATTCGGCACATTTTGACACCTCTTTGGATCTGCTATGACCTCAAGAAGCAAAGCTGCAAGCATTGGAATGGACAAATTTAGAAAATGACGAACTGGTATATACAAAGAGAAAAGATTCCAATAAGCGGAACCACAGACACAACACATTTTCTTCCATTGAATGTGCTTGGCAGTTTGCATATAAAATGTACGAGCATTGCACAATACATTTTTCTTTCAATCTGTCTTCAATGTACATTTCACAACTCTTTTTTAGTTGGAAAGCTGGCTTCACCACTAAAAAATTATGACCTCAAATCAATCTATCAATCAATCAATGAATCAATCAATCAATCATTCAATCAGTCAGTCAGTCAGTCGATCAATTAATCAATCTCAATGGATCTTATCATGAGTTTTGACTTAATATAAAGTAATTTAATCATACATAAATCAAGTCATTTAATCATACCTTCTTCAACACCTTTCTTAAGTTTCTTCTTTTTACCTGGTCTCTTCTTGCCTGCAGTAAAACATCAAAAAATGGTAGTGAAATGACTTGGTGTGTGGGTCGATTCAAGTGTTTCATTTTGTTTCCATTATGATTTTTGTAATTCCATTGAATGTACTTGGCGGATTACGTAAGACATGATCAATCCTTTTGTGTCTCCTTTCATAAATCATGTCCAATTGGGGACATCTGTGTGTCAATTGGGGACATTTGTGTGTCAATTGGGGACATTTGTGCATCAACTGGGGAGTGCACAAAGCCATACAAAACTTGTCTAAAACCTACAATCCCGTACATGTCCTACACCCCCTGACAACCAGGGACAGACCAGACCTGACAGACCACAGAATGTCCTCATTTGTCAGTGTTTACAAGCCAATTTGAATCAACAGGGCTACTTTAGAAAAAATAATACTGGAAAGATAGTAACAGACTGGTTGAAGGAGTCACAACAGGCATGGCTAACCAGGGTCTGTCATTTGGAATTAGCAGGGGAGCATTAAATAGCTCTTCTTGAGCTTTCAAGGAGAGATGTTTAGAGCATTTACAATAAAATGTAAGGAGAGAATTGTCAATTAAGTTAAGGAGAGCTAAAAATCATCTCCTATATCAGATTTGTGTACATCCATATCAAAACGATGCACTTGTCGGCTGCTACATGTGTTTCATTTCACATAATAGCTAGGAATAAATACCAGACTCATCTCAAGTGGACATCACTTCAAAACTTCCCCAGGTCACATAGTTTAGGAATATGTTCTCTGTATTCCTAAATCAAGTGACTTTGGTATGATTTGAGGTGACCTCCACTTGAGATGAGTCTGGTATTTATTCCTAGCTAATTGTGCAAAATGAGACACATGTAGCAGCCGACAAGTGCATCGTTTTGATATGGATGTACACATTTAAGGAGAGCAGTTACTGTAGAGAGCAATTGCTCTTGCTCTCCTCAAAAGGCAGTCCCTGGGCTTACCATCCCATGAAAGGAATTACAATTACTTTTTTTCCAAGTGACATTTCTTACCTGTGTTAGGTGACCAGTCCTCTTCCTCGCTCTCCTCTTCTAACTCCTCATTGGCTAACTGTTGTAATGACATATCAGCCTCATCTTCATCTATAATAAAGCATGCAAGGTTATACCATTCTAATGACAATGCGTTTTGCTAGTGTAATATGTAGTCATGGCCAAATTAAACACAAATTGTCAAGTGTTTTACAACTTTCCCAAAATGTTTTGGTATATTTCGAATGTTTGGCTACAGTGAGGCGACATTTGACTATTTTCCGGACAATTTGACCCATCTGTATACCAAAATTGGCATAGGAAAAGGGTCATTGATATACCAAAATGCTACCCATGTTTGAGGCATGGTTTGTACTGAGTATCACCCTGGGGCTTGCTCATTAAGTGACCACACCAGATTGACCAGTGCATTTTCTCGCACAAACAGACTAGGGGTATGGGGTCAGACTCATAATCGGAAGGTTGCTGGTTCAATCTCTGGGAAGGTACAACAAAGGAGAAATGGCACCCCACAAAATAATTTGCAAAATTAGTCATGGTCAACAGATTAATCTGTTTCGACCTGTTGCCTAGGTAAGAAATCATCCAAGATATGGCAAACCATTCTTAATTTGGATACTAATTTGAAGAAAATTATAGAATTCTTTCAATGTTGATCTTGGTCAAGCCCAAAATATAACATTTGATAGGTCAAATTATGATATTCTTAATCTTTATGATCTGAGGAATACACCTAAATAGAATGAGAAATGAGCAAAATGAGTACTTCACTATTTTCTCCTAATTAAAAAATCACATGCAACAGATTCAAACTCATAACCCTCAAATTTACCTAGAACATCTTGAAGATCTTTTTTTTTTTATCTTAACTATGGTTCAACCATTTCTAGTACTTCAATATTTTTGGACGGGAGTGCGAGGCTCCAGACTTGAAACCCTTACCCATTTCTAAAAGACATTCGACCATGGACAGGTACCCATTTCTAAGGATTTTCTCAAGAATATAGACCCATGTCTAAGGATTTCTTTTGAATTTTCCCTGAAAAGATTGTGATTTACTCCCGGGATTTACTTGTCATGCTCATGGAAATGGGGTTTATGTCAAGAGAGGATTTTTTTGCAAGAGAGCAACCCATTGAAGTGGCACATCCCCATTCGCCTTTTGTATGGGAGTAGCCCCCCCCCCTCCTGAGAAAAGAATGGCAATTGTTCACATTTTGTGAGCGTACAGTGTAAACATGGAAGTGGGGCTCTGATTGGCCAATTCAATGGTCTGACAATCATAACAAACCAATAATCTAATTGGCTGATTACACGTCTATCTGTTGGTCGGCGCAGAGTAGTCCGACGAATAGGACCTGGTTTTTTCTCAGTTACCAACCCCGGGTTACCAACTATCACTGCTCAGGCTCTGATTGCTCAAGAAAGATTGACCGCGATTCGGGCGGCGTGGTCACTGGACTTTCGCGATTCGTCTTTCTTGCGCCATAGATATGAGATAGTGGTCATAGTCTGAGGTGAATATTGTCTGGGAAATAAGAAAAAAAGGTCCTACACGTCGGACTAGCGCAGAGCAGACCTCTTCAGGCATGTGAATGATCATCCATGAAAAAACCTGAAGTTTGAAAAAGCATGTGAAATGAGGCTATAAAGGCCAAAAACAGGCTGAAATTTAAAAAAAGGGTGGAAATTTGGACCACAAAAAAAGCAGGAAATCCTGCAAAAGCAGGAAAATTCTCATACCTGGCTCTTGAAGGGAACACAATGCTCCTCGTATGTCGCTCATTAACAGGTTACTCACGTTAATCAGAACAATAGACTGCCATGCTTTTCTGTAAGCTAGTGTAAGGCGAGGCTTTCATGCCTTCTCTATACTCAGATCAGCCCATAATAGGCGGGAATCATAACATTATGGAATGATATAGAATTGCATACACACAGTTGGGCACAGCACCTACACAAACCATGCTTTGCGTATTGCGTGACTGCCGCACACTTTTTTGAATTTACGCAGGTGTAAGTTGGGACGTTTGTGACTCGCGCAGTAACAAAAACGGTATAATGCTCGCCTATTACGAGCTGATTACAGTATAGGTTTTACTAGCCAATCCCATACTGAACTGTTCTACATTTAAAAAAACATACACACTTCTAATTCACAATAAATAACAATGCAATGGACAGTTTTATAGTTAAAAAGTTGTCCTTTATTGTGGCATGAAAATGTATGCAGAAATCCATACAAACAAAATACAGACATGTAGAAAGAATTACTGCATTATTATTCTTGATATACTTTTATAAATACTGTTTATTTGTAAGTCCACATTTGAGTCAAGACTGTAAAAAATATACATGTAATATCAAAATTCATATCACTGATGTTATAAGTAGTGTCGTGCGCAGGACTTTTTTTTACTGTGGGGCACACAATTCCCCCCCCCTTTGCGCACGCCACTGGTTCACAACTGTTCATAATATTAAAACAATATTGTAACATATGAAGAGCTTAGTTTCAAAACCCCTTACATCCACTTGAACAATTTTGAGAACACATCAAAAAATGATTTAAAAAAATACTGATATAAGGGGGTTTTCAACAAAAGCAGTTTTTAGCGGGATGCTCATCCTACCCAAGCATCCCGCCAAAAATTGCTTTTGTTGAAAACCCCCTTATATCAGTGATTTTGTTGATGATTTTTGATGTGTTCTCAAATTGCTTAAGTGGATATAAAGGGTTTTGAAACTAAGCTTCTTCATATACTGTGGACATTCTCATTTTTCTCTCCAGAATTTTGATTTTTACAAAACTGCAATGTACTTTTTAAAATGAACTAAAAATACCCTGGCCTTCCAAGCACTGCATTTGTAACAAAATCTGAGATTTATAATAAAATCTTTATTTCGTGATCCACAGCCTCATCCCCCCACTTTTCTCAAAAAAGTTAAGATTTTTATACCACTGGAAACCTCTATATACATAATGTTTATGTACAAATAATTCCTTGCAGATTAATTTGTTTAGCAAAAATATAGTCAAATTTGAATTACGTTCTGGTGTACCAGAACGAAATTACAACAGTAGCCCATAGAGCAGTGTAATACACATAATCTTGCATAACTCTCAAACACAAAATCGGAATCAACTGATATTTTGGGAATAAGCTTTTTTCGTGGACATCTACTGAAAAATGTTATAAAAAGAGAATGAAATACTCCTTTAATTAATTCAATCAAAATGTAAGTCGAACTTGTGTATGACCAAAATGGTGATTTCCTTATTTTTTTCATTAAAACAATTTAAAAGGTACAGTGTACATTTGATAGAGAAAACTAACATGATTTTGTAAAAAAAATGCATAATTTTTTCCAGAAATTTTATAATACCGTAAAATCTCATCTACAAGCATACATAGAGTGTTTATGATGAAAGCTAAATTAATACAAAACAGCTGTAAATGGTTCCCTGGGAACCAAGGGAGAACAGTGCCAGTGCATTGATTGGTCACCCCAGGTTAAATAAGAAATAAATAAATAAATAAATAATAAATATGCCAATACAATAGACTGGTCTTATAATAGTACCTGTCTGCATATGTTTGTATAGCTAATTTATTTGCTCAAACTCAATAATGTTATAATTTTGTCGATGGATGGGGCCTGGATTAATTTAGCTTTCATCAAAAGCACTCTATAATGCTTGTACACAAGGTTTTACATTATTGCTTTAAGCTTGCAAGAAGTTCATGATTTTTTTTGTTGAAATTGACAGATAAGATTTGTACATTCATTTCCATAATCACTCAAAATCATAGTGCTATAAAAAGTCTGCAAAAATGGGGAACATTTTGATAATTGAAACCTGTTATTACTTTCAATAGAGGTTATCCACTTCAATCATGTGTGACTTCTAACAAAAGGCACTGGTTCCTGTAGTATTCCTCATTCAAACTAATTCAATGCATGACCTCGGAGTTACCTGCATGACTTTGGCGGGCTATTTTGAAACAGTCATGGTTGCACATGCAGGTACTTCTTTAGAATGTCCTAAACAAGGTATAGCAGTCGTTGATAGGACATGCAGCTTATAGAACATGGATAACCTCTATTGAGTGCGAATTAAAATGATTAAAATATTTGTGCATTGTTATTTTTGCAATAGTTGCTTGGAATGCAAAAAGCGTAAAAGCAAATGTAGCATGAAAAAAATGTCCACTTTTACAGTATCCATTAAGATGACAAACAAAAAACCCTGTTCTACGGGCCGACGGACCTTTCAAAAGATTTTTTGCAAACATATTTATTAAACATTTGCAGCCGAAATTAATCAATTTTAGCACCAAAACGGCCAATTTTACATTATTTGTAAAATGCAAATTCTGGGTCGGTCGAGCCCGTAGAACACAGCTTTTTTTCGTCGCCTACAATCATGTCAAGAGCCAGGGGTGTGATTGGTGCTTTCTGAAAAAAAACCCAAAGCAATGAAATTGCGAAGCGGAGCGAGCGTAGCTCTCGCCTGTTGCGGCGGGGGTCCAGGGGCCGCAAGGGCCCCTGGTGGGAATCCAGGGGAAACGCCCGTGTGGGAGGTTGGGGTGAAGCCCCAAAGCCAGAGGGGTTTACACACTTGAGAACCACTGGAGATGCAATTTCATGGGGTAAAATGTAAAAATGAGAAACTGTTAAAATACTTCACTTTATAGTATCAAAACATTTATTATATGTGAATGATAAATTGCATCACCATTTTTGCACAGTACAGTGTGTCTATAAATCATCCAGTCAGGGTTCTATGGAATTTTCATTTTAAAATTGGAGATTTTCTCATATCCGAACTGAAAATTCGGAAATGTGACATCTCTGTTAAGCACATTTAGCTCTTGGTCCTTTTTTTTTTTTTTTTTTTTGAAAATCCGGATTTTTTTTTTTTAATCCCAAAATCCGAAATCCGGAAAAATCACACCCCTGCAAGACGATGTAAAATTTTTCTCTTTTTGTTCCAAATTATCTTAAATCATAGAATGTTTTAATCAATTTGAAATGTCCCTAACTTTTTTAACATACACATACATGTCTAGAGAAAGACCTCACAATACATCTACACTTGTATTTGCTTACTTCACCTGACAGAGTTGTTCATCTGAACATTCCACCCTAATCACTGCTGGTGTGTTGATTTACTATTGGTACTAAGCAAAATTGATAAATAAAACAGTTGTAGGTAATATTTGGACATCTAAAGGAGGATAAATAACACCTCATTATCTCCTCCATTTTGGGACTGTGTGATGTACTGCTACTAACTGGGAATTCCTGTGATTTTACTTGCCATTTACATCATTGGCAGTTCTAATCAGGCTCATCCAATACTTTGCTATACTATGATCACCTCGTAATATGCAAGATTTATTTATTTTTTGGTCAATGAAGTCCCAACTTACGCCTGTGCAAGTTCACAAAAGCGCACATCAGTCGAGCTATATGCAAAGCATGATTCATGTAGGTGGATCCACAATGTTAGGAGTCCCGCCTACTACAAGCTGATCAGAGTCTTGTTATATGCAATTGCTGTGAATATGCCAAGACCAAACAATGCGCAACTTTTAAGTACAAAGCATTGTTTGCAAAATGCCAAGTTCATTACCATTGAAACAGTTACAATATTTTTTTATCCCACTTTGATATTACCCACAATACACTGTTCTAAATTTTCAATAGTGCTTATTGATACATAACAATATTGCTCTATGATCGCACAGTACACACAGATGACTGGTTATTCATCACAAGACCACATGATGACATTTGAACAGAAAATAATACATTTCACATTGTCTTTGTAGGTGCGTAACCTGTATGCACTATCTACAATGTATACACAGTTGTTGAGTTTGCTTGGAGTTGTTTCAAAAATGCTTTACGAGTGTCACGACAATAGCACGCCACCACATAGTTCACATCCTTGTCAAACACGCCTTCATTTTGACTCGCCGTGTACGCTGGAGTGAGAAACAAGTAAGAGAAGAAGAGGTGTGTTACCATGACTACAATGACACTCTTAGCACCAATTTTGATGTTTTAAATTGTAACAGAAGACCTTTTGGTAATACAAATGAATGAAATATGACAAGAGCTCAATCCTTCCTGTTTTTCCTGATTTTAAATCGTCTCATTCCGCGCCATCTCTTTCATCAACTGCTTGCGTGTATCACGACAGTAACATGCCATTACGTAGCGTACATCCGTTTCTGCCACATTTGCGTTCCACACATCCGTAATATAAGCTGATGAGAGACAAGTGAAACAGATAAAAGATATGTGTGAGTTACTACAGAAACTCAACATTCACAGGTTGGCTGTTGTCGGACGACCCTGGCCGTTCCACTGCATCAGGCAGAATGAGGCTATTTTGGAAGGGTTCAACGGATGCATAATTACTCTGCTCAAGGCGCAAGCTCTTTCGGATGTTGCACACATAGTACGTCATTGCCCGTTGTATTGAAGTTAGCGCCTCATCGTAGACGGAACTCGTGTATGCTGCAACGACAAACACACAGGTTTTGCGTTATTACGCTGGGCCATTACATCATGAATGTTAAGAATCACAGTTACTAGAAAACAAGTTTTGCAGATTTTTTGATATAAAAGTTAGTAAGTGTTCATCAAGATTATTTAGATGGTTGCCCCTGTCCTTTCCTTCTTCCTTCCATAGTCCGTCGTACATCTGAGCAGTAAATGGCAACAGATCTCATGACCAAAGTCTCTGTTGTGAGATATTTGGAAACAGTGTATGCTGTGTTGGGGAAAAAATGGACAAAGACAAAATTGGTTGTGTGAAATTGTGAGGGCAGTATATATATACTTCAATTCACCCGAGTTTTGGTTGTGAAATCAGTACCTTTACTAACAAGGTTACACTGCAAGCATGCTGACAAAATGCTCTGTTGTGATATATTATAACATTGGGTACCTCAATCAAGGGATTTTAAAAGGGGGAATAATTGTACATTTGTTTGCCTCAAGTTTGGTAGTGACGTAGGTGCTTGTTTCACTGGACACAGTATTGAATCAAGTGCATAAAGTTAAGGGGGCATCACCTAGGTTTCATTACCATTGAGGTATAGGACTTTTTATTTTTTTGGAGGAGAGCAGATAGGGCAACTACTTGATTATATTTCTACATGTTCATACTACATACTCTGAAAATTTTAGAAAATTCGCACAAGTCCGTTTTTTTTAAATCACATTTTTGTTCCTAAAATGGGGTTATAGCGCCCTTAACGGGCACTCTCTCCATAGGGCTACATGTAAAGACCAGTTATAGACAAATGGCCCTAAAATAAAAGCGGGCTCGTATGAATTTCCTCAAATTTGCATATGATGTAGATTTAACATCTGGAATGTAATGCAAGTGATGTCGTTGCTGCTCTCCTAAATTCATTTTTAAAATGTCCGCCCCAGACCAAGGTGGCAGGCAGCATCACTCAAAGTCGGAAATTTTAGACATTGTTTTGTATTGTATCTTTAAAAGTAATGATTGATGATACAAGGAATCCAATTAGCACAGCAGATTTCTGCAAAAATGAGCAGTTTTTGAGAAAAGAGCCAAACTTACCCTAAATATCAAAATTGATGATTGCCGGTTTGTCGCAAAAAGGCACTACTTAACTTGAGGTGAACCAAAGAATGACAGTTGAGGACATCACAGTCCCGCATTAACAGAGTGGATTCATTTAATAAGTATTTTACAAAACGTTCTGACATCCATGACTACCCGACAAGAGGAAATAATGATCTCCAGTTAACAAAAAATAAAAGAGTTTTTTCCGATCATTCCATTCAAACGAGCGGGCCCATACTTTGGAACTCCCTAGATAAAAAAATTAAAAACTCAAAGTCCATAAAACATTTCCGTAAACAGCTTTAACAAAATCTGATCTCTAAGTATAATTAGGCCATTCTCGAGCACTGTATTTTGTCATGTCTGTTAGTCATTTTTATTTATATTTGTTGATTTCATAACCGTTGTTTTGTTTTTTCGTAAGGGGAAGGCAATTCTCAGGCCTTATTGGCCTTTCTGCCTTCTCCGCCATATTGTGTTTCTTTTGTACTTTATTGTAATGATATATTTTTGATGTATTTGTATATTTTTATATATGGAAATAAACAAATGAATGAATGAACTGGAGTATCCATCAGAATCAACTACCATCTACCATACATGGTACACCAAAATTTCCAGGTTGTTTTTACCAGTTGCTGAATGGAACAATTAGTGGATAGGCAGTCAGGCCATCTTAATTTAATAGTTTGTCTCAAAGTCCTCCCCAAGTTAAAATCCTAATGCGGAATGCATTTTTTAGGGTTTTTCTTTTGCTTAATTTTTTTATCTGTGGGACAAGTTTTTTGACAAGAATTTCATTTCTCAAGGTGGTTATGCTGGTGTCAAGATAAAGAATTTTATTGAGATTTATGATTTAGGCTGTTTTGACGTCTGGCTATGTCGAACGGGAGATGTTTGTGTGGTGGATTTGGAAAAAAACAAAAACAGGAAAAATCTGAATAATGCACAAAAAGCAGGCGATTTTACTAATATGTGCGGGGGCTTTAAGACAAACTATTATATTAAGATGGCCTCATCAAAAAAGGTACTAACACCAACATTATTCACTTGGGTTGAAATGGTGCAGTTTTAAAACAAGAAACAACAATAAGCCAGATAAATATAGCATGTTAAATTCCTTGGATATCTCCAACTATAGATCATTCGATAAATTTGAGGCCATAGTGGAACACTCGACACGCACATGTAGCTTTGCAACAACACCACTCAGGCATACAACTGAGCCACACACTGTGTAGAGAATGGTGTATGCTTAGTACACTACATTTATGTGACGGATAAATTCCATGCTGGCCACAAATGATTTGAAACTACTGTAGACTACATTAATTTTTACCTTTGATAGCTTGTATGACCTCTTGGTTAAGTGTTTTCCTGGCAGGATTATTGGAAAACCCATGACTAGTAGCCTTGCCCATAGCCAGGGTCTGTCGGTCAAAGTAGATGTCCATCAGTCTCCGAACACACACTGACCAGGGGGTTTTAGTGGTTTCCCTGGCAGCAATCTGGACTTCGTATAGCTGACCACGAGTTAGGAAGACACGGTAACCTCTGGCTAGAAGAATTTGCTGTTGTGAAATCTGTGTTTCAAAGAGATGGAACAAAATTATTTGAATTAAATCTCACTATTACACCTGTATGTAGATATCTACTGGGGGGGGGGTAATTTGAATTACCTCACTAACACCCCTCTCCTACATAATACCATTCTTAAGATTCCTATTTGGGCCGCCTGCACAGGTACACCAAGAGTACACAAGACTACCTATACAGTACCAATGCTGCTACTGCCCAGGACTCACCAGCATTGGTTCTGCAGTGGTATCAGACTAGTACTCCCCTGGTACCAGCCAAGTACCTTGGCGACAACGTACCTCTGCAGGCGGCCATAATTGGAATCTACAGGGTGTCTCAATAAAAATAGGCCCTGTGTATTGCAGGACATAACATAAAATATTGACGGCAAAATTAAAACTTTCTTGAAGATTCACCAACCATGAAGTATCTTCCATAACATGGTACAAACGTCTTCAAAATCCGTTCATGCATCACTGAGATAATTGGAAAACTGCAAGTATACTCAATTTTGCACCTTTCCAATGGGGCAATACACATTAACAATAATATACTGCATTGTATTTAGAATGGGAGAAATAAATGAAGTGAATACTCAGTGTTGCTAGATAAGCTGTTATTGATGTTATTTATCATTTTTCGTGTTTATATTACCATCAATACTACTATCCCCTGGACCATTTCATTTTGAAGGAACCATTTTCTTTAGAATTAATTGTTTCAACCACTTCAATATAAAGGTCAGCCCTACATACTGTAGTTTGAGAAATGTGAGCACTATTATTTAGAAGATAATACCTTAACATGTCATATTGTTAACTCAAAGGGAAAGGTGAAAAACGTTCTTTGGGAGATTGGTTGATTGATTGATATGTTGATTGTTTTGATTGATTGATTGATTGATTGGCTTTGAACTCCCACCCAGCAACACTGGGAGTTTACTTCATTTTTTTCTTTCATTGTAAACTACAATGCAGCACATTATTGTTAAATGTGTATTTTCCCATTGGAATGGTCCAAAAATGTGTCTATTTGTAGAATCCCAATTATCTCAGTGACGCGTGAACGGATTTTAATCATTTTTGAAGAATTTTATAGAAGACACTTTGTGGTTCTAGAATCTTGAAACATTTTGTATTTTACATGCCAATTTTTTATGTTATGTACACCATTCCACAGGGCCTATTTTTATTGAGACACCCTGTAGTAGTAAACATGGAATAGTCATGTGAATTATACAATCTTTATTAGCTTGTTTTCATTGTTGAAAGGGAGTCGATCATGTTTCACCGTTATTCATCACTGTTTAACAACCCACGTCTGGCATGTCTGCCTTTACTTCACTCGGGCAGCTCGTGAAGTAAACCACACAGATGAAGATGGAACTCGTGTTTAACATGGAACTTTATACAAATGAAGCAAATTTTACGGACAAGTGATTCCTTCCGTTTTATTTGTTTGACTGCTTAACTGCTCATGGATTTTGAGAATAAATTGAATATTAATTCATGCAACTTTACAAAGCATAGAATTTACACAGAAAAAGAAAATAATGCCATTCACTTACATCCAAACCATTCACTTGCATATCTTCTGGCCCAAGCTCTCCCATTTCGGTAGCCACCGGCATCGCTCGCAAAACTTCATCAGAGAAAACCACCTCTCCTTCCTCGTCTTCATCTACCCCACCCATAACAGCTCCCTGATCATCATGCATAGATAACGTTACTGGGTGGGGTGCTTGAGATGGTAGTGGTACAGGTGGTATAAACTGGTCTGGTAGTAAACTGCCACTGTGGTGTAATGACATACCACCCCTAGATGGACCAGGGACATTCCATGGTGCAGATTCTTGGTACATCATGCTGCTGCCCCCTTGGTTACCCATGAATCTTTGCTGCTGCTGGTTGCTCATTGATGTGACTGATGTTATCCTGGGCATGGTGGATGATGATGATGGCGGGGCGCTGGAAAACGATGGTTCTTCTACAACAGAGAAAAATTTGAAAGTTTGTGAAACATTATGGACCAGATTAAAGATAATAGTGTGGTCTCATGTAAAAGTGATTAATGATATTATCATGTGATCACTCTGTTACGCTTTGCCATTATTGAACTGTTTCGCATGTTTTAAAATAAATGATTCTAGCTTCCCTAAAATGACCTATACTGTATGTAATATATTTGGCATGATCTTTTGTGGTGGCTGCTTGGAACAAGAGAAGTGCAAAAATGTAGCACAAACACTTTTATAGTATGTCATAGATAACAAGAGATGTTTACTTTACAGACGGACAGTCAGATCAACGACCTCATCCCCACTTTCTCCATCTTTGGAGAGCCCATATTTTTATTCATTAATCATATGAAATATTACCCTTGAAAGATGTATTGTTTGGATCTGCATGCCTAAATATCTTGGTGTAAGCCTAAATGTGTCTGAAATGGGTCAGCTCACTGTTTTTACTGATGATTACTGACATTTCAGAGGCCATGTATTCTTCAATCAAAACTGTTTCTTCAAATCAAAAGTTCAATAATGCTTAATCCTATATCCCAAGTACCAAAACGCTAAATCACAAGGCACCACAAATGTCCTTTTGATTTTGTTCACATGGGATTATAAGTGTGCTCATTTTCACACAACTGCCATGAACTTTAAGTAAAAATATTATTTTTTAACAATAACAAAGCTAATAATGAGAGTGAAAATCACCTCACAAAATAAAGGGCAATAAATGTACATAACATGTGAGGTGCTCAAAGAGAATGAGCAACTATGTCAACTGGATCATGCTTCTGAGTCCTGAACCAGTATCGAAATGATCACAACACAAAGTCTATGGCATGTACTATCAATTGATTATCTAAGAGAACTCCATGGAATTGGGCCTTTCTTCCATGGATACCATGATTAAGTGTACCTGGGAGACTATTTAGAGAGTGGGTTTGAGCCCTTCTTTCACACACAAGGAAGAACTGTCTGCTGGCAATAAAATGCTGGGTCGAACTCATTTTTGTAAAATGGTGGAGTTGGGCCCTTCTTTCACTTAGGTATTCAATTTCAAAAGATGTCTGATCCAGTTACCAGGGATTTATATAACCACTTTGCTGGCAAATATTCATTTTGACTTCTTGGAAAAAATGTGCTCAAATTCTTTTGTTTCTTACTGTTTTTAGCAACTCATATATGACTATTATAACTTGGCACAGTAACCAGAAGTTCAATTTTCATGTGGTTTGCATAAAAACAAAATATTTTAAAGGGTTAGTAAAAAACTTGAATTTGTTCAACATTAGACTCACTTCCCTCGATAGTGCACAGAATTTGGTTAAAATCAAGAATTCACTCTTACCATCAGATGAATCATCCTCAATCTTGATTTCCTCAATGAGTACATCCTCCTCCTCTTCTTCCTCCTCCTTCACATCACTATCACTTTGCAACATTTGTTCTACCGCTTGGTTTGGCTGTGCACTTTCTTGTTCTCTAGTTCTATGTGTACCCACTCTCTGTTGAGTTGTACTGTCCAAACTGCTCGATTTATCGCTAGTAACAGTGCGAGGTGTCGGTTGAGTTGCCGACAAAACATTTTTGACACCTTGAGTTGGTTGATTAACACAGTGTTGTTCGGAATTTTTGGGCACAGGTGGTCTTGCAAAAAAATGTATGGATTCTCTAGTTCTCGTCACTCCTGATGATGACTCTTTATTAATGGTCTCTAGTACCACAGAGCCTATTTCACCACCCTGTTGAGGTAATACATTTGACTGGTCGCTTTTACCATCAATTGTTTTGTCAATTTGTTTTGATGTTCTTCTGACATTTTCATTACGACTGGACAAAACTGAAGACACTTTATCCGATACGCCAACATCGGACTCTTTATCAAACATTCTAGTTCTGTTGCTCCCTGCAGTTATAGTTCTTACATCACCAACTATCGTTGTTGTCCACTTCCTCAAGTGCACATCAATTTCCTCCGGCTCTAGTTCTTTAGCATCTGTATTCTTCTGACGAGGTAATCTTTGTGGGTTAGTTCTATCATCCCTCTCCGTTTTCATTCTCTTACGACGATGGTAACGTGATCTACCCCTCCTGCTGTCATTATCCTTGACTTTCCACCTGCTCCGTTTCTTTTTCCGCTTACGAGATTTATTGGCGGCCTGCGGCTGTCCCGGTGAGTCCTCTCCTGATGCCATGCCTGTAATGAAAAATAATTCCATCAGTGATGCAGAAACATGGCACTGGATGGAATGAGAAAGATTTGTACTGATTTTCCCCATTTTGTGTCGATTTTATACGTTGACAGAAAAATGACAGAAAAATAACGAAAGTTCAATTAAAATTACTCGGCAGGACTGTTCAAAGCACTGTTAAGCACTACCAGTTCCTTCTTCACTGTCAGAAGTGAAATCATTACTATGTTAAAAAAGCCTGTTACTTAATACACAAATAATTTCTTGTGTGTCGTTAATCTTACATTATCAAATTGGTGAAAATGTTTCGTGTTTAATAAAAAATAAAATATGGGGAAAATTCAGTACAATTTGCCAGCATAAACAACTACTCACCATAAGCAGTAATATGGGCATCCCTCTCATTTTGACTTGACGATATGTTGCTCAGGATTTACCGACTTGAGAAACGAGATGCTGCCACAGTAAACACTTGAATTGTTCCTTCAACAGATTAACTAAGATAAAAGCATGCTGATTGCCTGCCACACTGCCAGTTTTGCGTTCGCAGTTTATTAAGCACTCTGTTCAGGCATATTCATGATAATGTTAATATTGTGTAAAACGTAATAAGTTTTCATTATCGCAATCACGATAATGGATATAACAGTCAGCAATATTTTGATAAAAAAGTGCCTTCAATTTGCCACATTAAAAGTTTTAAATGGTCAGCCAAATTTGCCTGTCTTAAACATCGCAGATCATCAGCCATTACAGCTTTTAAACAGCAGATTATGCGCATGTGTAAATACAATGAGGCTTTTGAGCTGGATACCAATACACACATTTTTGGCAAAACTTGACATAAAGAACGGCTCATGAAAGAATTTTTCATGTTTTTAAAGAAAAATTAGTGAAATAAAGGGTTTTGAAGCTGCCCACATTATCGTTTATCACGATAAATGTTACTGGCAATAAAGTGCTAATGAATATGCCTAACTCGATGTTAGTACTTCTGCTACAGAATGAAATGATTTTTATCCACAAGCCACTGCAATATTGTTTGAAACACATGTACGCTTTTGTGCTCAACGGTTTTCTATGGAGAAACTGTGATCAAAACTCTTTGGGCACAGATTGTACAAAAATCGGTATGAGAGCATTGTTATCAACTCCTTTAAATTTGGAGGGTACGGATAGGGTTTGAAAAATAATCTCTGTATTAGCACATTGCGCTATGGTCAGGCCAATTTTTAGGAACTCAAACTGGTGGTGTGGCTGATTGCAATGATCATCTCTCATGATTTGTCAAACAAACAAATTTGTTTGAATTAACATTATACATGCAAACCTAAGTAAATTGATATAAACACAGCCAAAAAAGAAAGTCTCCAGTAGTTCCATCCCCATCTAATCAGAGTCTGATGAGTTTATGGCAAAATATCGGGTTTGAAAAATAATCTCTGTATTAGCACATTGCGCTATGGTCAGGCCAATTTTTAGGAACTCAAACTGGTGGTGTGGCTGATTGCAATGATCATCTCTCATGATTTGTCAAACAAACAAATTTGTTTGAATTAACATTATACATGCAAACCTAAGTAAATTGATATAAACACAGCCAAAAAAGAAAGTCTCCAGTAGTTCCATCCCCATTTAATCAGAGTCTAATGAGTTTATGGCAAAATAATTTATATAATAGTTTTCTATACACTTTCCTTCAAACGTTGATACCAAATTTGATATAAAAGTTTAATTATCATGAGCATAGGAGCCGTTGTTTGGAAATTCGTGCAATTTTAAAAATGACAAATTACAATTGACCACGCAAAATCCAATGCATGGTATCAGCTTATTATGTGGCCTGAAGCAACCTGTACAGGAATCATTGCACACTTGCCTGCGCACAATTGAAAGAGCGGGGTATTTGATTTGCATTTTGACATGCATGGGTAAACCTTTAACCTGCCGGCCTATTCAGGCGATGTAATTCTTGGCACTCATGCTAGCTCTGCTACGTGATACAATTCCCTATGTCATTTTTAAAATTGTGCGAATTTCCAAACAACGGTTTCTATGCTCACAATGATTAAACTTTTGATATCAAATTTGGTATCAACCTTTGAAGGAAAGTGTATAGAAAACTATTATATAAATTATTTTGCCATAAACTCATCAGACTCTGATTAAATGGGGATGGAACTACTGGAAACTTTCTTTTTTGGCTGTGTTTATATAATGTGTACAGGTAGTCACCTGCTTCACTACACTAGCTTCCAGAGCTTTTGCTCTAATTGGCAAGAGCACCCTGTCAATGAGCGACATACGCTGCGCTTTGAGTTCCCTTCAAGAGCGCTGCTCTGCGCCGCCCAATGCTCTGACGCGTATTCGGCCAATCAGATTATCGGTTTGTTGTTATGATTGTCAGACAATTGAATCAGCCAAGCAGAACTCCACTGTATGCGCTCAAAATGTAGAAAGGTGACATTCTTCTCTACCGGAGACTGCAGCTTGATGAAGCTGAACAGGTAGAAAGATCTTGGTACCAGAAATGTATACACATTGGTCTATGCCTGTATAGACTGCTTTGCAGTCCCTTTTCACCCCAGCTCAGCTATGCCCATCCCAGGATTGTAGCTACACTGGGCGGTGGCGGCGGACCCGCCCGGCACTCTCATTTTCACCCGGCGGCACACAAGTTAATTTTGAGCCCAAATACCCAGCACTTCAGTCTCAAGATGATTGAAAATCAATGAACAATAAGTATAAAAATTTGCGATTCTTATCAAAATTTCATTTTTTTTTACCATTTCATATCAATTTTACCCGGCACTAAAATTTGCCTAGCTACAATATAACCCTGGCCTTTCTATTAAACACAAGACATCCCTAGAGTGGCATATATTATTCACACACACATACACACCCCCACACCCTGGACGCGCACCTCCACATACATTAAACATTGGCAAACATGGGTAGAAATATTCGCCTTATGTTACCGCAGATAGATGTTTGAGTTTAGGTTGCCTTGCCACGGACAATAGCTAAGCACAAAATACCCTACACCACCAACTGAGGACATTGTGGATTATGTGTGTCCACTGGTAAGGTATATCATACTATGCGCTCGCAAGGAGCATAGTGTTTTTTTATGATTTAACTTCCGTCGCTGATCAACAGAGAGACTGCTGATATCTAATCGATCAGTAGCAAGCATGCCAGAGTGTCACACAAAGGAATTGGCTGCTGGTTGTCCACCCATGCCAAAACTAAAAACCAGCAAACCCTGCTCTTGGCCAAAGTTCCTCTCAGCCCCCCCCCCCCGCAACATGCCTGCCACACATTCGCCCTCTCTTTTGCCCCATAATGACCACACCCGAGACGGATGCCCCAATCTCACTCTTCATTTAACCTGTCACTGTACAACACAAAATACTTAACGCTTGGGTGCCTCCCTTTCAGTTGGGCAGGGGCTCAAGTTTCTTATTTCACTTTTCATACTCATGCCTTACTTTCCCATGTACACTCGACAAGAGTCAACATTAGCATTCTATAGTATTCTAACACTTTCAAGTAAATATGGACACAAGACATTTAGCATTTTTTTAGTTTTATCATTTCTAGACAGAGACTTACCCTCTGAAGAAACACTGATGTCCTCTGAGCTGGAAGCATCCTCCAGAGACATCATGTCCTGATCAATGTCCAGTGGTTCTTCTTTCACTAGATACCCTGTGAGATGTACTATCCCTATTTAAATGCAAACAAGAAATATCTTTAAAAAAGAGACAGCCTGTGAATGAGATCAGCACTACAAAAATAATATTAGTATTGAGTCCTGGATAGTGGTAACATAGATTAAACAGACATATAGCCCAGACATACAATGTAACAGTGCATTCTTACATCTTCACAAGTGCTGGTTGTTCTAACGCCTGGGTCTAACAAATCAGTCACAGCGTTGCATACCGTACATTTTATGTTTACACTACACGTACATGTCCAGATTGTGATTTGAAAAACACTATGCAGAGTGGACGTAGCATTTTCGTCTCACACTTCATGGAATGATTAGCCCTTATGAACAGATGACGACTCTGAATCTTGGTGCAGTAACTGATTATACTACTACCATAGTATATTAGTAAATAATCTTTCACAAAAATGCACAGGCAATTAATCTTTTTGGGACTAATCTCTTTAAATTCTTCATAAATTACATCCGTAGAAATTTTCTAACCAACAAAAGTACAATTTACATAAATCCTACCTCTTCCCTCTGTGAAAAATGTGACCTCTTCACCTTCTGTAAAGTTCAGGTCCAGCGGTTGCTGGAAAACGGTGCCATAAAACAGAGAACACACCAGGAACTCTGCCTTCTCGTGCTTCACAATGACTTGTACAACTCCGGTTTTCTCACCTCCAGATTCTGTTTAATGACAAGAAAACAAGGTGTTAGAGACAAGAAGAACCCCACTACAATAGCTGCCCTGTGGACATTTGACAATTTCTGCATTCTATAGTGTACACATCTAAAATATATCGCACCTGGCAGGTATTGCAGATGAGGCTTCTTGCACTTACCCCTCACAATGTGGCCTATCACCCAAACGTTCCGATTCTTAACCCTAACAGGACGGTATACTACAAAATACTACTTGATATATGCGCTGTTCGTGCATGCATCCCACGTGGTATGATGACGCAATCGCCCTAAGTGATATATAGACACGGTTTCGCTGGCCAGCGAAGCCCAAGACCCGTGGCAAAGTGTCGCCGACCCAGTGCCTGGCATGCGAGGGGTCTCGGGTTCGAATCCCACCCAGAGCAAACAACTTCTTTCCTTCTTTTCTCTCTTTATTCCTTCCTTCTTTCCCTTCCCGTCGCCAAAAAGCCCTCAGGCGGTTAGGGTTAATTCGAAGTTTTTGAGTTAACTTGCTCCGGCGGTTTGGATTCTAGCAACAAAATATCACAGTGGCCTACAGAACCATAGGCGTAGATCCCAGGGGGGGGGGGGGGATGGGGGGGTTTATCCCCCCAATATTTTGCCAGGGGGTATGGTCCATACAATCATCCCCCAATGTTGACGCCTGATAATGGGACTGACCAAATTAACCTCCTATTTGCCCATTTTAGCCACAAAAAGTGCACATTTTAGCGCGCTTTGCGCGCATTTATTCCACTTTTACACCATACTTCATCAGTTTAGCTTAAAAATAGCAAAAATTTTTGCGCGCATTTGTACCATAAACTTATTTTGTCGCCAAAAGGTGCTGCATAGACTATACTTTAAGAATTTTTTCCAACTCCATCCCCCCAATGTCAAAAAGAAATCTACGCCACTGTACAGAACAGGAGACTTTCAGGGTGGTGTACTACCAAACTACCATGTTTTTATTCATACCGCCAGAAGAAATACGGTCTACTTTTCAAATTTGTGTCCACTTTTTTTTATGTACATGTAAGTTCAAATTGTTTCAAAAGGGTCCAACCTTTGTTATCAACCATTGTTGACCCGTTTTCGACATACATCAGTTTATTTGTTGGCCCAAAAACAGAAATCCACTTGCCAAACTAACTTTTTTGAGCACCTTACTCAGGCACGTACGCAGGGGGGTTGCGGGGGTGCGACAAACCCTCCAAATTTGGAAAAGTATACAAAAAGTGCCAAAATTTCAAAAATTGGCTAGCGTAGCGAGCAAAAAAAATATGTTTTTGTACGTTTTTCACAAAATTGCCCCCCCTTGGAAAAAAGTCCACTTTTTCAAAATCAGCACCCCCCAAATGAAATCCTGCGTAGTGCGTATGGGCCTAACATTACTGTCTGTTGCTGAGTTGGCTCTAACAAATACTGTATGTAGGCATTGCAATAATGCTTTCGATTGGTTTGTTTCCTTGAAATGAAATTCACAAAATGTGCATTTTTTTTTTTTCTTTTGGAAATTGTTGATTTTACTCCCTGAATTCAAGGTGAATGATCCGTCTCTACAAAGATCCAATCAATATAATTAATTTACAACACCTTCTCTTTATTGATGACCACCAGGGTGAAATTAAGTGGGAGACGGGAGATGTTTGGTCCCCAGAGCTCTGAAATGGCCCCTGGTTCCATCTCAATTTTAGTTGACCAGGGGACACTTTTCTCACAAAACTGGCCCCCTGGATAGTGAACCAAAAATATCAAATTACAAGCATATAGTGCTTATTTAACTCATCCAGCACATCTTTATTTTTATTGGCCCCTTGGTAATTGGAAATGGCCCCTGGTTCTTCCAAATCTTGGTGAAACAGGGGGCACATTTTTGCCAAAGTGGCCCCTGGTTCAAGCTCTCTTATTTTCACTCTTGATTTGACCACCTTACCAGCGACATGATCTCGAGTTTCCATAGCTGCCATAGAAACATGGAAGGACTCCTCTACAGTCTGAGTGTAGTGCTTGCCCGGCTCTATTGTTAAACCTGAAAAGACGAAAAGCCACAGTTTGGATATTTTCTACATTTTTTTACTATCAAGGAAACTTGAATTTTAGCTGCAATATGCATTTGAAACCACTGAAGCATATAACACTGTGTAAAACAATGAAAGTTCTGAAGAAAAATGCAAAAATAGGCACAAATTCGGGCAGGGGTGTAGTACCCCCTTAAATCGAATCGTCTGATAGAATACAAACATAGCCTATTTCACCCTTTTTTATTTTGCCATTAAACTTTGGTACCCTAAATTATTTTGCTTGGGAAAAAAGTGTACCGTGCCCTTTTTTGCTGATTTTTGGTGTTTTTGACACCCTAAAGAGGTACAGCGCTGTACTTGCCCAATGCTGAAAAAACAACCCTTTTTACTTGTTTTTGTACCCGAGCATGGTGTCCACCTTGAAATACAAGTGCCCCACCCCCCGGTTCGGCTCAAAATTACATGTAAAACGGGTCATCATGACAAGACAGTACGTAGATGAGATGCAAACCTTAGCACATTTGCTAGTCAGCCAAATTGACCTTAAAACGGGCCCAAACACAATACATACTTACATAAAAATTTAAAAGAAAAGATTGGTCAAGGAAACCTACATAAATGTGTGTCATTGATCCATGTAATATGTTGTCTATACTTCACTTGACCCAAACACTACAAATATATGATTTTTTTTGGGTGAAGAGACAATCGCACATGGGATTTTAGAGGGACTTTGACAGCAGTTCCAACTTCCATATAGAAAATCTGCACTATCATGAGACTATATGCTGTTTTGTTAAATTTTAATTGATGCATTAAATATTGGCTGAATATTTTTGATGAAAGTCAATCTTTGACCAAGATGTAACTTTGCTATGGAAAGTGCTATGACAAAACGGTTTTCAGTTTTAGCTTTCTTTACTCATGGGCTTTAATTTGATATTAAAATGATTTTATTTAATTTATTTTATTTAATGACATCTTTAACGAGGGTAAACCCTGATCAGTGCAAGCACTGCTTTCCACAGGGGCCCTCGATACAATAAAACATAAACAAATGATTTACAAGGAAATAAATGTAAAATACACATACATGTAGAAAGTCATTGCACCAATAATACAAGATATAAAACAAATAAATATTATAAAATTACAAACTACATAATATATACAGAGTAATACCATAAAATATTTAAAAGATTAAAACACATGAGACTATAAACAGGATAGACTAGTTAGGTTTGTAAAATGTGCTCCTTGAGTGACTTTTTAAAGTTAATAATATTGCTTATTTGTTTTAAATTGTCAGGGAGGTTATTCCATGCTGTTGTTCCAGAGTACCTGAAGGAACGTTTACCAGTTTCAGTATGAACAGAAGAATGAAAAACATTTTTATTTGCAGTTTGATGGCAAATTTGAATTCACCTTTCATACCTACACTCTCTGGGAAAGAAATACTACTGTCTGTTCAATTAGCTTAGATTCTTGTATTCTTAAGATATTTGCAAAAATAAAACATTGTGGTCAAAGGCATCAAAGAAAAGTGTTAGCACAACCTAGACCCAACGTGATTTATACTTTTCAAATTCCAAAGTTCAATTTGAAACCCCATTTCTTTTCAATGTTGGTCTTTTCCTGCGATATTTTTATAAAAAGCCGTAAAACATCAGGTACCATAAACTTTTTTTAATCATTCCATTTAGTGCTATGGGGACGAATGTCATAATAATTAGATGCGCTGAAATAGTATTTATTCGACCATCCGTGATCAGGAAGTATTGTCCAGCTAAATAGCTATATTTGCCAGTAGGCCTAATTTGAGTTGAAACCCCACTGTTATTATAAAAATGTGAAGATGAACTAAGGTTTTCCAAAATAGGCCCAGCTTACTAGTACATGTATATACATTCCTTGCGTATTTTAATATGTTTTTGTTTGTTTGTTTATTTATTTATTTATTTATTTATTGTGTGAATGGGTCTGTCTGTGAAGGCACATTTATTTTTAATTTGTTATTTTGTTTTGTTTGTTGAATACAAACTATGTGAAGGACATTTGGAAACAAAAGAACTTTTGTACAAGAAAATATTATTTAAGACAACGAGGTTACAGAAAACAATTCTTGTAAAGTCACTGTATCTGAAAATGTCAAGTTTAATGCTGATATTCTTGAAAAGGAATGATGGTATTAAACATGTTAAACAAAACTCAATTTACATTGTAAACCAGTTGAAATAAGAACGATATCCATAATTTTAATGTCATTGTTTAGGAAAACAATAATGCTCAGCATAATGTTATGCATAAAATGTAATCGCGCATAAATTTTGTGCAATAAAAACCGGTGGACCATCAGCACCTATTGATCCTAACCAGAACGGTATTACAATTGAATGGCAGGACAGATAGGTGGACAGATTGTTTTGATAAATTGGATAGGGTCTATGCCATAAGTTGAGAATGGACCGTCCCACTCAATTTGTAAAAAGGTCGCGAACCCTTTCGGTGGACCCAAGTAACTGCCTAAAATGAGGCAAAATTGAAAAGAAATGGGCTTTTAAATTGAACTTTGGAATTTGAAAAGTTAAAATCATATTGGGTCTAAGGCTGTGCTAACACTTTTCTTTGATGACTTTGACCAAATTTTTTTATTTTTTCAAATATCTTAAAAATACAAGAATCTAAGCTAATTGAACAGACAGTACATGTAATCTATTTTTTATGGAAATGTTACAATATGTACACAATACATATTTACATAGAAATTTCAATTTTATTCAAGAACAGGTCGGTCAAGGAAACCTACATAAATATGTTTTCTATACTTCACTTGACCCAAATATATGATTTTTTATGAGACACTCACACATGAAATTTTAGAGGATTTTGATAGCAGTTCCATTAAAAAAAGCTGCTATCGTCATGAGACTAAGATCTAGAAACACCCCCGAAATGCTTTTTGGGGGAATTGTGCTAGCTGAATCTTTTTGATGAAAGTCTGGTTCTGGTTCTCAGGTTCTGGTTGCATGTTGATTACTCCAAGTCAACTAAGCGGGATCCCCGGGAATCGGGATACCGCATCAGTTTCGGAGGAAGTCAATCTTTGACTACATGTAGATGTAACCTTGCTACGGAAAGTGCTATGACAAAAAGGTTTTCAGTGTTGGCTTTCTTTACTCAAGGGCTTTAATTTGATATATAAAATGATGCAGTTTGATGGCAAATTTGAATTCACCTGGCATACCTAAATCATTCATCAATCATGATGAACACACTTACACAGTCACAGAAGTTATGATCGAACAGAAATACTTACCCCAAAACATCATGAACATTTACACGTATTCGGAAAGTGATAAAAAGAGTAGGATTCAAACTACTAAAGTTGTTATTATATGAAAATGATATTCTTCTTCACGGAAAAATAATCAGGTACTAAATTGTGAAGATAACACATGTTTACATTTTCGTTGTGTGTACATTTTGGGAATACACGTTTTTCATGGCTTTCATATGACACTAGATTATATCCGGTAGCTGAGCATTGTGCTGCATTGAGTACTCGTTATAAGGTTTTATACTTCATAAGTATGCAATATACACCTTAAAATATACTTTATAAATACTTTTTACATATCCATTACATTTATGAAGTATTATTTATGATCATTTGCTGAGAATAATAACTTGTGCAGTTCACTGAATAAAAATAAGTAATTGATCAAAATACAGGTTGCCATCCCGTTCCGTTCTATATGACACTTGATACAAGTACGCAGAAATCCACGGATGATTCGGAATCTGACTATCATGACTACAGTCGAGAGAGGAAATGCCGGGGGGTATTTTACTAAAATGTGAGTGGACGCGGCGAATCAGCCGTAAACTCGGCAAATTGAATTCTGAGTTAAAGTGTAAAATGTATGTGGAGGTCGTATTCATAGGTGTATCAATTCGTTGCGACAAGTATCTTATCAAACGCTGTTTAAATCTATCAATAATACTACTGCTGAAGAGGATAATAAGCTTCTACCTATTTCTAAAGAATAGTTCTTGTCTTTGTTTGCTTTGGCTAAATCCTGTTCAAGTGGTAGATAACAAAGCATTGTATTTTGTCTAGGTATGTATAATCAACAATGAACAATGAGAGGATATTTCTGAACCTCGTTGACTTGGGGATGATTTGAAATGACCGCCAATTATGACTGTTGGATATTTATTACCAGAAATGTAGTAAAAGAGACACATGTAGAACCGATCAAAAAATACAATTTTGTCGAAGGAACAGAGTTCAACAAATCATAACCCCGCTTTTGGATATCGTTTGAAGTCAAATTATATACCATTTTAAAGCTTATGGTATATATTTTCTAAACACGAAATAAAACAAAATTGACCGGGGCCGACTTTACTGCTGATTCGCCGCGTCCAGTCACAAATATGATACCGTATATGTAGAGCAATATTTTATTAACATTCATCAAACAAATTGGTACAGTTGAGTTTGAAAATACCCTGGGAAAATACATGTATAAGCACACAAAAAAGCACAAATACCCGACTAAAGGCCTATACGGGTCTCACAAAACTCATTCATTAAAAGAGTTAGGTCATATTGCTCGGACAACATCATATCATTGGCAAGCTATTATGAGGACTATGAAAATGACTCCTTTTTTTGAGAAAATAAGACATTTAAAATTGATATTCCGCGATGAGTTCCTTCGCCAAACGCCCAGATTTGACGAAATGAGATGTGCCTGCTTTGAGAGAAGGGACTGTAAACGCTCTCAATGCACAGAACGGATACTGTTGTTGTTCAGAAAAAAAGTCTAATCAAGTGTTACAAATTTAATAATGGTTTTTAAACATATGGATAAAATCAGCCGCTTCGTTTTTATATATTAATAAATTGTGATATTTGTATCAAGTAGCTTCAAGTCAAATTGTTGAAAAATATTTGGAATAAACAATAAAAAATAATTAAAAACCAAGTTCACCTTGCCAGCTAAGAATTTGAGCGTGATGTATATCCATATTGTATTTATTATGCAAATAAACAATTATTTCAATGGCCTTTTGTTCGAACCTTCCCGATTTCGAGTGGTATAGGTCGCACTGACTAGTAGGCCCTAGACATGACTGAATGTCAAAAGAGCTCAGGGACCGTTCACAAACACTTGTTAGGGGGGCTGATGCAAAAGGGGGGCTGAAATTTTTTACTCTCCTATAAAAGGGGGCCCTGATCACAAATTTTCCTGGGAAATGATTGTGTTTATATGCTTTTCTATGGGGTTGACCGGGACGGTGGGGACCCATAATTTTCATGTCAAAATGGAGGGGGGGGGCTGAAATTTTGAGATCTCAAAGGGAGGCCCAGTCTCCTGCAAATCAATTTTGCTTCAAACGGGGGGAGGACCTTTACGAGGCAGCATTTTAAAAACACAATTTCTCTTTTCATTTCTGGAGAAATACGAATAAAAAATTGCAACGAGTGTCAACTTGTAAAAGTGTAATAATTATTCTCTTCGAATGGAGTTAAACTTGTTTTTGCAATAGATAGGGTAACTTGGGGCAAATTGGGACACAGGGTAATTTGGGACAGTGATTTCGGAAATACTTTTATACCTTAAAATAGTCACATTTTGCCCATTTTTGCAACAAAATAACTTTGATATAATGTCTATTTATATTTCAAACCGTTTAAAAGTACCATTCTTCATTAAACAGGAACTTCTGAGGGCCGTAAGCTTAACACATCAAAATAAGTATTCCATTTTTTTGTCATGTCTAAGCAGAGGTCACGACTTGTGGTTCAATATCTGAATCAATGGTCCGGATTAGTGTTTCTCCAATTAAAAAATAACTTCTAAGCTACCCTTTCAATTAAATAAGACAACAATTGTAACTTTTTTCTTCGAAAATTATAAGAAAAGCTTTCTTTTAGAAATATGCCAAATTGGGGTAAAATGGGACGCCATTTGATTTACTGTGTGCTAACTCAAACTGTCCCATTTTGCCCCAACAAAAAAAGTCCCATAGTAAATCAATGGCGTCCCATTTTTACCCCAGCTGTCCCATTTCACCCCAGCCTCTGTTACAGAAAAATCTTGCAGTGGGGTAAAATGACGCCTTAAAGACACCTTAATAAAATAATGAAGCCGGAGGCCGACCGGCACCAATTTTTGTGAAACGTAAGTCTACTAGACTAGACACTTGGTGATGTACCTTTTGTTTTGTAGTGGTCACTTGTCGCAGGTTGTCGGGTATTAGTATTATAGCCGAGTAAAATCTGGTGGGGCAAAATGGGACATTAGGTGGACCAATCTGCCCCACTTCCCCCTATGCCCTTTAAACGGTGATCCACAGCCTCGCGCCACTTTTCTTTTGACCCTCCAAAGGGAGGGGGGAGCCCTGACAAAAATGATCACAAAATTTTCTGGAAAAACTTGAGTGTCGGCCTATGTATCATGCTTTTCTATGGGGTTGACCTATAATTTTCGTGTCAAAAAGGGGAGGGGCTGAAATTTTTGAGATCTCAAAAGGGGGGGGGCCAGAAAAATTTTCACAATGAATTTTTTTTGCATCAGGCCTCAGGCTAATATTAGTGTTTGTGAACGGGGCTATAGTATTTTTTTTTGCGGGTGGAATAACTAAAACCGGTGGGAAATATCGGCCTTAATAAATACCAGCGGCATGACATGTTTACTAGGAAATACTCAATAATTTTCATTTGATAGCTGAATAATGAAAAAAGTGTGCTTAATAGGGACCAAACAAGCTCAAACACTTGTGGGCCTTTATGGGGGGGGGGGGGTGATCCATGAATTCATCCTGAGCGGCCCCTCTCAGATCTCTAAAATTTCAGGGCTGCCTTTTTGACATGAAAATTATTAATATTTCATATTAATTATGAAAAAAACCCACAGAAAATCATATAAACGCAATTTAAAATTTGTGGTCGTTTTTTCGGCCCATAGGAGGGTCAAAACTGTTCCCCTTTGTGCACAATACAAACTATCGGTCCATTTTTCCTATTCCACTCCGTATTAAACCAGATGACCTCTACAAACCCCTGCATGCTACGCTATAGGACCAGCAACATCCGTCGGCGGTTTAGTGTTAAAATCAGGAAAATTGTAATAGTCACAATTTATGCAGGGGTGGATATGGATTTCATATATATTTGTACACTTCGTGTATTTTTTTCGTGAATTTTGATGGCTGTTATACACACCGACCGATTTTTTTTGTACTAAAAATACTACAACCTGAAATCACCCCTACCACAAAACACGCGACCTTGCATAGGACTGAGCTAGTTTCGCAGTGCACCAGCAGCTCTCTGCAGAAAAACTGCCCTGGAAAAGGATTGCAGTGTCGCAGCAAATATGCAGAGATGTCTGAACCTAGTTACGTTTTATATTAACTAAATTTACCCTAGTTTACTTCAATAAGTAAACTATAAGCTCCGCCCATCAGTTTCAATTTGATAACGGTAAGATATTTCAGTAAGTTTTCAGGTCAAAATTTCTCTGCTTGTCAGATCACGTAAACTCAAGGTTATTGAACGCTGTTCTCCACATAGGATATTTTGGTTGATTCCAGTTTTAAGCGGGTATGATTTTATAAAATTTTTACTACGTGGCATGATTAATATATATGCTGCTTTTTTGTTTATTTTAACAAATAGTGATTACTGTTACTTATATTTGTCTTTGGATGAACTACAGAAAACATATCAGTTACTATACTTTACGTTTCAGCGCATAACAGTATATTGTTCCACTCTTTGTAATACCAACCACCTACTCGTGTGAATAATGCTACAGTCTGAACGGATATGGTAAATGGTAGCAAGGTCGTCCTTCGGTTAAGTTGCTGTTGAACCTGGTATATCATGGAAGGTCGTGGTTAACCCAAATTAATAGACGTTTGTGGGACAAAGGTCGCGCCTATGCGCCACACAGTAGAAAGATTGAATTGCACCAGGCCTCCCTGACAACTAGGCCTATTTTTGTGATTGGTCCCATGTGACAATTCCCACAATCATTGCTCATGTTTTTTTCATGCCCCCACATCGAAAAGGGGGTGATTTTTGACAGGGCCATGGGACGATTTTTGGCAGACCATTAAGAATTCACGATCCCGGGGATTAAATTATTGCATGATCACCCCTACATAAGTGGGTTGCTACAAAAATCTCTAAATTTAGTTTAAAGAGTCAAATTTGGCAAATCAGTCACATGCAAGTTCAACAATAGAGGGCGTTAATTGCTAGTCTTTTTCAATGCTTTAGAAACATCAGCATTTACAGGCATTTACACAATTTGCTCCAGTATCAAAACCCAGCGTTGTACAAGTCTAACAGCAACGTCATTCTCTCCATGTTGTTGTCGATGCAGAAGTGAACAGCTGTGAGATTTTCTCGTTACTATTACTCAGATGAAACACTTTCTGGCCATGCTGACCCCTGTATGATATTAAGTTTTAGATAAGGAAACTGAACCGACTGGCGATCAATCAAAATGGAGCATGTGTACTTCTTATTTGCAACTTTTTTGTGCCTACTCTTCTTCATCTCATACGGAAATAGTGGACCAATTGCACAGAAAAATCCTCCAGGTGATGGTGGTGGTGGTGGAAACAATATTGATACACAAAATGAACCACCAAAGATAACTGACAAACCTGTAACCAAAAATCTTACAAGTATTCCTAGTTATGATGGTGATACTTATGGAAGTTTAGCAGATCCAGCTACAATGAAAAGAATGCTTTATGTTCTTCTTGGTTTTACTACACTTGTTGTTGCCTTTTTTGCCTTCAAAACAATAAGGTGCATAATCTTTTTCTTTATCTTACATTTACAGTACCTGTTTATTTACATGTTTTCCAGACCATGGGTATTTCCATAAGGCCCAATACATGTGGTGTGCATGTGAAAAGGCTCACTTCCCACTCACTCTTCAAAATGTGACATGTACACCAATTGCAGCACACGATTCAAATGTGTTTACATATTCAGGCATTCATATTTAAATATGCACTCATTTACAAGATGGAATATATGGGATCCATCTCAGACTCGAACTCAGAGTTACAATATACAAATGTATAACATTTTTTTGACTGGACGTCGGCCTAGAATGTGATCAGTTCCCTCCAGTGCTGGGTCCATGTATGTACATGGATCGAATGGGTTTCTGTATGTGCCTGTATGTGTGTGTCTGAGGGCCGATGACACTCATTCGATGGGTGTAGGGTCCATGCATTATTTATACTAAAGTTTTTTTTTTTAAACTTCCGTGGTCGTGCCTGTGCGTATCGCGTACACGAGCGTAAATGCAAAAGCAATAAACAATCACGCTGATTGGCTGATCAACGCACTTTACAACAAGCCGGCTGACCAATTGGTCTTCGGCGCGGCGCGTAGTAGGTGACCTACGCGATCGCAATTCGCCAGCGCGTACCCGGACCACGGAAGTTTAAAAAAAAAACTTTAATAAATGGGATATGAAAATAGCATTGACATTGTAGTTTTGTAGCAGACTTCATAATATTCTTTTTGTGATGTTTAAAGGTCCGTAACCCGATCAACAGCATCATCCCCCCCGATTTTTTTCATTGTTGATGAGGTTTTGGTATCACAAAATAGATACTATTTTTCTCATTACTATCCTGAAATTTGACGCTCCAAGTCGATGTATTTCTGGAGAAATCATGAAACACAGCGGTTTTTACAGGTTACCAGTTTGTAAATACTAAAAATTACTCCGGAATTCTGGGGCAGGGAATTATGAGCGATCATCAGTCTCCTCAACAGCTACTTTGGTTTCGCGTCGTACACATTCTGTGAAAAAAGCGAACCACACTAACTGCTGAGGAGACTGTGCGCTGTATTTAATTATAAAACTTCCACGCTTCACGTAGTGGGCTGTTTAGCTCAATTGATTAGCGCGTTTGTACTTACCCGAGAGGTACCCGGTTCACAACCCGGTACCGGAAGGTTTTTTTCTCCATTTTTAACCCAAACTTTTTATATTCATTTGAAATGTACATATTGCAAGGGAAATATATTTTGTTTCCTTTTTTTCTGAAACCGCTGAAAAAAACCAAATATTTTCCGCTCAATACGGGCCGGGCATTGTACGTCATACGAACGCGAATTGTGGTTGTTGCTTGCCTGCCCAGAATGCAATTCACGTATACATACCAAGGTATTGGATTGCAAATTTGGCTATTTATTCACATTACGCTGAAAATGCTCTCGTTCTTTCACAAAGCAGCATAAAGGGGGCGATATTTGATATTACATTTGTATTATGTAATTTTAAAGACAATCCATATCCAAAACCAATAGGGTTACCCCCCCTTTAAATGACCATAGAAATTCTTTTCCTTGCTTTTTGCCAATTTAAATTACTAAAATCCAAACAACTGGTGATGGACTCATTGGACTGATGGTGGATTCCACAGCAAAAACTCAAAGAGGCTGTTGTTGAGCCTTTGTTGAGTCATTGTCAACCAGATAAAGGAGGATTTTCGTGATCCTAGCATCTTTTTTCCCAAGATTTAGGTTGATTCCAATTTTGCGTGTGCGAGTTATGCATGAATCATGATTATGTGTATTACACTGTCCATAGGCCACTGTTGTAATTTCGTTCTGGTATACCCAACAAAATTGAAATTTGACAATATTTTTGCTAAACTTCTTCCTACTTTGGTCAGTGTCTAGTGTGGGTAACTCAAATAAAAGCCTAGAAGGTCTACTGAATAGTGAAAACACATTTTGTATTTTCTTGGAGACAGGTGGTCATCTTATCAAATTATCATGTATAGTGTAATAATGGGTATCCACACACTAGGATCCACAACATGCTCATCTATCAGGGCACAGTTCTTTAACCCCAATACATCTGTACATTCATTGAATGACCTTTAAAAATTTGGGTACAAAAACTCATACTCTGCAACTTAAGGTCAAATTTTGCACTATGGTACCAGTGTTTAATTGAGATTATTGAACTATGCCATTGGAATGAGGCCATTGTGGTCCATAGTGACACAGAACTTATCACTACCATTGGCTGCTGACTGTGTGTGTCTCCACCCAGATGGGTTTTCATCAGCAATTGATCTGTTTTTTCTTTGCCATGGTCTTCTGGTTTCACTTCTGTATGATGTGCAATATACAGAGAACTTTTGCTTTCTCCTTGTACTTCTTGAATTCATTTTCTCTTCTTTGGGTCTCTCAGACTCTCTTTCAGAGACTTCAACAATAGCACAGCTACTATTCTGGAACTGTGTGCTTGTAGAGACTCAATAAAGAATATAGCATTCCACGGCGCATGAATGCTGTTTGCATTATCTTGTGCAATGCTGCTGCATCATGCCGTGTGTCAGTTGTTTGATCAGGATCAGTGGATATCTTTCAAGATAGCAGAATAGTTGTGTAATACTGCTCTAGTTCCATTAGCATTAGTTGATCCCGGGAGCTGACCATTATGTGTTTTGACAAGCTCTGCAGTGTCAGTTTTTTCTTTAACATTTTTTCTTTAAGTCACTGGCATCTCAAAAACCAAAAATAAAACCCCCCAAAAAACAACAGCACACATTGCAATTTAATTCTCGTAAATTATTTTGAAAATTTAATTAAAATTACGATTTGAATTTATTCACAGGGCAAGGACGAGAAGGAAAACAAAAAAATATGGAGTCCTGGCCACACCCGCATCTGATGTAGAATTGACACCTTTAGATCAAGAAGATGATGATGAAGATATGACAGTCTTTGATGCCAATTCCAAATAACGAAAGGTAAGATTGAACACTTAAAAGTGTTATAGCATACAAGGCTAATGAAAGTTGATGTTGACCCGTCACATATTTTTTGTACAGTGATGAGGCGTGGCTCTTTCATTATTTGACTATATTTCATTATTACCTATTGTTGATGCAAGGCCATGTGAAAACGGGGATTATGCTTAGATCATCTTTAGACATTTTGCAACAGATTAAGGGGGTACTACACCCTTCGATAAATTTCTGACTATTTTTGCACTTTTCTCAAAAAATAATAACACACTGGAAACCAAAGTTGTATATTATAGGGGCAAGGAATTCAGTTACTACACTGAAATTTCAGTGACCCAAGACAAACGGTTCATTATTTATGATAAGAAATGAGGTACCGCTAGGATGTACCTCATTTCCTATCATATTTACTGAACCGCTTGTCTTGAGTCACTGAAATTTCAGTGTAGTAATTAGATTCCTTGCCCCAATAATATACATAACTTTTGTTACCAGTGTGTTATTAGTTTTTGAGAAAAATACGAAAATAGTCACAAAATTTGCCACAGGGGTGTACACTGTAGTACCCCCTTAAAACAAAAGATTTGAGTAACATTGAGTTTAAATTATTAAAATGAAAAGAAATTTGCAATTTTCGTAATTACATGTACTAGGGACATAATGAGGGAAAGCTTCAATTTTCATTATTGACTACTTCCTCTACACCTACAATTAAGACAAACTGCTGAAATCATCAGCAAGGCATGTCTGGCACTTTGAGAGTTTAAATTTTTGAGCATTTCATCTTAATTTTTTCATGAAAATAATGAAAGTTTTGGCCAAAGTGATACAGACGGGGTGACAGAAAACTTGGAATCAACTTTGTATATACGTATTATTTGATTATTCATTAGCACTCGGCATACATGTACCGTATGTAATCAAAGAATCACAAAGTTTTGAATTAAATCAAATACTGGAACTTACATTTTTTGCAACTTGCTACGTTGCGTCTGAAACCATCAGACTTCATCAGGCAACTGACCCGTTGGGCTGGTCATGTGACACTTTGAGACGGCTAGGGATCGTCTTGATGGCCCGGTTCCATGCGTGAGATAAGTTGTGTCTCAGTCCCCCTTTCTTGTTAAGTGACGGCTGCTCTACTCTCTCCCAGATGGCTTCCTTGATGCCTCTCCTATGCCACTGTTCCTCCTTATCGAGAATCACTGCGTCCTCGGTGTCAATATTATGACCAGTGTCTTAATCAAAGAATATTGATACAAGTACATACATAATGAGTCATAATTTTTCTGTTTGTATTTTCCAGGTTACCTGACAAGAGCTTATTTTCACGAGGCTCACAACAAACATCCTAGAATGCAGGTAACATCATTCTTCCCCAAGCTAAATTCTAACAGTAATTGTTGCTATCCCAACATTCCTGTCAACAGAAACACAGTTTTGATGATAACTGTCAAAAATCATGATACGAATATGATGACCCCATCTTGCGGACAGGTGATAAGGCCAATTATAGGGGGGATAAGGTGATTGTCATACACTGTGGACCACAATGGCCTCATTCATTTTGCATAGTTCCATAACCTCAATTAAACACTCATAGTGCAAAATTTGACCTCAAGTTGTGGAGTATGAGTTTGTGTACGTGTACCCAAATTTTCAAAGGTCATTCAATGAATGTGCAACTGTATTGGGGTAAAGAAATGTGCCCTGATAGATGAGCATGTTGTGGATCCTATTGATACTGGTTGTCACCATCTGGATGCATCTCCATCAGCAGTAGGCATCATCAGGATGATCATAATTTTATGTGTTTGTTGGTAATATCAATTCTGTTCACCTGTTGAATTGCTTCGCTCAATGATGTACATGTATGTACCTGAATGATTTTTATCAGGACTATAAAACAAACAACTGGAATGGAAGGGGCAGAAAATCACACCTTCCCATGGTGCTTTGCAGAAAAAAGTGCATGATGGGATGGTATGATTATCTGGCAGAGAATGAGTTTTATGTGCAGATTTTTGCCTTGCACTCAGTTGAAGGTTTTCTGTGCATGTCCCTGTATAGTGTGTACATGTATGACACTGAAAACTCTACTGTACATGTAGTCCATTTGGCTTCCTTGAGGCAATGACATCAGCACCATGGGCTTGAATTTCAGGGAGGCCACCAAGGCCATTACCTGCATTTTTTCAGTTTTGGCCTTGGTAAGAACTTTGGTCCACTTCAAGGCATTTTTTATGATTTATTGGCCTTGGTGCCCTTCTTTGTCTTTGTCCAGTGGCCTTGAAAATGAGTGCTCCCAAAAATTCAAATAAAAGGCCTGGTCAGTACATTGTCACAGTTACTTTGCCTTTGTGCAGATCATGGGTACATGTAGCACTAGCCTCTAAAACTTGGGGTCCACCCAGGGGTGGGGGTCCATAGGTTCTTTAATACATGAGAAATTAAATGTTTGGGGTCCAACTGGTGAAAATTGGGGGTCCTGGACTCACCCCAGGTACAGACGCACCACCTTTGATCGTGGGTGTAAACACACGTGCACCAGTTGTTTGAGTCAATACACACAATTTAAAACTGCAGTCCCTGGTGCAAACACTGACGTTACTGCATCTGGGCAGCCAAAAGGGCTATAAATATCCCTAATATTAAATGTTAGTTCTCTAGTGGGAATTCCATTTATAAATGGATCTTCATAACAAATATTCATGAAATTTCACGTCAAAATCCAAATTTGGTAGTGATTGTGACCACCATCTTCTTGTTTTTTACGTGGTCGCCATAACAACAATAAGGTAATGAAGATCCTATCACTTGGGGAAATATTGAGGTTTTTTTTTATTCCTATTTACTTGACACATCAAGTACTGATGCAGGACAATCTATGATTTGACACTAGATTTCAGATGTAAATCAATTTCATTTTAAATATGTTTATATCTGAAACCTGAAAAGAATTGATAAGACAGGATTTTACTCTTATTCAATGTAAGTGTACACTGTATCT
This sequence comes from Amphiura filiformis, assembly GCF_039555335.1. Lineage (NCBI taxonomy): Eukaryota > Metazoa > Echinodermata > Ophiuroidea > Amphilepidida > Amphiuridae > Amphiura > Amphiura filiformis. The sequence continues at coordinate 50,873,734 of NC_092635.1, forward strand.
ACATTTAAGAAAAATATGTCAATTGTGACCTAACATGAGTAAAAGAGGGTAATCAGTGATAGTAATTTAATGGATCAAATGTGATGTCACAGTAGTACAATGTAATCTGTCATATATATGTCCAGGAACAATAATCTATATTGGAGTCACCGGTGCATGTAAGCAGGTATTTGATTACCGCAAGTTTGATTCATATTAACGTTCATTATTAATGTTATTTTTATATTATTACTGCCAGGGTTCCGTTAAGGGTTTTAAAATGTGCGTCATGTGTGACGCAAGTTTGCTGACAAGGTTGAAAAAACTTGCGTCCAGACAGATTTTTGTGCGTCCATATGAAATTCACGATCAATCATACCGGAAACACAACGGCAACCCCTCGTTGCTAACACACGCATTACCCGCCCGGTCTACCTCATCAAATGTTGATTGTTAAAATAAAATTTTCGCCGTGATGTTCCACCTCCAGTCGCAATGATAATTTTTCTCATTTCTGCATCAGTTTTTGTCAGAAACATGGTCAGAAACAGCTGCAAAAACATGCGCAAAGTCTGTCAATCTTTAGCAAATTTTTGTACTTTTACTTCCGGGTTTTCCTTTTACTTCGATCCACGTGTTGTTGATGATGCTATAAAAGCTAAAACACGCGCTGTCACAAATAATACAAAAAAAGGTTATCATTTGGATTTTGTCTAAGTTAAAATTGCTTTTATTCATCGTAACAATAATACTAATAAAGGAAACGTAGATTATTTATGAAAAAATAAACTTAAAATATTAAAAACTGAATATTGTCAGGTTGTGATAAATAACTAAATAAACATTAACTGCACGTCACCAGTTCAGCATGCTTTGTAAACAAACAATTGCATCAATTGGGACTTTCCCCATCAAACAGCGATCGCGACGGAAAGCATGCCAAAAGTGCACGATTTCCTGACGTTGCATTTACAAATATTGCAGAATCTACTTCAATTCTTAGCAGGTTGGTCAAAACTTTGGGGCTTTTATTATCGTAAAAATAAAACAATTTCTTATTTTTATCATCAATTAATGATTAAATTTGAAGTTTTGTCTGCGTCCACATGGACGCATAAAATACTTGATTAGCCATGTGAACTTGCGTCCAAATTTGTAAAATACGCGCCTGGACGCAATGACGCTTTTACTAACGGGAAGCCTGATTACTGCTATTGTTTATGTCTGATCCTGAGTGACAAACTTATGCCTCATTTACTGCTGTTGGGTCACAAGTTTAATCCAAAATTTGGTTAAAATAATTGATAGCACTTCATGATATTGTAAATAATGATTTCACATGGTCACAGCAGGTCAAAATTACTTTTCTAACTTTTGACGCCATTGGCCCTACTTTTGATGCAATGTTGTTTGAAAATGGATGTATGAGGTGCAATAAAATGCTTTTGTTTAAAAAGATGTAAATGTTACACCTCCACTTTGAAAGTTGTATCATAACATGCCCATTTTGGAGTACAAGTTTTGATGCAGTAATCAAAGGATCATATAAAACAAGGCAAATCGGCATTAAAACTGTGGGACAAATTTGCAGATTAAGGACACTTTGCACTTTGACCTATCAGGAATTTTTTTTGTGTGTGTACAAAATATTGTTTAAAATGCTTTGCTAGAACAAAAGAATGAAAAAAAAACATTGTTGTGTCTTAAATTATTTAAAACAAATTTTATATATAATAACATTATTACGATAATAAATGAATGAATAATAATTAAAGCAATTACCCCGATAGGTCAGAGTTCAACGTGTACCTAAAACTGCCAAAACCATACCACAATTCTTTAGGACATTGTAATGCTGATGTCGATTATTGTGTATTTATTAATTATTTATGTGAAAAAGTTTTTAATATTCACTGTATGTATGCTTATGACTTTGTACATGTACATGTATGGTCATTGATTTTATGTTTAGTACTGATCTTGGGGTGTACCGTACTGAACTGAGGAACCGAGTTAACACCCTGATTTGTTTGTATGATACAGTTCACATTTCATACATGTACTTGCACTTGCAAAGTAAAGGGAATTTGGCAAGTTATAGATCATGTATAAGTTAACATTATTTTGTAAAATTAAATCAAATACTGGAACTAAAATTTGCAACTCACTTTGCTACGTTGCGTCCGAAAGCATCGGACTTCGTCAGGCATCTGATTGAAGATGTAGAATAATCTACACCAAGATATGTATAAGTTAAGTAAGCAAAGAGTGCTGCGAAAGCTTCTTCAGGGAAAAAATTACCATTGGCACCTATTGCTATTGCCTTGGTGCCCAATTCATTTGCCTTGGTGCCCTCAAAATTGGTAAAATTTTGGATACATTCTTAAGCATGTGATTACCTGGTGCCCTAGCAGGATTTAGCAGAATCGCCTTTCTGACCTCAAAAACGGTCAAAATGAACTTTTTAAAAACCCAGCTTCTTAGTTGAAATGACACAGTACTGGATTGTGGGCGATAATGAGAAGTGATCAATGTTTTAATGGAAAATTTACGAATAAATCGAAAACCAGATTTGTACAAATTACTTCAGACATACATTGTACTCACCCATGGCTGTGTTTTGAGCCTATTTCTTCCTTTTACCATGGTATATGTGACCAGTTCTGACAATATATGTCAAATAAGTAAAGTTTTGAGAAAGGAAATCCTCACTAGATATTAACCAACTTCATATTAACTCAAATTTAAATTTTCAAAAACACAAGCTGTCAAAAACTCTTTTTCTCTTACTCTTTTTGAGTAATACTTGCATGTACATGTATGCATGTATGTATCACACTTTTTTTGTGTGTAAAATCAAACATTCCATAATAATAACAGATATTTGTAGGGTGTTATCAATTAATTAACCTCAGGAATGCTGTACAATGAATAAAAAACAAACCAATTGCAAAATAAACAAAAATATATTGAAATTTAAGTCTACTGAAATATGGGGCAAAAAATTGGTTTTTTTTTTCAGGGGGGGGTAGTAGTACAATTACTAGGCAAATTATTCCATAAAATGCTATGTATAGTATTCTGTATAGCATAAGTAAGCCTTGTGGATTTTAGGGAGTCTACGATCACCATTAACAGGGCAGCACTGTGCCACATAATCCACAAGAGTATTTCCTATTTGTTGCATCTGAAATGGAATATATTGCCCTGGGTATGCTTGCTCTGTATCAATATCACTCAGCAAGTGACAAGTTTACAATATATACACCTTTGTATATAAGATAAAGAACTTTGATGTTGAAAATTGTTTGATTAATGGTACCCCTGTGGAAACGGTTCACTAGATGTACACATGTGTATGTTCAAGTGCTTCTGGGGATGGGAATGGGAATGGTGGTGTTATCGTGTTAATAAACAATTTTAGTGAAGACACAGTCTGACGGGAAATTAAAGTGAATCTATAGAGAATACAAAATGTCAGCTAAGTTGTAAACACAGTAAAGCACATCTTATCTGACCTCAGTGCTTAAAAGGGCATTTTGTTATCCACAGCATCATTTCCCCACTTTTTCTCAAAAAAGTTGAGATTTTTATACCACTGGAAACCACTGTGAAGACAAAACAGTATGAAACATTGGGGGAGGGGCATATATTATCATGTGTTACCATTCTTGAGCAGACCCTCGTATTTACTACCTAAAACAGACATCCATAAACAATGATTTACAGGCCAGTGTGCTATCCTTTCCTACCCTCTTTACGAAAGGAGCCTGAAAATGGGACCCTAAACACGATCCATGATGAAATCGCTACACTTTCGAGAAAATTATTGCTCGAGGATGGTAACACATTTGGTTTGAATGCTCCGCATATGACAATCTGGACAATCTGTGCAATGTCATATTATGTGCACTATAAGTGTAAATAATAACAGTTTTTGACTTGTTTTTGTACAAATGAACTTCAAAACATGCAAATCTATTTTCAGGTTCCTCTACTACTCCTAAAACCCTTGTTTTAATTAAATATTGCACTTTTAACAAAATTGTTAGCATTTTAAGGCTCAATTTGCACTAAATGTTGCCAGGTTTCAATTCAGAAGGCCCTGTTTTGGTGGAACAAATCAGTTTCCAGTGGCACATACATACTAAAAAAAACAAGCTTAGAAGTGCCCAAGTGATGGCAGGTTTTTTGTTACCGTGTATTTTAAATTAAACAACTTCTGTAGTGCTCAATTTCTGTTTCATATTATAAAATACCCACAGTGAGTCTACATGTAGCATACAGTTTAAAGATACAATGTACAGTTAGTGAAATATGTTTTGTGTGTTTTTTACCATCTTGATCTTATATCAGTATTGCAACATTGATATGATTACCCGGTATGATTAGATCAGATTTTGTTGCAGATGAGAGGTTTCTCCAAATTTATGATAAAGATAAACAGTCTCATGTGGTGTTAAAATTCAATACCACATTTCCATTATATCCGGGAAATAAAACGAGATAATATTGTATCACCATATTCCACGCAGCTGATCCCAAATTATCATTTGTCATACGATACAGCTTTTGTCTAGCCTCTCTGCATAGTATATCTCCTGTAATATTAAATGTGTAGATAACATATACCTGCTCCATGATAATCATATGCTATTTGATACCAATGTACATAGATCATCCCTGCTGCACTGTGTAAAAAACATCTGCTTTGAGTAGCACAATTTAATGCATATTTGTTTGTTTTAAAAGGACAATGCAGTATTTAAATACAATGGACACTATAAAGTGGAAATGCTTAATGTACCAAAACAATCGAGTATTTAGCATTAATATTGGTTAGGGGGAATACAGGGTTTTCCCAATTTTGAGTGGGAATGTGCAGCTGGGGCCAAAAACCTTTTCCCAGAAATATATACCAAATTTTACAAAAGAAGCAACACTAAATGATACTTATTTTCTGTACAAAATTTATTGCTATATTTGTCAAATTCTGGCATTTTTTTGCAAATTTTGTTAGAAAATGATGATAAATTTAGCACTTTTTCAAAATTTTGAAAAAGTGCAGGCTCCACTTGAAATTAGCACCCAAAGCTAAATCCAAGAGCCTAAAAATGCACCCAATCTGCCTCCCATCCCATACCCCTCCACCCTCCCCCATGGGAACACATACAAAATGTTTTCTTGAAAGAAAAAATGCCATGTTTAAGCCTGTTGCATTATTTTATGGTTTCATATTTTGTTGCAATTTCATAAGTGCTAAGGTTTTTTTTATCAGCATGTTCTCTATAAATGTATTTATGGCCTGTAATTAATTAGTATGATCTATTTAATAATGAGAATGTGGGAATTACCTCATTTGAGAAATGAATGAAATAAAAATTGGTACAATTTATACATAATATAATATGTGAATTATTAAGTAAAACATGTATTGTGAATTTGCTTCCAGGTTTGTAAGATGGGTTTGTTTTGAGAAAGTGTTGTGGGCTTTGTACGGTATTTTATGTGTAATGTAAGTTTATATTTAATTTGAGGAGAAATGATCTCTACTGAGTAGTCCTGCTAGTAAGGGATGTAGCAAGTGAGGCAGCCATGACTGGCCCAGTATTTTAGTTTGTGATAACATCAATTTGGAGTTGGACACACCAAAAAATTATTTTGAGCACCCCAACTCCTGATGGCTGCCTTAATATTTTTGAACTTGCTATGGCCCTGCTTATGCTACACGGGGTGCTACAACAGAGTGATTCAATGCAAAATGTAAGTTACATGCTTTGTTATGAAAGTAACAACCAAAAACCTTTGTTTGAATGTTCAGGATGGAAAATGTGGAAATATTACATTCCTTTATGTACATGTATAGTCACATTGCAGCCATTTTGTTTTTTCTGTTGTTGTGAACCAAGTCTTTGTGAACTTCCAATACATTCAGGCAAAGTTATACGAGTGACCATTTCCAGTCTTTGATTTACAAATTGGGCTATACCAGTTGAAATCCTTACTCCCCCTGACATGACCTTAATCTTCCACACAGGGAGTGTGAATTTCAAATGGGGTTAAGACTCTATTTGAAATCTTCACTCCCTGTCTGGAAGATTAAGGTTATGTGTTCCATAGGGGGTGTATGGATTTCAACTGGAATAACCCCCGTGTGGGAGATTAAGGTCATGTCTTCTATAGGGGGTGTATGTATATCAACTGGAATAGTCCTATACATCACAGGTAGACATGTGACTGGTGACTGTGAGTATTATGTTCATATTATTTAAGGCTTGGTTGGCACTTTGTTGACTTTGACAGAAGAGTGGCAATGTGAAATCAAATTATCAGATCAATATATACTTTAAGATACTAATATATAAACATAGAAGTCATCAGTGTTATCATATAGTGGCGTATGTGAACAATCAGGTGAAATATGTTGAGATTTCATGACAAATAGTTATCACATAGTGACATAGTGTTTGTATCTTTTGGCAATCTTGGCAACAACATTCATATGTCTACTTTTAATAGACACATTTATGACGAGTTTATTATCTATATACCTAATACAATTCAGTTATTCAACATTTTCCCAATGTTCATTTCATGATAAATTTGCAACCGACATCAGTCACTATGTGATGGACCAGATTTTCTCATCGGTCACTATGTGATGCCACCGACGATGTATTTGAAAATTCTATTTTGTAAATATTGATACAGTTACTAGCAGTGTTCGAAATAGGGGCCCTTGGGTTGGAAACTGGGTTGGAAATCTACCAGCCATCATCAATTTTCACGGGTCCAAACTTAAATTTGTAATATTTGAATGTTAAACTGGTCCACATTTGTGACACTTTTTTGTGACTTCATCCTCAGAAATCAAGAACAAGTCATGCCATGGATTGAAGTTGAGTCTGTCTTGGCCGACTTCTATTTCATGACATTCTCAGGCTTTTGGCCCGAGTGCCCGCTTAATTTCGAGCATTGCATACTTATATAGTTACTAGTTATTTACTGCTGCTGATGTAAAAAAATTTTATTAGAAAATATTATTCGTAAATAGTTGTAATGCCAGATGAAACATAACTTCATTGCAATCCTTAACTTGTTTTGGAGTGGAAGCAAAACCCTCATTTTGTACATTAAAAAAAACTAATAACAGTCATGGAATTTAAAGATTTGACACAAGTCAAAATTTTGAGTATTGTAGCTGTAGCTGATAATAGTTGCACAATTTTATCAACACATAGTGCACCTGGAGCGTTAGAGTTACATGTAGGTTTAGGGTTCTGGGACTTTGGATTCGCGGGTTTGGATTAGGGTTAGGTCTTGTGCTCCCGGAGCGCTATACAGTATGTTGATGATATTTTGGAAACTTGTTGACACAAAATCTGATAACACAAAATTCCTGATCATTAAACACAAAATGTTTTTCAAGTCCCAAGAATATATTTTATACATTACAAAGACCCGATTAGAGTCCTGTTTATGCGAACTAAAATCCGAGGCCTGACAAATTTGTGTTAAGAAGGCTCCACTGGACTATAATTTTGCAACACTCAGCAAAAATAGTTACAGAAGTCCCAATTAATGGGATCATGCACCTTTTTTAATGATGTGGCATGTGTTTGACTTTGTGGCGATCATTTTGATTATGGTTCAGGACTCAAAAGCTTAATTCATTTGACATATACCGAAGTGATAATCGGATTACACAATACACTTTGATGCAAAATTACTCTTCTTAATTTCATGCTTTCTTCAGTTTTGGAAAGGAGAACACCAATTTTAGTTATTGTACAATTTGTAGGCTGGCTGGGTCCTTTTTCTTAATATTTTCTCATTTTGACCATTGTAAAGGATAAGAATTCAGAATGTTTCATCTGACGAATCAATGTAATATTTTGTTGAGTAGTGTTGCAATTGTATTGTGTATTTAATGCAATTTTAGTATACTGTATTTCATGTGATTTCTGTAATTTTTTGACATTATTTTGTAGGTATCCGTTTCTGGTGCACACAGTTGTATTATTGTCTGTGTAGAATTGTTATTGAAATATGATTTCAATTTCCTTAAAAAATATCATGTGGATGTGTTATGATTTTTTTTGTAACAAAAGTAAATAGAGTTTTATTTAAAATATGATCTCATGCACAATTTGAAAGATAAACTATTTCTTGAGAAGAAACAATGTGTGTAACTTGTTTGTTTTGCTAGTTTTCCTGAGTTACCGTATTTCCTCGAATAGTCGCCCCCCTCAAATAAACACCCCCACCACTTTTTTCAACCAAGATGTTGCCATGTTATCTTGTGTAGTAAGCTTACCAAGTTGCTCACATGGTCGATAATAGCATCAATAATTGGCGAAAGTCTGCATCAGAAACCCGGAAGTGAACCAAAAGTCAGTGTTTCTAGTTCATAGTTCGTCATTTTAGCGTCAGTTTTAAGCTTACCTAAATGATTTTAACGGGAATTATCGTACTAAAAATGACTTCTAATAAACGCCCCTTGTTTGGAAAATGCAAGAGTCCAAATTTGAAAAAAAAAATATTCTGGGAATTTTATAACTTACTGAAGTTTTGCAAAGACAGCTGTGTTGTTTAAGATGACCCACAAAGATTGCAGAGATAGGTTATCTGGACATATGTTCCAATTTCCGAAAAGCGTACCATGCTAATGCCATGTGCCTTTGTAGGTTGATGCAGCAGATGCCATTTTGGATTTTAGAATCAAATTATTTGAAATCTTTCATATTTTATTATAGCTATTTTAATATTAATATTTTTGGTTGATAAAAACTCATTACAATTGCATTTTCAACCCATATTTATCACAATTCACATCACTTTTAAGATGGCAGACAGTTAAGGCCGGAATAAGGGGAGACACATTCGTCCACGCCCGAATTTGAGATTTCTTGATATTTATCAACACTAAGATGCATTATTTCACTTGAAACTGATAAAATACAACCTGTTAATATTTCCTGTTATTTTTTATTCATTTAAAAATCATTATTTTACTCTTTTCAACTCTAAAAAGACACATGGCTCAAGACAGCTTCCCAATTGGTGGGAAATAATGAGTCACGAATGCGCGATTGCGAAATATTGTGATTACGCATGAGATTTATGTTGTGTGATGCGGTGCCTGCGTGTATGTCCAACGCAGTAAAGTCGCATTCGGTATGTTGTTTGCATCAGCAAATGTGTGTAAACATAACAAAGATTTGCAGTCAAAATGCCACTCAGATTTTAAAATTATTTTGGACAGATACAGAAATTTACACATTTTTTTTCAATATTTCAAAAAATGAGGCAAATTTAAAAAAAAATTAAAAAACCTTCCCTAATTTTGTGTCTCTACTTTATGATAAAGCTACCTAAGAAAATCTTACACTGAACTGATTTTTTGTATGTTGTCACAAAAAGTTTGGGGTAAATAAAGTATATTTTTGTGATTTTTATCAAAAATTGAACATTTTTGTGACGTTAATATACGATTCATAGATATATTTCCTTTCCAAAAATGTAGTTTTATAATATATACTTTGGACTTGCATTTCAGAAATAATGAAGTCGGAAAAGGTCTATGTTCTCTTCCAGTACTCTCCCCTTAAAATAAAAAGATCAAGAGTGTAGATCAATAATTTTAATTGGCCTAACACCATTAGAACCATTGTCCAAAAATGTTGCACACAAATCTTAAAATAGTACCCTTTTCTAAATATGGCCTCCCGGGGTACTCAAGTTTGGTTTTGGTAGGGACGTGCGCTGAGAATTTGAAAGTGGACCCATACATATACCAATTTTTCAAGAAATTTGGACCCATTGATATACCAAAAGTCAAAATTTTCGGCCGAATTTAACCCAAATTGTCCTAGTTTTTACAAATTTTCCCAAAAATTTTTGGCTAAATTAACGAAAAATTGGGCTATTTTCCGAAAAAAATTGAGAAAATTTTGAAAAAAGGACCCATTCATATACCAAAATAGGCTTTGAAAAAGGGGTCATTGATATACCAAGAGGCTGAAAATGCTACCCATATTTGCAGCACGTCCCCTTATGGTCATTTGTACTGAGTACCCCCCCCCCCCGGGGGCCTCCCTGCTAATATTAGGTTAAAGGTAAATTATTGTTTCCCATAGGCCATGCACATTTTGTTTTGCTGCATTTCATTTGAGAAATCACAGATTCTGTGGAGAAATCCAGGAACAAAATATATTTTCAAGCAAAAAATGAATGAAAACATGATGATTTTTTCTCATAAAATTTCAAGCAACACAAAATAAATTAAATATATGAAAAAATTATAATTTTCCCAAAGCTTATGATTTTCATATTGTATCTACTCTGCACTGAGCCTTTAATATATATTTTGCAATTTGAGGTACATGTTAATATAAATCTTGACTTAAAAATAATTTGTTTAAAAATAAATCTGACTATTGATCATGGCGATACCGTCTCTTGTGCCGTATGTGATAGTCCCAGTGATAACACATTAAAACTAATTATAGAAAATTAATAACGGAGTTTGAATTTTGGTAGTACATAAAATGAGGTGTTGGGCAAGAAGGCCCTATCTGCAATAGCGATCCTATCTGCAATAGCGATCCTATCTGCAATAGCTGCCCTATAGACTTTGGGCAATTTACTCATTCTATAATAGGGTGCATATTAAAGTATGACACCTGGGAGCTATTGCAGATGGGACCCCTTAACACAATGCTTCATTTGTTGCAATTGTTTCATCCTTTGTTCTGTATGACAATACATGAATCCATGTGTAAATATTACTATGCAAACCAGAAATAATAATGGTATTAACACGGGTACTACTTAAATACTTGTGGCTAAAATTTCATTTGTTCCTAAGATTAAATTTATTTATTTTTATCACTTGTGATGACCTATATTTATCATATAAAAATGGAAAATCTGATCCAATTGACCAGCAGGGAACCAACTTAAGCGCTCCACAGACTCCGAGTATTGTACGTACAATATTGTATGTAATATATCTACGTTATTTAATCTATTGCCATTCTTTTTCCAGTAATGTTTAAGTTATAACGAATGTTTGATGATGAAAAATCAATAATATGTTACATATAATATCTAGTAGAAATATATTATCGATTTTACGTCATCAAACATTCGTTAGAACTTAGACATTACTGGAAATAGAATGGCAATATATTAAATAACGTAGATATGTTACATACAATATTTTACGTACAATAAAAAGTCTGAATACTGATTTATGGATTCATGACGATACAACGGTGTCACACTAGCAAAATGTGACACAACATCCATTATGGGCCTGGGAGAATCTACCAAAAACGTTTCAAAAGCGTAAAAAGCGCCAAAGTTTAAAAATCTTTCCTGTGTGGCTTTTCACCCTTTTTTAAACTTGGTCCCATTTAGTAAAGTAGTAATAACATGAAGAATGAGTCCTAATTTTTACATGCAACCATTATCAAAAACATTTCAAGGTTTATGTTTTATTATATTGCGTGATCATAAAGAGTAGTAGAGTATTATATATACTTAGCAAATTGACTGTGTGTCAACCTGCTACATATAGGCCCTACATCTGTACATAAGGCGCAGAATCGCACATGACGATGAAGAATTAAACAAAGTGAGTATTTGCTACAAAATACATTATAACGTCTTTACGGAAAAAAACTTCAATTACGCACGAACATTAATTCATTTGCTCTACAACATAAACACTGACAACTAAGAAAACCAACAAGTAGCCTATAGATGACTTCGTATGGGTCTTTAGAAACTTTCATAAATGGGACCAAGTTTAAAAAAGGGTGAAAAGCCACACAGGAAAGATTTTTTAAACTTTGGCCGCTTTTACGCTTTTTTTAAAACGCTTTTTGGTAGATATTAATTCTTTTTTTTGAGGTAAAAAATATTGCGCGCTAAGTGGTTCTTTGTAGCCATGCGAGGTGAACTAGTTGGATATCCATATTTCATGTTAATGGTGCTTTTTGTAGCCCTGGCTGGGCAAACTAGTTGGATATCCATATTTCGGGTGAGTGGTTTTTGAAGCTCGAGGGCAAACTAGTTGGATATCCATATTTCAGCGGTTACCGGTTCTTTGTAGCCCTGCCGGGCAAACTAGTTGGATATCCATCTTTCGCGGTTCGTGGTTTTAACGACCCGTAACCACCCCAATCAGCTGCATACCGCACCCAGCTATTTTATTTATCAAAATACTAGTTTTTTAATGCTATGGGGTTAACAGAATTATTAAAAAAATTAATAGCTGAACCCAATAGTTCAGCCAAGGACTGGAAACGACATATTGATGACTTTATATAGAGTGTATTCAATAAACCCAAGGCGGAACGAGAGTTGCTAAGTAACCGCTATTCGAACCATAAACACACATGCATGATCAGACAACGAGTATTCAATTTCCTCATAGCATCCCACGTTGTTCACACGTCAGTCGAATTTGGCGGTGTTGGTTTGTTAGCCCTCCAAGTTATAACATCGTTCACTTTGTGTTGAACATTGTATGTGAGCCTCGCTGTAATAACATAAAGATCAGTCTGATCAGTGTGATATCACAGAGCAGACCCTTGAGAGGGCACTTGGCTCATTTGCATGGCAGTCGGACTCTCCATTGTATTTGATCATTTGTGTATGGAGTGCAATGGCGACCCGTCATTGTATTTGTTCATGTGTGTATGGAGAGCCACTCTTGGAGCCCATGGGACATATAAGCTAGGTCCTCAGGTAGAGTCAGACGCTGTATGTACTAGAAACGCCCATTCTTGATTCTGCGCTCCGCCAATGTTAGCATTAAATTTGTATTGCCAAGTATTTACGTAATGGAAAAACCTGAATTTGTTACATAAAAAGAAATGAAAATTAAAAAGGCAAGGTTCCACCTGAGTACATATTAAATGGGTGTAGAATTTTTTTTCAAATATATATATGAATTTAGACAAACATACGGGATATAATGAACCTTTGACATGACGCCATGATGACATGATTTTATTAGTCGTTTTATATATCACCTATACCGTGTATCATAATACCAGCATTTGTAATTTTATATTATATAGAACTAATATTTTGCATCATAAATGCGCAGTTCATATGCACAGACGATTACTAATCTTCACGACTTCAAAATAACATGTTACAAAGCAGGTAATAGGTGCTGGCCTTGTCCTATTGTACTTGTTCATTTGTGTATGGAGAGCTCACTGACCTGTTAATAGAGGTCAATGGAATAGCTTCTTTATCAGTCCAAGAGAACGCCAAATATGGATCAGGATTATTACATAATAATACCCTGCTATGACAATAGCTGCACTAGGTTAAACGTATAATCTCCTTATGTGGTTAGCATGGCTGGGCCAGAAAATCCACAAGGTCAGCCAATGTATGTACATGTATTCGGTACATGCGCCATATCTTTACAATGGGTGATAAATTTCTGGTTTGTTTTATTTCAAAACGCAACATTCGATATTCTAAAGCTTGGTCCAAATCCAAGAGAAGAACCAACTCTAGTAATTTATGTGGTTTCAAATTATATCAGACGTTGCCTTTTTGATAGAAATGGTGTTTGTTGATGTGCACAGTTTCCCATTAGATCATAACATGCTGTTGTACATCCAAGGTCAAAGGTCTTTTAATCCATATTTGGCGTTGTTCTGGGACTGTTTATGGGGCACCTCTCCATCGGTTTCAGGGCGCAGTTCATTGAACTCAGCGGGATTCTATTGCAAGTGCTTTTATATTATTACAAAACGGATCGTGGTTATTGCCTTGACAAACCTAATAAATAATTCATACCAGGGATGAATAAATCCAGGGTGCGGACATTTCATTGGTCATAAACCACCGGGATTCGATACAAGTTTGCGCTTGTAAATGAATGCGTGAATAAGAGTGTCATCCCCTTGGCGCACACCGACACCGCCTGGCTAATAATTATTTGGTGGAGCAGAGACATTAAAATGAATACACGGGATCGATACACGTGAATTGCTATGCACGATTTTGATATCAGACGAAAATCTTCGGATAGTGGGTTAGAAATTGATGAATATCTCCCGCCAATGAATTTTTCTCAAGAAACCAGATGTGGTCTCATACACTTGAAAATACGTGTTGAACAGATATGATAGTCGCTAGAATGCGCTTTGAAAATTGGCCGTGCGCTTTGAACTCAAAATCTGACAATTTTATATTGCGTTGGTCCTGTATTACAGCGTGTAGTACAGTTGCACTCACTGTAGGCAGTATAAAAGTCGATGACCATTGACCTCAACGGGGTATACAAGCTTATTCACGCACAACCAAGATCAATTACACGGCTATTGTGTATAGCCTTAGTTATGTCCTCGACTAATTATTGGTTTTAAAGAGCTTTAAAGGTTTGAACCAAAGGGCTAATCGTGGCTGTGGATTCAACCTACCATGGCGATTCCTGCCATGAAGATATAGGGTCGATGACACTGTGTGGCGCGATATTTGATTTCTGAATATACTCAAGTTGCCGTTGAAAATGCCTAAAAATCATCAAGATATTGCAATACTGTCTAAAGTGATGTAAAATTGTGGCAAATTTGTATGATTTATCGCACATAATTTCTCCGTAGCGTGGAGAATCATTTACATAGGATTTTGGAGAAAAAATGTGATAATTTTAGGGAAATATAGAATGGCGGAAGAAACAAATACAACATTTTCCTGGAATGTGTAGACCATACTCTTTCTGTTCCTATTGATTTCTATACTGAAATAATTCTTAAAATGAAGTTGTTGGATGATTTTAGTTGGCATTTCTAGAACGTAAACATGTAGGCAGATAGTAGAGAGGACACTCTATTCACAAGATTTCTTTTCCAACGCCAAAATAGTACACTAATTTTGGTGGTTTGCGAGTGAAGAGTGTCCGTGACTATCGATGGACTACGTAACTGTTCAATAGGTTTTTGTAAATGAGCTAGTGTTAGTGGGTAAGCTGTACATCTCTTTTTCTTTGTTAAGACAACCACGCTAGGTTTTTCGATCAACGTATTATGCGTGTTTGGTCAAGCGAGGATAATTTGTAAAGCAGCAAGTAATGGTGAGGATGTTGCCCTTTTTAACTACTTCTGACTTTTGATTTAGCCCAAACTGTCGTGTATAAGATATTTGTGGGGATATTTGGGCGCTATTACAACAATTTAAATAAATGGGCACTTCTGGGTTGGATATATTATAGACTCTATAGAATTTAAGTATGATAAATTTTCGATGGTAAATATATTTTCACTTTCAAAGTTTGTAGTTTTCATAATTGCAATTTCTTAATATTATATAAAAGGTGAGAATAAGACTATAAATGTAAGAGTATGGGATAATTTTGATTGTTAATAAATGCGAAACGCCAGCGGTAGACATCAGCAATATCAGGGATTGCCGCGATTCTTGCAGTAGCTTTTATGAATAGAATACAATAGTGGATACAATAGCGGATACAATAGCGGAACAATAGAGCTCTCTTACGGGCAAATAAACCTCGTCGCGTTTTGCTAAATTTCACTTCTTCTTTTTCATGAACTAACCGTTATTTTTTAAAACTTGTGGCAAAACTTCGACCGAAGTTTTTAATAACACAAAAAAGTGTAAAACCTAGCTTGCATGATACAACAGGTAAATCCTCATTATAATTTTCTAGTTCAGTCCTTATTCTTCACTGAAGTTTTATTTTTGTACTCCTTGATGGCTATAAACTGAAGGACAACAAACAAAAATCACGTAAAAGGTCCTGTTAATAATGAAGCAAAATGGGATAGTGGACGCAAAAACTGATATAGCCTCCTTTTGCATTACATAAACTATTTTGGTTTTCACGGCACAAATTTTGCTGTCATTTTTCACATTTTCTGACGTGTACCCACTAGCATAGTAAAAGTATACATTTTCTAGTAGTAAATTTCTCAGGGAATTCAAATTAGTTTCAGATTCCTCGCAATATAACAACAATGCACCTTGATTGGATCACAAAGCCAATATTTCAAAATCCCATTGGGAAAGAATTGTAGCATCATCATGGTCATGTCTTAACAAATTGCTATACCTACTTTATAAGAAATGGTTTTTCATGTAAAATAAATTTAAATTAATATCTGAAATTCCTGACCACAATAAATAGCAATAAAACACACCCCAACCACACAGGCACACCTTATTGGATTTTAAACCCATCAATGCAATGGCCCATATTTTGAAAGATTTACAGCAGCATGCAGAAATATTTGCCACACAAGATAATAATGGGATGGGTGTGGTCGCGAAATGCAGTTTTGCATTGTAATAACCTTTGTGGTAATTTCAACACAATCCATGGCGATTTGCAAGCCAAATGTCTTACATAGTGTCACAAAATGTGGACCAGTGTAACATTACAATTTTAATATTTCTGTTCGGACCTGTGAAAATTGATGAGGGGCTGAGAATTTCAAGCCCAAGGGACCTTTTGGTATATATTCATTCAGGGAATTAACAAATAGGTACTGTTTAAAAATCAATTATGTTGCTTTTTTTTGACACATTGGGACTATTGGTCCAGTAGGCATAACTTTACTTTCTAGAAACAAGCCAATGCTTGTGCCAATTCAGTACAGTGCAGAATAAGATTAAAAGGGCATTTCGTGATCCACAGCCTCATCATGCCCCCCACTTTTCTCAAAAAAAGTTGAGATTTTTATATCACTGGAAACCTCTGGTTACATAATGTTTATGTACAAAATATTTCTTGCAGATTAATTCGTTTAGCCAAGATATTGTGAAATTTGAATTTCGTTCTGGTGCACCAGAACGAAATTACAACGTATTGTCTATGGAGCAGTGTAATACACATAATCATGCATAACTCGCAAACGCAATATCGGAATCAACTGAAATTGTGGGAATATGCTTTTTTCGTGGATATGTACTGAAAAATGTCATAAAAAGAGGATGCTAGGATCACGAAATACTCCTTTAAGGGAACAACAAAAATTTGACTTGTGTCCTATGAACGAAAGTCTGTTCATTAGGAGGCTGACCACCTCCTCCCTCCCTGAAACACAAGTGAGAAATGTTGAAAATTACAAACGTATCAGACTTTTAACCCCTCCCCACAAACAGACTTTTGTTTATAGGACATCATCAAACGTTTGGTTTGTTCCCCATTAAGGGATCTAGAATGAGCGTTTATGGCGTTTCGACAGTATTTTTTTGTGGGACATGAGAGCACCTCAGACGTATTGAATTGCATTCTGAATACGAAGCATGTCTTTCTGATATCAAATAATTTTCATTTTTTGAAATTCACGATATAATACAAATTTTATGACAAATTATTAAAATTTGATATTTTTCAAATTATAACAGTCCTCGAAATAAATTTTATAAATCAAATGATATATTCTTAAAGTGTATGTAGCTGGGAAGAAAAGCCGACGATCAATTGAAAATGTTGACCTTTTATATTGAAGATATGGATTTTTTCCCAAAAAGACCTTTTTTTTGTTGGTGTTTTGGGAAAAAAATCCATATCTTCAATCTAAAGGTCAAAATTTTCAATTGATCGTCGGCTTTTCATCCCACCTACATACACTTTAAGTATAAATCATCAGATTTATAAAGTTTACTTCAAGTACTGTTAAATTTCAAAAATATCAATTTTTAATGATTTGCCATAAAATGTGTATTACATTGCGAATTTCAAAAAATCAACATTATTTGATATCAGAAGGACATTCTTCGTATTCAGAATGCAATTCGATATGTCTGATGTGCTCTAATGTCCCACAATAAATACTGCCCAAACGTTCATACCCCTTCCCTTGAAGACAGCCAAAAATAAAAATACAAAATCATTTATTTGAGTTTGATACAATTAATTTTATGTCCAATTTCAAGCATTAAAAATCACAATGGTGTTTTTACATCTCTACATATCCCTTACAGTACATTGACAATTCATTGAAAATGATATCAAATGCAGCTCAAACTTCATTAATATATTACCGTATTCGTTCCATTAACCGTCCAGGGCGCTTAAGAAAGTCATTTTGGGTGGGCGCTTATTTTTTCAATTATTAAATAGTCATCAATCACCATCTGATAGTATTTAGTTACTCACATTTAGCGTGCCCTCAAATAAATGGTGTCCAGAAATGTCCAGGTTTGTTTACCAATGGTATCAAATGGCGACCGCTGGCAAATAAAATTTCGATTTTGTCAGATTTACATCAAACTTGGTCTTGGTGTTTTAAAGGCATTTGCAGGTGGTATTGATAAGTATTTTTAATATCTATACATCTGCCCACTATGCAATAATGTCATAATTTACTTTTGGTGCCAAGTGGGTGCTTATAGGGGCATTATCCGCATGGGCGGTTAATAGAACGAATACGGTAGTTAACATTTTAAGGAGGATGATCCCATTAACAGCCTCATCTCCACTTTTTGTCCCTCAGAATTGAGATTTTGGAATCAGTATAAAGCCCACATTTATCTTATTAACCCTGCCAAATAGCTTCAAATATTATGGCTGAAAGATGTTTTTTTTTTTTTTTGTCTAAAGTGGGTTTATAACCCACATATTATTCACACAGGTATTCTATGGGCTCATATCAAATGGAGTTGAAAATACTGGCATGAAGTCCAGAAAGGATGTGCAGCTCTTGGTCCCCAGCAAACACATACATATTGGTATAAAATGTTTTCATAACATTCAGAAAACATTTTTGAAAACTTGATGCAAGAAACTAACATAATGTTGACAAAATATAGTGTTGACAAAATATTTTGCAAAAATGTTTGCCAAAAACTAATTTTACAATAACATTTGGACAATATTTGCAAAAATGTTGTTGTAGCGTTTTTCCACCTTCATATAACTTGACATTTAAATGTAAAAATATTATGACCAAAAACCAAAATGCGTTCATAACATTTAAAAAATATTTTTGTGTTTGCTGGGTCACTCAATCAAGCTGTAAACAGCATGTGATGAAATCAGACCATCATCCTTTAAACATGTTAAATGATACATAATTCAGTTTGTTTATTTCAACATCTTTATAATGGGATGCCATCAAACAAACAAATGAGTTGTAAGTCAACTATTTGGTAAAACAGAAAGGATAATATTTTTGTAATCCAAAAAAATCAGTACTGCATTTTTTTTTGTACACCAGTACTTATTTTAACTTGTATATCAAATCATTGTCCACTAAATCCGCTTAGGGATGGAATCAAAACTCAACCGCCAGTTGACCAGCGGTTACCGGTGGTTGAACCCAAACTGGACGAACCGCCCGGAACTTGCGGTCGACTGCCGGCTGAGTTTTGATTTCATCCACTAAATCCTTAGGGATCCATCTTAGGGATGGAATCTTAAACTCGACCGCCAGTTGACCAGCAGTTACTGGCTGTTGAACTGGTACCGCAGTCCATTGTTTAGAACAATAGAAACCAGCTCCAACCAGACGGAACTGCCCGGAATCTGCGGTCGTCTGCTGGTCAAGTTTTGATTTCATCCCTTTTACTGGGTATTCTGTTTGTATTTCATTAATATATTTCAATGTTTGATTTTCATGAAAAACCAATTATGGCACAAGATCAAATGTTTAATGGCAGCAAATGCTATACAACGTAATGAATGACGCTACCACCTGACATTGGGCTATCTCAGTTGATATCCATACCCCCCCCTATGGAAGGCATGACTTAATCTCCTACACAGGGGGTGTGAATTTCAGATGGAGTCACCCATTCAAGTAACCCTATTTGAAATCCACACTCCCTGTGTGTGATATTATGGTCATGTCTTCCATAGGGGGTGTATGGATTTCAACTGGAATAGCCCAATGCAGTAGTTTAAGACAGTATCAGTGAATCACTAGTTAATAAAAAAAAATCATCGAAAATCAAATTGTTTTCTACATATTTTGTAAAGAGTATAGGTGTGTTAACACCCTGTAAATGATAAGACCTAATAAGGGTTAAAGGTCGCATATGAAAAAACACTTAATGCTAATTTTATGGATGTATCCTTTACTTTGAAGCCATTCTTAAAAAAAAAAAATTTACTTTTGCATGGAGCTGTGATCACTGGTATTGCCTTAAAGTGTGTGACTGATAAGGCACATCAAATAAGTTTCAAGGCCTAGTTGCTTTGCGTAACAAGATATTTTTTTACAATATTGACTTACTTGACCTAAGATGACCCCAAACGACCAAGAAATAAAAATCTTTACTTATTAAACCTCTGATAAACCCATGACCTGGGATAAATGTGTGAGAAACTATAAGGCCAAAAAAAAAAGGTTTGTCTCAAACCGCGCAATTTGACAAAAAAGAAATGCAGACATTTTTTATTTTTTTTATTTCAAAATTTTTTTTCCCATTTTTTTCCAGAAAAAAATCGGCAAAAATCACACTTTTTTCTAAAAATACTATAAAAAAAGTCGGAAAAAAAAAAAATCGCATTTCGCATTTGTTTTCAAACCACTCGTGAGCTTTGAGACAAACCTTTTTTTTTTTTTTTAAACAAAAACCTTACTATAATAGATTACACAGACACACTCCTACACTCACACAAGGAATACCGTATCGCAAGATCACGCGTATGGCTAAAAGGGAGGGGAATAAAAAAAGATGCCAAATCTAGCTGATAAATCTACCGTAGTGAAATTACCCTTCAGAGGACAAAAAAAAACCCAACTCTGTTCTATGGCCAGAACGATCCAGAATTTGTATTTTGGATAATCAAAATCATGTCAAATCAGCCGTTTTGGGGCCAAAATTATTTAGTTTTGGCTGAACATTATTAGAATAGATGTTTGCAAAAAATCTTCAGATTTATCAGATTTTTGTGATATTTTAAAGTAATTTTAGCCTTCAGAAAAAAAAAAGAAAGAAAAAAAACATGTCTGATCGACCGACGCTGACCCTATTTGAAAGGTCCGTGAGGCCTGTAGAACAGGGTTTTTTGTTTTGTCGCCTTTATAGTGGAATTACTTCAAATACTATAAAGATTCGCCTAATGGCGCCATGGGCTCCTTTGCCTTGGGGTACATTTCATGTGCATATTGAGAGCTCCCTCTCCTGAAATCCCAACAAGAATTAAGGTCCCGTGCCCTTATTTGCTGGTGGGAATTTTACAGGTGGGTACTTTTTGGTTGTGCCTAAAATTCTACTTCTATCAAGTGACTCTATAGCGCCATTAGGCGAATCTTTATGGTATATCTTTGTAATTTCTGCAATACCATTTTACTATAAACCATCCCCATATAACAACAACAACTGGTATAGCATTTAATGTCAATACCCCAGCAAATCTCCACCAACGAAGCCAAACCCAGGACCTCATGCATCAGAGGCAAGTACCCTAACCATCAGGTCATGCTTTCATTAACCTGTGAAGCCCTTACATGATTTGTAGCGTGCATGTTACAAACATGACAACACCAGCTTTGCAATGGGAACATAAAATGATAATGTTGCCCTCTACAGTATAATACAAATGGACGGTTTATAGTCATCCAATGTTCATCAATATGCAAAAAACACAATGATCTACTGTAAAAGTGGACATTTTCGCACCCATTCCAGAACAATACAGCACTATTTTTTTGGATCTAAAAAATATTATCCTATTTTGCCAAATGAAACATAGCTATATTCTAATCCTTCAGTTAGTTCTAACTGGCAATGAGAGTCAAATTTTGAAAGTTTTGGAAATTTCAGGTTATGGATTGGGAAACACATTTTCAAATCTTTTTCATAACCAATTATCAAAAATAACATAAAATATTAAAATTATAGGGATTGAGCCGTTTCATTTGGCAAAACAGAATTGTTTTTAATTCTCCAAAAATAGTGCTGTATTTTGCTAGAATAGGGATTTTTTGGCACTTTTGCCTATTTTGAAGTACTCTATTTGTTCCATTAACAAGTCCTGACCTACCTTCCTTTCAATTAGGGTGCCACCAATAGCTAAGTATATGGTCAATTCCAGCCAAAGCGGGCCAAAATTCTCTCTGGGGGCCATTTTGAAAATGTTTTCCTTTTCAATTCTAGACTTATCAAATGAGACGATCATGTCTAGTGAATCATCAGGTGGAAGTGCCATCGGATTGAAAAATAACTTTTCTTGCTAGACCAAATAAAGTGTTAAATGCGATATGCATGTTACCCACTTAATTCAAGCATTTTTCACCTGTTGTACGTCATAAAATTTCACTTTCTTTAATATCTTTCAATATTTTATGTGTGACTCATATACACTAGAAATCGGTGAAGACTTTGAACGTAAAATAGAATTTTATTACATATATCTACAAAGAAATATTTTGGTTATTACAAATTTTAAGAAAGAACCAGGTGTACAGTTAAGATTGTGTCAATTCTTGAACTCTTTCCAAAGTGGCTGTCATTTAACATTACTGTATTATTTGAAAGATTAGAATAAATGCTTCATATAAATATAAAGTTAGATTTTGTATCTCGTCGCAGGATGAGGATCTCGGATGGATTCGTGGGTAACAGCGTCTGGAAAATAGCAATTCCTATTAATTTTTTTAAATAAAAATAAAAAATACTTTTCCCTATGTCAATAATTCAGGCTGCAATGGCACTAAAATGAATTTTAATCAAAATACAGACTACATGGAATATTTAGAATGGATCATTATGGCATTTTGGGTATAAAAATTTTGAGAATAATGAAGTTGCCAAATTCAAATAGACAGAGCAAACAGTTTTATATTATTATTTTAGTAAAATCATTCCATATTTTCATGCAGCAATATTCTATTAACTCGTGTTTGACAGTTCCTATGAACTAAAACACTATCAATACGTTGTTAACTATAATTTAAGTAGGGATTCGTGGGTAACCAAAATGTTCGTGGGTAACACATATTTGAAGGTATGTATTGGTAAGCGGCAAAATAGAAAATATTACAGAAGGTTGGAAACCACCATGCGGTTATTCCTCCATTGTGTTTCAATGATTCTCGTTTCTAACCAATTGCATTTACCCAAAAAATGGTAATTTAGGATAATCAATCAAAACTTCATGATGCAGCTTCAGTATACCTTCAAGAGGACGCTATTAAACAGGACTGTTTTGGAACCTATTTCGCATGTTTTCAAAATGTTAAGATGCATAAGAAACATATAATTTACGAGTAAATCCTTGGATTCGTGGGTAACGCCGAATTGTGGGTAAAGCTATAAGTACTATAGTACCGTTTGGGGTTTGCGTTTCTTAGGTGTATAAACTGTAAGTACTGTCAAAATTATAGCATACCCATGGCTTGAATATGTGCTGATTTAAACTTAAAATAAACAATCTCCTTATTTTTCAAGGTTAGCATCTATTCGGGATTAAGTGGGTAACAAAAGTTTAAACCGTCATAGATTCTTTTTAAAGCGGTGAACGTATTTTTACGATTTACAATTTTAAGCGCTTGTCAAACTAAATTCAGTGTCCAAAGTCATTAAATGTTAATTTAAGTTATGGCAATTATATTTGCTGGACTCGTGGGTAACAGTTGATACGTGGGTAACGTCAAATTTGATTTTATGGAATTTTATGGGTAAAACGATTTGCATAAAATAATCACTTGGACCTCAGAATTGTAGAACGAAACTTTGTTCATGATATAGTCATTTATGGCATATTCACTTAACATTTTTCAGAACGATCATTTTATTTTTGATACGCTGGGTAACAAAATTATTAGCCAAATTGACTTAATGGCCTCTAGAGTCCACAAACTTTGGTGGAATTCAATCGTTTTACATATGATGAGAGATCATGCAAACGTCTTTCTAACGGTAATAATTTCATTTTGATTGAAGGACATTCAATGACATATATGGTGCTTTATCTTTGAATTCGTGGGTAACGCCAATTCATTTAAGCTATCATAACTTGTCCCTGGTATGACTTGCTAGTAAAGGCCTATATGCACAAAGAGAGCACATTGGACGTGACATGATATGCTCCATCAATAACGTGATTTCCTTTATTAATGACATTTTAAAGTGGAAAGTTAACATAGAGAGAATTTTGTCCGCTTTCGCTGGAATTGACCATATAGACTTATTCAATGAACTTATGTTATTGATAAGTTGACACGTACACAATAAAGAAGGTCAAAATCACTGCAAAATTTGCATTTTGACATGACAGTTATAAAAACATATAATAAAGATCCTCTGATGAAAGAAATCACCACTAGAAAATAGCCTTATTAAGAATTTTTAGCAGTGAGTTTTTGTATTTTTTCATGCTGAATGACCACTCAGCAGGTAAATTTAAACAGAATTAATTGAGGGGATGATTAATAATTTCTTGCTTTGCAAGATAAAAAGTCACTGGGTGGATGCTTCAAGTCATGGGTGGTTAATGGAACGAATACGGTACTTCGCTTGAGTTTTCTTTCATGGACCTACCGTATTTCGTCAAAAAGTCGCCCCCCTCAAATAAACGCCCCCCACCACTTTTTTCAACCAAGATGTTTAAAAATTCGATATTTCCATGCTATCTTGTGTAGTAAGCTTACCAAGTTGCTCACATGGTCGGTAATAGCAGCAATAAATGGCGAAAATCTGCATCAGAAACCCGGAAGTGAACTAAAAGACATGTCAAAAGTTCATAGTTCGTCATTTTAGCGTGACTTTTAAGCTTACCTAATGATTTTAACGGGAATTGTCGTGCTAAAAATGACCTCTAATAAACGTCCCCCCTTGGGAAAATGTAACGCCCTCAGGGGCGTTATTTGATGAAATACGGTATACATAAAACAGCATATTCACACGTTTCATTTTCTCAGCTGTGTTGAGCGACAAAAGCAAATATAAATGTGCCGCAAAAATTCCCACTTACATATACTTACATAAGTGTATAAGGATGTGCGTATAACAAATCTGAACACATTTGATGCCATACAATGATACTCACATTTTGAAATCACATCATTGTAATTATCAACGATAAAATTACAAATTGGAACACATTTCCCATTGTAGACAAAATTATTTGATAATTCTTTCAATTTTCATAACAATGAACGTACAAACATATGCTTGAAAATGCACAAGTTTGGCACCAGACGCAGATAACTATGCAATTGAATCTTTTTGGTGTACACCAACATGCGGACACTAAAGTTTGTTTGGCATATATAAGGTGGAAAAAATAAAGACTCATAATACCGTGTATTGATATAGAATGGCATGCACGCAGTTGGGCGCAATGCTTACGCTAGTTGTGTGTTGCGTAATGTGTGACTGGCGCACGCTTATGTGAATTTACGCGAGCGTGAGTTGGGAGTTTATCGATGTACACAGTAACAAAAGCAGAAGAATTTCCACCTAACAAACTTCAGACAAAGTGTTCCCCGTAGGTAGTGATTGAGCACTTTTCACTAATGGAGAATCCTTCCATTTCTTTTCAAGTTTTGGAACAGGATTTTTGACCCATGTATACAACTTGTACACAATCATTTACATATCAGAGTCTGTTCTCTTGCAGCATATGGCGCCGAAAAAACCCCGTTTTACGGGTGGACAGACTTTTCAAATAGGGTCAGTTGGTTGGGATTAATGACCCTAAATATATCAACAAAAGCTTGAAATATCTGAAAAAATTTTGACGATTTGTTACAGACATTTTGAAAATGTCCTGAATTTTCAAATATTTTCAGTCAAAATAAAAAAAATCAGAAAATGGCTGGTTTTACATGATTTTAACAAAAAAAAAAAAAATTCCCCAAAAACTTGGTCGCACAGACAGTTTTTTTACGTCGCCTAATGGCAGCAATGTGAATTAATCATTCTATATATGGAAACAAGACCTTAACAGGTACTTATTTTACACAGTGCATATTTCTCTGCCGTCTGTGAGCATATGCCTGAAGGCGATAGCACTGACAATTGCCATGATATCCCACAATAGCACATGAAATGCTAATTTGCTATTGTATCATTTCCCACCGCAATCTTCATTCAACTTTGCGCAACTGTCACTTCAAATTCAAAAACTGCATGTGGGTGCTGATGTCATACCACAAATTGCAATGAAGAGAGTAAAAATGCGCTAATAACACATACAGTCAGGTAGAAGCAATTTTTATTCCAAGTCTCAAAAATAATGCTGACAATTGCGGAAATAGCACTTTCTGAAAATAGCACTGCTATTTGCGCTGACAATGACAAAATTGCACAATTGCATCTTATGCTATTAAAGGTGATATTATGGCTATTGTAAGTAAGTTATAGTACCTTTTTCTTATATTGAATTATTCCAGTTGCAATCCACACATAACCCTATGGAAGATATAACCTTTCTCTCACACACAGGGAGTATAGATTTCAAATAGTCACCCATGGTAATCGCATTTGAAATACACACTCCCTGTATGGGAGATTAAGGTCACGTCTTCCATAAAGGGTGTATAATTGATTCCAACTGGAATCACTGAATCAAGACCTGCCCACATATTTGATTTCCAATGTGCATGAACCAATGCAATGGGCCTGTTTCTCAAAGCAAGGCTAGTGGTCAGGCTTCCTAAGCTATAAGCCCAATTAGTCCTATATACCTGTGCTTACATTTCACATTGTAAATCACTTAGAAAGATAAATCAATAAAATGGATTCACACTAATAGGGCTAGCCTGCTTGCTGGCTTACAAAGCCTGAGCACTAGCCAAGCTTCGAGAAATTGGACCAAAGAGTTTACTCTGTACAAATCACATAGTCGAATAATGACAAGTGCATTATGAAAATTCCTATAAATCTATAGTACTTAGGCCAAAAAAAAAAAAAGGTTTGTCTCAAAGCTCACGAGAAATTTAAAACAAATGCGAAATGCGATTTTTAAATTTTTTTTATTCGACTTTTTTTCATGGTATTTTGAGAAAAAGTCTGATTTTCGCCGATTTTTTCTGGAATTTCCGCATTTGTTTTTTGTCAAATCGTGGGATTTTACAAACGCGCGCGCAAGCTTTGAGACGAACTTTTTTTTTTTTGGCCTTACATAGTTTTGCATACTGTACATGACTGTCTTTCAAAACATACAAATAAAGGCACAATAAAAAATTCTTAAAGATTCCCAAAAAAATCACACAACTTTGATCAATGATTTAATAAATTGCACTATTTTGTGAAGAATTCCAATGCAAAACACAATGGTGATTATACACATCACATTAAGGGATCAACAACCCGTCTTTGCACAGTATTTTTGTGAGACTTGAGAGCACATCAGACACACCAAATCACATTCTGAATACCAGGAATGTCCTGATGATATCAAATAATTTGTATTATATCGCAAGCTATTAAAATTTGACATTTTTGACATTTCCTCGAATTTAACTTAATAAAATCGAATGATATGTACTTAAGGTGGCGTTATCGGCTGCGGTGTCATGCACATAATTCCTTGAAAACGATATAGGGATGTGTGTATTGATGAGAGAATACTGTGCAAAGGTGGGTTAAGACATAATTTTGGAACAGCACAAATTTGCTAATACTGTGTTTAAGTAGCATATATATATATATATGAAAGTAATCAAAAAATAAAGACGACATTTAACATGAAGGTGCATACAGTTTGTCCATTCTGAAGTACAAAGTGACAACGCGCGCATACAGCGAGTTAACAGTGTGCAGTGCTGCGTCTCTGCTGAGGCATGCGCGCCTTCAAAGTCGGCACAATGTGTGCGTCCGCGTCGGTACTTTGTACTTCAGAGTAGACCGATTGTATGCACAAGTTGTAATGATCAAATTGACCTATATGTGGAGTGTGAACAAGCAAAATCAGTCAGAAGTAGGACATATTTAACTCATTTAACTTAAACGCATCACATTTGGCGAACTAGTTAAGCGGTCAATTTAGCGCAATCGATAAGGCGTTACAACCTGGTGCATTGGTGTGGTGATGTGTGTTTGAACCCATGGCACAGTTACCAGTTTGCTCTCGTACAATAATTGAGTAAACTTGAAATTCCCCTTGACAAGGAACTAACTGCTTATTGGCTCAATTATCCATACAAGAATTCAGGGATCCTGGTTGTGATAGTCATTATAGGTGTAGGCTGACTCTGTTACTATGCCTGTATGGAGATGCTAAATGGTTTAATTGTGTGCCTTGGGCCAAAGTGGTCAGCGGTTTCATGTCAAGTGTGCTGAGGCTTGTGTGTCTATGCCTGTGTATAGCACACTGTATACCACTGTATCCCCCCACACTTTTTTTTCAGAATATCTCTGCTTGTCTGCTCACGATGATATAGAATCCAATTTTACACATTCCTACTCCCTAATAGCAGACATAGACAGGGTCCACCCCAGCTGAAATGTGAAATAATGCAGGCTTGGCAGGGATTTCAAGCAGCATTCCATCACCCGTGTTACACATAGACATAAGAATGATGAAAGTTTACGATGCAAATACTACAAGATTGATTTTTAAGTGGCTTTTATCTACCAATTAGGCAGTCACAATACCAGTTTGGTGCCGAAACTGCCGATGGACCCCAGTAATGGCTGAATGAATTCTGACCATCACTTGGCTTATTGGATTCGTCTATATACAGAACTATCAATTACGACATTCAAATTCCTGCTAATCTTTATGGTACTGTATGTCAATTCTTTAGTTTGACATTAGTACTTGGGCTATTGCGATTAAACTACACACCCCCTATGGAAGACATGACCTTAATCTCCCAAACAGGGATTGTAGACCTCAAATGGAGTCACACATTCAGGTAACCCCGTTTGAAATACATACTCCCCATGTGGAAGATAAAAGATCAAGTCTTCCAGAGGGATGAATGATTTCAAATGGAACAGCCCATTGTGTTTTGCATTTGAACTCCTCATGAAATTTTAACAAACAATGTAACAAAATCTATAAGTACTACTTGTCAATTTATATCAAAACCTTACAATCAATTCAACTTGGTCAATGTTTCCTTATATGTTAGTTTACACACCTAAAACAATGCTTTAAAAGTTACATAGAACACTTCTGGATACTTGCTGACATTGTTCAGGAATTTCACCTTACGATACTATAAGTCCGATTACATGTGCTTCTCAGTATAGCCCTTTATGGATGAAATTGTGAACTGTGCATTGGACATAAAACAAATATATAACGTGTGATTTAATCAATCGAGTGAATGGGAAACATTTGAAATGTTTGATGAACAGAATAGTACCCATATACATATTCAACCAATTCACTTTTATAGCACAAGTATTATGTTGATCAAAGTAAGTTGCTTTAAAAGTAAACAGTAAATATGCGAACAGCCCTTTTGATCAGGGTTAACATAAGGGCTAGTGTTAAGGATGAGGTTAGGTTACGGTTTGGGTAAGTGTTCGGATTAGAGTTATGGTTTTGGGTTAGGGGTATGTTAAGAATTAAGGCTTAGGTCAGGGTTAGGGAAGGGTTAGAGTTTCTAAACAAGGTTGTTGGGTTTTCAGACTTATGACCCTTTAGAGTATAGACCTGTAACCTAATAAATCGATTCTTTCAGAATCAAATACCTGAATTTGGTAAAACATACATACACACAGTTCATTGATACTATCCAATTTAAGTTTGGAAAGTCAGTACTGATGTTTCATACAAAAAAAGGCACAGATATTCAATTTCAGAAAATGTGCTTAACCAGGAAAGGGTGTTGCACTCTACATCATGCAAAAGTTCATCGCAAACCCTCTTCAGCCCTACCACCATTCTTACAATAACCATGTTGCTGATTGGCTCAATAAATCATAATAGTCCTCTTCTAACCAATCAACAGATAGTACTGATGAGGATACTACCTCATTTGTAGAATGGGCTTCTTTGTGTCTAGGGGAATTTAGTATATTTAATGCTAATATTGGTCCTTAGTGCTTCAATTCAAAATCAAAAGTTGCAACATAAACGTCTTTGCATAAATATATCTCTCTTTTCTCAATACAATGTACAAAATATAAAACCATGCCAATATAGCTGTTAAATTTTCCAGTTTAAGAGGTCACTGGTCGCAATTCACTGCTTGTGCCTGTTATATCTTTAAATCATAATAAAATCAATTGATTATAATTTTTCTTCAGCATTGTACTGAATTGAACCCCATGGGCACTACTTCTCTAACAGCGCCCCTGATTGGTTCATTACATTATACAATCATCTGAATAACCAATCAAAATTTGTAATAGATCTCTTA
Source organism: Amphiura filiformis (assembly GCF_039555335.1). Lineage (NCBI taxonomy): Eukaryota > Metazoa > Echinodermata > Ophiuroidea > Amphilepidida > Amphiuridae > Amphiura > Amphiura filiformis. The sequence goes on from NC_092635.1 coordinate 50,903,988, forward strand.
GTAATTGATACCGACTACTCTTATCACATCTCTGAATACTGATTGGCTCTATACATGATATAGCCCTCTTTGTTAACCAATGAGAATAGAGACGGATTTTCGGCTGGTATTGCCCTTAGTATTAAACCCCTAAACTACATGAACAAATTGATTTGGTATGTACATTCATTGAAATTGATTGTGTCTTCATAATTTCCGCATCGTACCACATTGGCCTATTCTAGTTGAAATCCATACACCCCCTATGGAAGACATGACCTTAATCTTCCACACAGGGAGTTTGAATTTCAACTGGGATTACCTGAATGGGTGACTCCATTTGAAATCTACTCCCCCCAGTGTTGAAGGTCATGTTTTTCCAATGTGCTGTATGAATTTCAATTGGATTAGCTCATTACTATTACCCCATGGAGCAAGTGCTTTAAATAAGTTGTGGAGCATGGGTTGCGACTATGGCAAAAAATCCTTTTGCCCTGTACAAAAATTATGATCAATTTGTTCAAAACAATACATAATTATGTGGTGCCGACGTGAACAGTTAACAATTGAAATCGTCAAGATGCAGTGTTCATGACAATGTCGCCCTCTATAGTTGCAGTGCAGTGTTCATCATGATAATGCTGCCCTCTATAGTTGGAATAATACAAAGTGATGAAGACAAGAGTTTTAAAATTATCTGCTATTCATCATTATGCAGTGTTCATGACGATGTTGCCCTCTATAGTTGGAATAATACAAAGTGGTAAGTAATCAGTTTTAAATTGTCTGCTATCCATCAGTTTGTTGTGTTCATAAAAATATGCTATCTACTGAAGATATTCGCTCTCTGTGGTTGGAATATTACAACATGGTGCGGATGTAAATAGTTTGAAATTGTCTGCTATCCACTAGTATGCGGTGTTCATGACAATGTACTATCTACTGAAGAAAACAACGCCTTCTGTGTTTGGAATAATACAAAGTGGTGCAAGCAAGAACAGTATATATTTGTTTGCTATCTGTCAGTGATCATGATAATATGCTATCTACTGAAGATAACATTGACATCTGTGGTTGGAATAATACTAAGTGGTGCGCACGAAATGGTTTAAATTGTCTGCTATCCGTCAGTGTGCTGTGTTCTTAACAATATACTCTCTACTGACGATGATGAAGCCCTCTTGTGTTTGGAATGATAGTAAGTGGTGTGGATGATGACAGTATATTATTATTGTCTGCTGTCAGTATGTGCGGTGTTCAATGACAATAATGAGCTTACTAGACCAAATGAGACAGATGTCCACAAAGTTAGTTTAGGGTAGAGCAAGAAATTACATGATCATATTTATTTGTAACATATACCTTGATGTCTTCTCTTCCCATACCTATATTTTTCCTTCATGGTAAATTGTGATGCGATCAATCAAAATCAGTTGGAACTCGGAAATATTAAATTTTCAGTTTCTTATAGGATAGTAAAACACATTTAAAAGCTGCATGTTGTAGAAAACCCCATTGAAATTGATCAGCCAGTTTCAAAGATATGAGCAATTAAAGAGTTTCCAAAACAAGAGGAAACAAAAGGAAATATTTCCTTTGCTTGGCTATATCTCAAAATCAATATTTCTGAGTTCCAACTGCTTTTGCTTGATCGTATTACAATTGTGTCCATCATGAATTTTGTGACAATAACTTCCAAAAATGCAACTTACACATCTTTTTTTGAGATCAACAAGTTTTCAAATTTCTCTATTGCACACATATATTGTGTGTAAATTTTGTAGCGTTTAATATAAAGAGTTAACAACAAAAACTACATAACTAATTCTCCTGTTTTAAAGTGTGGAGCATACACTGAAGATCAAGTGAGCAGGTTTTTTTCTGCTCCCAAAAACATTTGAAGCAAAAAACACACTGACTTATGAAATTGCATGCATAAACGAGATTTGCACTTTTCTACACAGACATTGCTTTACATATCAACCTGTGTTTGAGACCTTTCTCATAACTATAAATCCTAAAAATGTGATTGAGGTATAGACATTGTTATGACATTAAACATATTTTCTATCCGTTTCATTTACTTGTGCCGATTGACATAATATAAAAAAGGCACAGGTGTACAGACTACTACACAGAATGGGTTATTCCAGTTGAAATCCATACCCACCTTATGGAAGACATGACCTTAATCTTTCACATAGGGAGAGTGAATTTCAAATGGGGTTACCTGAATGGGTGACTCCATTTGAAATCTCCTCCCCCTGCATGGGAGATTAAGGTCATGTCTTCCATAGGGGTGTGGATTTCAACTGAGATATAGCCCATTATAAAGGGAACAGATCCTTCACCAAAAGACAAAGTCCAGCTTTACATTTCATTTCAGACCTGTTCACGCAAAACAAACGGAAAGTCGCTATACGCTAGAAAAGGAGATATGACTCATTGGACATGCCAGAAAACAATAGAAAACAATTCTTCTTTGAAATATTTAGAGAATAAAGGTATTGTTTTTAGCCACTGGAGTGCATCTATCGTCTCATATAATATGGACGACATCATTATTTTAAGTACGAGTTGTTTGACGCCAAAAATAATGATGTCGCGTGCTATATGAGACAATAGATGCACGACAGCGTCTAAAAACAATAGGCCTATCTTTATTCTCATTCTTAAACACTTCAATTCAAATAAATATATTAATTAGTATCTAAATTTTTATGAAATTAACTCCTACATTTTACAACAAATTACCTAGGGCATAGAATCAATCAGTCTCGTTGTTGCTATGCACCTCAGATTGGTTCAAATAGCACGTATGAGAATCGCTTCGACACACACACACTAAAGTGTGTGACATTGTGTCATATCACACTGGTAAGAACCAGTAAGATTGCAAGAACATTCTCAAGTGTTTAAGAATGACTTTTAAACACCAAATGAGGGAGGAACCCTGAGACGTTATATATATATAAAAAGCTTGTGATCAAGATATTATGAATCTGGTCTGTCACTCAAGAATAAAATTTGTAACTTTCCTCATGTTTTGTTGGAATAGGTCTCATTTCACAAAACTAAAATTGTTCAGTGCTTGCAATAGCAATACAACTTAAATACATGTACATCAAAATAACAGATTTTTGTTTGTGCGTGAAATATTGAAGGCAACCAAATTTTGAAGACATTGAAGACTGTTCATGAGCGCCAATTGTTCCATGAAGAACAAAAGATAAAATTACAACATCTGCATGGCACCATTACAGTGTCTTTTTTGTAAAAGCTCAACCTAGATATAAATTAAATGAAGAATTGAACTTTTGTTCACAACACATATAAAGTTGCTCACCTCAACCTAGATATCTTTCACATAAACACATTAAAGGCACACATTGCCCTGTGGGATTTATTAGACACAGATGATACAACAATTGGCCCTCATGAATATGCAAGAATTCTCATTGCATACAAAGCACAGGGACTTTGTCCATTGGTGAAGGATCCATTTCCTTTATAATCTCTGCATATGTATATCTAAAGGCAGACATGGCTTAAGACCACAGAAACAATGCATATAATACAACTATAGCATCCACACATACTATAATCAGCTTGTTATAGGCAAGAGTTATTCAATTTTTGTTCTTGTGCGAGTCAATAAATTCCCAACTTACGCCCGTGTAAATTCACAAAAGCGTACATCAGTCACACAATATGCTCGCGTAGGCTCCTTTGCCTTAGGGTAAATTTCAAGTACAAATAGAGAGTTTCCTCCTCTAAAAATCCCAACAAGAATTAAGCGTCGGTGCCCTTATTTGCAGGTGAGATTTTACAGCATGGCACTTTTGGTTTGTGCCTAAAATTCTAGTTAAGTCAAGGAAGCCAATAGCACCATTAGGCAAATCTTTACGGTATATCAATCTACCAATTACGAGCTGATCAGAGTATAGTGCTGCCAAATTCTTTACAAAAACCCAGTGTAAATGGACAATCTGGTTTTTCTTCAATCACATACATGTAACAGGTTCTTCTAAAATGGGGCTTCAACATAGCCTTGATATATCAAGCAGACAGCATGTGATGAGTCCCCCTTACAATACATTGTATATACCTTTTAAAGTGACATATAAGGCTGTGTATAACATAAATATATCATGATTTCTTACGCTAATGAGTGCTAGCCATACGCCCATCTAAGGCAATGGGAGCCAAATTTGTTCATCTTTCGATTGACCATCGTTGCTTGGTTGAGCCTTATTACTTATGGGTATATAAAGTAATTAACTGTCATTAATTGTGATATTACATTTAATCTTTGCATGTAATATATTAACCAATTTAATCTTACCATTAATTATGACTAATTGACCTTTTCGGTAAATCCCAAAAGCCCTGAGATGTCGTCATTTGACGTCACGCTGATCTGTGCCGATGCATGTATCGTTTATCGAACATCAATACTGCGCATTGCAAGTCGGCGTGACGTCAAATGACGACATATCAGGTGTACTCGGAAAGGCTTATGGGATTTACCGAAAAGGTCAAGTAGTCAAAGGTCATTAATAACTAGTAAAAGCAGCATCGATGGTCCATCCCAAGATCAAACATATTTGGCTCTGATGCCTAAATCAATTGAAAACAAGTCACACAGGTGCGAGTTTGAATTGATTAAACTGGCATAAACATGGAATGAAATTTCAAGTATATAATATATTGTAACTTTGGTGATTTGAATTAAACATCTTACCATATTGTCTGTAATAAATGTCCACTCCAATAAACATCCTCTTATATTTTTCCCATGACAAAGTGACTGACATGCAGCAATTTGTATGCCACATCATGGGAGTAAGCTTAAAACTGGCATTTGTTGGACATCACAATAGCCAAATTGCATGCACAAAACCTATTGTAAACTTGCATTCAGTTCATGGCCAAATTATAGTATAACTAAGTAAATTGCATTTTTCATGAAAATGCACTTCCAAATCGTCACTGGCCGGGAAAAACCTTGTATGTACTTTTTGCTTTTGAACATGGATGAAGCAAGCTATTCAATATAAAGTCTACACCTACAAGACTTTATCCATTTTCAAGGGCCAAAAGTAAATATGAGGTGTTTTCTGCATGTTCTTTTGGCCCTTGAACATGGATGAAGCAACCTCTTCAATATAAAGTCTACACCTACAAGGCTTTATCCAAGTTCAAGGGCCAAAAGTACATAAGAGGTTTTTCCCGCCCAGTGATGAAATGCAATTTGGTAGTGATAACATTCCGTATTACTACCGATATTCGTAGCCAACACTATATATATCGGCTGCCATTTTGAATTTAAAACCAAGGTGGTTAAGCTTACATAGCGATTTTCAAAATTAACCTTTAATAATATTAAACACCCCTATCGAAAAATTGCACATCCCCGGGCATTTATTACGGACAATAGGGTACGTAATTAATTGAGCCCCCATATCACGAGAGGCCAAGCTGCTCCGGATCAAATCCCAGCTGGCGTGCAGCTCTCTTAGGGACGTTATCCAGCATCTCTCTCTTCTCTTCTTCCGTAAGGTAAGATGGCATATGAATATCTAGTCCACCCGTTATTTCCATGGCATTCTTGGCTTCTGTAATAAAGAGTTGTTCGGCTCTTTTGTGCCCCACACGCTGGGTCTTCTGCAAGGCAAAAATTATGACCTGTAGAAAGGTAAAGAACAAAAACAAATTTAAAAATTAGATACACGCCTGTATTTTGAGCAAATACAAATTATAATCCGACACTGAATTAAACAGACTAGTTTGCGTCTGACGTCATCTGTCAAACAATCTCAGAAACGGTTTGTTTATGATTTGTTGTGATGATTGAAATATCTGAGCATAGAAAATCACAGCGTGCTGAATGGTTATTTTCCCACATTCAAACATGCAAACCATCTCAAAAGTTAGGTCTTATTAATAGGAAAATTTTGTTTCTGAAGACACCATATTAACAATATCCAGAAAAGTAGCTTTTTGCCTAGAAAAGTAGTATATTTGTATGGTATATTTCTGCAATTCCATTTCTATGATGATGGCATCCGATGAAGCAACCTTTCTTTTAAGCGCTACTAACCAATCAAGGGTTGTGGGGAGTTTCCTCTAGGCCATAATTTAGATATTGCTTTTTATTGTATCTCTAAACATAATGAAGTACGGTATATAAAAGTACATATTTTTCAGAAAGGAAATAATGCAAGGAATCCAACTCGCAAAACAAATTCCTGCAAAAATTAGATTGGCAATAGATTTGATAGTTTGATCTTTCTATTGACCATCCATGCTTGGTCAATCCTTATTATTAATAAAATCCATATTAATTATAAAATCCATCAAGGGGGTACTACACCCCTGGCCAATTTTGTGCTTATTTTTGCATTTTTCTCAAAAATTATAGAGCATGGGTGACAAGTAAGGTGTGTATATTATAGGGGCAAGGACTACAACTACTGCACTAAAAATTTAGCAACTCAAGGCAAGTAGTTATTGATTTATTGATCAAATATTGGTTTTCCCTCATTTTTGACTGTAAGGCTAGCTTCAGACTCCGACATTATGCGTACAATATTGTATGTACAATACTTTTCGTGACGTCAAAAAGTATTACACGTGCAATAAATATACGTGCCACGACGAGTTGAATCAGATTAAATAACGCGCTATAACCCTGACGGTTCATTGTTTGCTAAATCCAAGCGAGGTCACCAGAAAATCTATGCGAGAAATTTCTACTGCTGCTGATGAAAAATCCTAGAGTGCGTTTGGAGGTTTTTTCTGCACTTTACCAGTAGCCCTAATAAATTCATAAAACAATAAAAATCAAATAAAGATTTAGGGCAAATGTTTTACTCACTGCTCATCTGATCCACTTTCCCAGGAAACTAAATATCGATACTCCTTAGTTTTTCCCTGACTTTCCAGACATAATTATGAGTAAACATCAAATTTAATGTTTACAAAACAATCAAATATATATACATTCTTTTGCATTTTGTACATAAATATTGATATCAATAATGTAGGCCTACAAACATTAAAAAAGGGGGCCTAAGAGTATGTCTATTTTTAATCATATACTAATTCCGCCATGCCCAAACATATCTTATTATGAAATCGTGCCCAAATTCCAATCAAAAATAAAAACAAATTTGTTATCAAATACACTAGGCCTATACATTGTATTATAGGAATTTAATAGATGGTTCATTTTAATAAATAAATAGATTAACACGGGTAATGGACAAGAAATATTTGGCAATACCGGATTTACCAGAGAGCCAGTGGATAAAGAAATTAATTAAAATTAAAACAAATTAAATGAGAAAATGAAAGCAAGCACATTCAGGGGCGGATTTAGGGGGGGGGGCGCAGCCGGCGCGCGCCCCCTCTATTTTTTTCTAGCAAGGGCGCCGGTCTAACTTAAAAATACAAAAAATGAAAGAAATGAACAAATTCGGCCATGAACAGCAAACAATGGGCCAAACCCGTTGAGTTTTCGAGGGGGTAACCCCCCTTAACACAATTTTTTCGTCGTCGACCAAAAGGCGCCTCCTCTATCAAAAATTCCTGGATCCGACCCTGACATTCGAAGGAGTCCTAAATGTTATCCTGGCCCCAGGACACTGATTAATGTAAATTCGACCCATAGTTATTTTATCTACTTTTGCCAGCATTCAACCTGTTCAATGTGATTTATGCCTATTTTAATAAAATTCGAAATCTGACGTATCAACGTTGTATCGCGACAAATTATGATTCGAGACTATTTCATTTGACACGGTTGTATGGATTTCAGAAGATCGGTCCTATAATAGATATCGATTAGAGAATTACAGCAAGAGGCTTTGAGGATGCCGTAATCCTCTTGACCATCAACCAATCAGAGAGACATATTTCAGAAATATATTCGTTGGATTGAAACTCTTTCAACTCTGAAATATATATTTCAAGTAATCTCGTTTCACACTTTGGCTTGCAATAAAGCCACGAAGGGGCGGTAATGTTAATATACGATTTCAGTCAAATATTGGTGCAAATATACGATTTCGGTGTTTATTAGTAACAACAACTCTTAGGAGGGGTTTCGAGTAATTTTAGCGAAATAATGAGGTTAAATAAAAGAAAACCCACTTACAATTTTGGACGCTTAACTGTGGTGTTCTAGGGGAATTAAAATATCACAATTAACATGTTTAATTCAAAATCGTTGTCCTACAAGCACATGTTCAGATTGTGTGAACATTACAAATACAAACAATAAGGTTGAAAAATAAATAGCCATTTAAAAATGATTTTAAAAGATCGTCTATTTTGTAGCTTTATGACACTGAATAGGCCAAATATCTGCCTCTGACGAAAAAAAATGTTTTCCATGCTGATTTGTTTTTGTAACAAGTACGGTATGTCATTTCAAAAAGAAAGAAAAAAGGCGGATATTACTTTTTAAAAACTCAACGCATTACTATTAATACGCCTATAATTAATGAATGAAAAAGTATAGAAGGCGTTGCATCCGGTTCTGATAAGGGGAGGGGCACAAGCCGTTTTCGGCAGTTTTCCTATGGGATTTTCTAATATTTCAGATCAATGGGGGGCTTCCGTGCCCCTAACGCCACGGTTACTGCATTGACACGTTTATGGATGTATTGTGATGATCATAAGTAGGCCTATCATAACATGCCATACCATAACAAGGTGTTGCAAATTCATAACACAGCGTGTTATAATGTAACGAATGCTATGCCAAAACTTTAAAAATTAACAAAAATATCAGTATCAATAAAATCAGAACCAGAATAAATACAAAGGCCTACAAATAGTACTTTTAAACTTTCTAAATCAATATATGACTAAATATCAGTATAAATGAATCTCTAAATCAATTAATCAATCAGTTATCAATCAATCAATCAATCAATCAATCAATCAATAAAGCAATAAATAAATAAATAAATAAATAAATAAATAAATAAATAGGCCTAAATAGATAAATCTATAAATAAATAAATAAGATCTGAATGTGCCATTTATATTATTATTACAATTTTAATATTATTAATATTAGTATTAATACTGACGTATTATTAACTTTAAAAAGGTGCCCATTGATTATATAATAATTCAAGTATAGTTGAATCATGGTAGGTATTATGATACCTACCATGGTTGAATACAAGAAGACATTAAAAGATGTTCATCATTCGTGCACTCACTAAATTTAGAACTCTTAGAAATTTGGCAACTCCGTATCAATTAAGCAACCTATGATTGTAGCAAAATATATATTTTCCGGTACATACTATTTATTGCACGTGTAATACTTTTTGGCGTCACGAAAAGTATTGTACATACAATATTGTAACGTACAATACGGAGTCTGAAGCGCGCTTAACTCCACAACTGTTGTATGTATTGAAATAAAATTTGCAGTGCAGTAGTTGTAGTCCTTGCCCCTATAATGTACATATCTTACGTGTCACCAATGCGCTATATTTTTGAGAAAAATGCAAACATAGGCAGAAAATTGGGCAGGGGTGTAGTACCCCCTTAATTGACACTTATCAATTGTGATGATATTAATCTGTGCATGTAATGATATTGACCAATACAAATTTACCAGTAAATTCTGATCAATTATAGTTTTCAGCAGAGAACTTCAGCGGACGTAAATTTGGAGCAGTTTATGGCGTATACGGAAGTGAGATTCTAATTGGCTAATTGAATCATGTCATCATCACATCGGCACCTCATTCGCTAGTCAAACTGCGTAGCAACGTGTGACCTTGTTCTTTTCATGCTATAATTAGACAAGGCAGATGGACACTGCTGAAGCAATTTGCTGAATGGTATAATTGATAGTTCATTAATGACAACCATCAAAGCAGTATCGACAGTCGATCTAAAGATCCAACATACTGATACTGGTGCCTTACTTTAATGCCTCGAGGAAGGCATACAGACTTATATAATAAGTGTCTAACTTCAACAATAAAAATATTTGACAATGATAAAATATGTTTGCCTACCTCTGGGAACCATACATCAATTAAGTAACTTGTCAGTACAACACAATCATCTTTGTCAGTTTGAGAACAGTTTTCTTCGTACGCCTTCCGTAAAAACCTGATAAGTTCATCTTGCTGTAATGATAAAAGAAAATCAAGTTATTATGAATATTATGATTAGATTTATTTATTTACTTATTTTAATTTTACTGCTTAACCCCAACTCCCTTTCCACTTTTTGCCTAAGTGAAAGGAAAGAAGGAATTAGGAAGGATGAAGATGAAGAAAGAAGTTGCTTTCTCCGCCCGGATTTAACCCATCGATCCCTCAGGTGCCAACCACTTGGACAGCTATAGCAAGGCTATTTGGCTAGTTATATTGACTACGTCTCATCCAATATTTTAAAACTCATAGCTAACCAGTAAATATGTGCTCAATCGATCAAATTTTATATCAATAATTTGCATCTTAATTTGCAAGCTTAAGTGTTACAAAGGTTGAACACAACCATGTGACAGATTCACTCTAACACCCCCGCTCCTGTTGAGTGACGGTTGTTTGGGTCATCAAGCAACTTCCTCATCGATTGACCTCGGATGACCCTAAATCATCCACCCAGCTGAAGGCCAAAGGTTTTGGCCGAAACGTCGGTGATTCCATCTGACCAAAAGTGAGTTTTTCTGGTTGACCAGATTTAATTATCTACTAATTGATCAAATCCCAGATGACTGAAAGTATACACAGTGTTAATCTGGAGGTACACTATCTTGCCATCCATGAGCAACACACAAACATGGCAGAGTCGGTACTCTCTGGGTCTAATCTCTTTGCTCTAAACCCACCTTATCATCATCTGTGATTGGTCCAAATCCTCTCAGGTATTTCAACTTAGTTTGTGCCTCCGATCCAGCAGTGAAATACAGCTCATGCCTCAAGGACTTTACTTTTCTATGGAATATGTTCACCAAATGTTCCTACAAAATAGGAAAAAGAATATCAAATAATTTATTATTTTCCCCCAAATGTTTGCAAGGTATTCTCACATGGCTGTTTATGCATGGTATTATCCATTCCAAATATATGAATCATTATATCATCACTGTCCGGAAGTACATTAGATTTATCTTTCCTGTAAAAGAACACGGAATTAACATAGCACAGAATACTGATATTGAAGGATTACACGGATTTATTCCATAAATTGCTTAATTCCTCATTGGAGTCTTTACTCTAATCTAATGCTATTTTATAATTGTTTGAACAAACATTTGTGCAAAAATATCTGTCAGAACTTAAATAATATTATGTTAGAATAAAAAAATATTTTTTAATGTTATAAAAATGTTTACATAACCTGATATTTGAATATTTTTTGGTGAAACGTGTTGTGTCTGTGATTCAGTGTTCACTTACCTTAGCCTGTGGTCTTTTGGTAATATATCGCACCAGGCGATCTTGAAATTTGTTCAAGGATTTCCTTCTGCAATAATCAAATGAAACAGTTAATTAAATGCACTGCCCTGATTGGATAACTGCATGATATAATTATTTGAGTAACCAATCAAAATAGAGCTTTAAACATCTCTCAGCAATTTTAAGCTTATACTGGCTATTCTTACCACATTTCTGATTGGTTAAATTTATGATATCGTTATGAATTCGGCAGACGTTCAGCTTTTGGTAAATTCATGTTACGCATGCATTATTTTTGAATTAGAGGACAAGGGATCAATGCTGTACATAATAGAGGGCAACATATCAATTTTTTAATGGAGATCAGATGATAACAGCGCAAAAAGTAATCAAAGAGGGTGGCATGGGGCAAATACTGTATTACAGACCTTAGAAGGTGGTTAGGGTTAGGGTTCAGGTTCGGGTAAGTTTGATTTGTTCGGTTTTGACAACCCTGGATAACCCAAGAAAGCCTCTATTGAAGCTTATTTCCATTGGGGTCCATTTGAACACAGGGACGGGTTGGGAACAGTCAGGGGTTAACACCCTACTCTTTTGAAACTGGCTGCGTAGATACATGTACAGGTATGGCTCTCTGTACACGGGACCAACGGCTTAACGTCCCCTTCGAAGGACGGAGTACTTTCATGATTCGTTTACCCAATTCTAAATGAACCATGGGGAGAGCGGAAGTCTGAATTTAATCTACAGAAGTTGCCAATTAATTTCAGACTGGTAAATTCATGTTAAGGGTTAAGGTTGTATTACAGACCTGACCTCCTTTTAAGGTCTGACAGGGTTAGCTAGTGGTGCATCACAGTACGGTCAACGATCACAACAGTTAAAATATTGATATGCTGCCCTCTGCAGGTAAAGCATTGATCCCTTGTTCTCCAATTAAAAAATAATGCATGCGTAACATGAATTTACCAAAACCCGAATCCAGATACAGCCGTCTGGATAATCCTCTTTGTACCCAATCAAAATTACTTCCAGAAATAAAAAATGCACGAGTTGAACATGCAATTTTTGTACTAAGATGGCAGATCCATGACATGGGTCAATAGGCCTGGTAAAAACTATGACTTTGTTTTATTTCAAAGCATTAAACACGAATGGCAAAGCCTACCTTTCCATTGTTTCCTCATCAACATCTGAGGAGCTATCATCCCCCTCTTCTTCAATAGATTGGTCCATATTCTCACTTAGAGCTCTACCAGTTTTCCAAATGGGTGAATCCATTAGGCCCTTATCAGGGGTGTCACATGGTGGAGTGAGTGGTGAGGATGGGGTATCATGAAGAGGTAATCCAGCCTTCATTGATGGTGTACAGGTTAGTGATAGAGTTGATTTGGTTGGTGTAGTATCACTGTAGTCTGTAAAAAAAATCAACAAAAACAGGTTTTATGCACATGAGACGCTACAATATGTCAACAAATAATTGAAGAGAGCAATTTTGCAAACTTGTTACAGATTTTGGTATTTTTTTGTCAAAAAACAAAAAACAAAGCAACAACAAAAAAAACACCAAACTGACCAACCATGCCAACTGCCCCTACTTCCATCCAGGTCCATCCAGGTTCTTTTTTCATCACCTAATGCCGAGAATTATTCTCTTTCTTTTTCTCTACCTGCTAATTACCTTCGACAGCTATTAACCTATTATGATTTTCTTCATCTACACATTACATGTACTCTACCACAAACTAAGGACACAAATGGACATTTTTTGCCCAAACAAATTTCACTTTAAATGACTTAAGGCTGGGGGTTTCTCTCCAATTTCAAAACCTCAAAATATCAATGTCAATAAGCGGCTTCATTTTTACAACAAATTTATAAAAAATATCTCTATGTTTCTCACCTTTGATGGTAAAAAAGCTGGCACCTTGCGCCTTTCCAAGACCTGTAAATATAATAAACAACAACAAAGTGAAATGCATTTTATGCTATTTACACTATGTAGCAATTACTCAATAATGCAACCAAAGATGCTACAAAGTTGCCTTGGAGGTTGCGATTTGGAGCTACGGAACGCTAGTGATTTCTAACTGATATATCGGCAGTTATTTTTTCTGATCAAGCGACAGAACTACGTCATGCTCCTAGTGATTACCTAGTATAATGGGCATTATATGGCTTAAATATTACACATGTACAAAGGGTTAAAAATATTTAACGAAATTGATCCCAGGTTTATACCCACATCCAGGCCCGTACGCAGGATTTCATTTGGGGGGGTGCTGATTTTGAAAAAGTGGACTTTTTTCCAAGGGGGGGGGTGATTTTGTGAAAAGTTGACAAAATTTGTACCTTTTTGGTTCAAAAAAGCGTAAAAAACCTGAAATTTTTTTTGGGGACTTTTTGTATACTTTTCCAATTTGCACCCTCTGCACCCCCCCCTCGCGTACGGGTCTGCCCACATCTCAGTCATCTTCTCTACTTACCTCTCTTGGTGATGTAATTCTCAGCCAAGTCGACTGCTTCTTGAAATTCTTCCTTGGGTACTTTAGGATGTTTTAACCCAGTATCCTAAGAAATAAAACGACAAAACTTTATTTTACATTCGTCGATGGACCAAAACTGTTCTTTCTGTTAAAAGAAACCCAATAATTAAAAAACAACTAATTCACAATGTTTTTTTTCTGAATTTGGCACATTTACCTTAATTTTGTCCAGAAAGTCCAGAAAACTTTGATAACTTGATATTTTCAGGTTAAGTTTTCCGAGTCACAGTCGCACATCCGAGCCTAATTTAAAATCAAGAGCCCTGGGCTAGTGATAGGGATCAACTGCACAATTGAATGAATGAATAAATGAATGAATGAATGAATGAATAAATTGAAAATATTGTCTACTTACGATGTATTTGTCCTTTTCTGAGCACGAATAAGGCTTCATTCCCTTCATTGATACACCTTTGCTGTAATGAAAACAAAAACAAAACACTATAATTTGGGAGTACTTGAAATTAAAAAAAAACCTATTCCCCATTGAAAACATGAAAGAAGGCCATGGTTAAGCTGACGTCACTGGGTGGGAAAACCCTCATATGTACTTTTGGCCCTTGAACATGAATAAAGCCTTGTAGGTGTAGACTTTATATTGAACGGTTTGCTTCATCCATATTCAAGGGCCAAATGTACATATGAGGTTTTTCCCACCCAGTAACAATATGTCCTGACAACATTACAACCTAAAAATAAAGAATACAGGACTCAAATCATATATATTGTATCTTTCAATTTATTTTGTGTTGCACAAGTAAAATAAAACAAGTTGAGCATTGTCCCATGATATATGATAGCAGGGGTCACAATCTTTGAGCATTGTCCCATGATATATGACAGGGGTCACAATCTTTGAGCATTGTCCCATGATATATGACAGGGGTTACAATCTTTGAGCATTGTCCCATGATATATGACAGGGGTCACAATCTTTGAGCATTGTCCCATGATATATGATAGCAGGGGTCACAATCTTTGAGCATTGTACCATGATATATGACAGGGGTCACAATCTTTGAGCATTGTCCCATGATATATGACAGGGGTCACAATCTTTGAGCATTGTCCCATGATATATGATAGCAGGGTCACAATCTTTGAGCATTGTACCATGATATATGACAGGGGTCACAATCTTTGAGCATTGTCCCATGATATATGATAGCAGGGGTCACAATCTTTGAGCATTGTCCCATGATATATGACAGGGGTCACAATCTTTGAGCATTGTCCCATGATATATGATAGCAGGGGTCACAATCTTTGAGCATTGTCCCATGATATATGACAGGGGTCACAATCTTTGAGCATTGTCCCATGATATATGATAGCAGGGGTCACAATCTTTGAGCATTGTCCCATGATATATGATAGCAAGGGTCACAATCTTTGAGCATTGTCCCATGATATATGACAGGGGTCACAATCTTTGAGCATTGTCCCATGATATATGATAGCAAGGGTCACAATCTTTGAGCATTGTCCCATGATATATGATAGCAAGGGTCACAATCTTTGAGCATTGGCCCATGATATATGATAGCAAGGGTCACAATCTTTGAGCATTGTTCCATGATATATGATAGCAAGGGTCACAATCTTTGAGCATTGTCCCATGATATATGATAGCAGGGGTCACAATCTTTGAGCACTGTCCCATGATGTATGATAGCAAGGGTCACAATCTTTGAGCATTGTCCCATGATATATGACAGGGGTCACAATCTTTGAGCATTGTCCCATGATATATGATAGCAAGGGTCACATTCTTTGAGCATTGTCCCATGATATATGACAGGGGTCACAATCTTTGAGCATTGTCCCATGATATATGATAGCAGGGGTCACAATCTTTGAGCATTGTCCCATTATATATGACAGGGGTCACAATCTTTGAGCATTGTTCCATGATATATGATAGCAAGGGTTACAATCTTTGAGCATTGTCCCATGATATATATACAGGGTCACAATCTTTGAGCATTGTCCCATGATATATGATAGCAGGGGTCACAATCTTTGAGCATTGTCCCATGATATATGACAGGGGTCACAATCTTTGAGCATTGTTCCATGATATATGATAGCAAGGGTTACAATCTTTGAGCATTGTCCCATGATATATGATAGCAAGGGTTACAATCTTTGAGCATTGTCCCATGATATATGATAGCAAGGGTCACTATCTTTGAGTATTGTCCCATGATATATGATAGCAAGGGTTACAATCTTTGAGCATTGTCCCATGATATATGATAGCAGGGGTCACAATCTTTGAGCATTGTCCCATGATATATGACAGGGGTCACAATCTTTGAGCATTGTCCCATGATATATGATAGCAGGGGTCACAATCTTTGAGCATTGTCCCATTATATATGACAGGGGTCACAATCTTTGAGCATTGTTCCATGATATATGATAGCAAGGGTTACAATCTTTGAGCATTGTCCCATGATATATATACAGGGGTCACAATCTTTGAGCATTGTCCCATGATATATGATAGCAGGGGTCACAATCTTTGAGCATTGTCCCATGATATATGACAGGGGTCACAATCTTTGAGCATTGTTCCATGATATATGATAGCAAGGGTTACAATCTTTGAGCATTGTCCCATGATATATGATAGCAAGGGTTACAATCTTTGAGCATTGTCCCATGATATATGATAGCAAGGGTCACTATCTTTGAGCATTGTCCCATGATATATGATAGCAAGGGTCACAATCTTTGAGCATTGTCCCATGATATATGATAGCAAGGGTCACTATCTTTGAGCATTGTCCCATGATATATGATAGCAAGGGTTACAATCTTTGAGCATTGTCCCATGATATATGATAGCAAGTGTCACTATCTTTGAGCATTGTCCCATGATATATGATAGCAAGGGTCACTATCTTTGAGCATTGTCCCATGATATATGATAGCAAGGGTCACAATCTTTGAGCATTGTACCATGATATATGATAGCAAGGGTCACAATCTTTGAGCATTGTCCCATGATATATGATAGCAAGGGTCACTATCTTTGAGCATTGTCCCATGATATATGATAGCAAGGGTTACAATCTTTGAGCATTGTCCCATGATATATGATAGCAAGGGTCACTATCTTTGAGCATTGTCCCATGATATATGATAGCAAGGGTCACTATCTTTGAGCATTGTCCCATGATATATGATAGCAAGGGTCACAATCTTTGAGCAATGAACAGAGGGCAACAACAGAGTGTCATACTGCCTGGTGGATGCTACTTGCAGTGATGGCTTAGAACTGCTGGTGGCGTTCACCAAGCGGCATGCTGCTCAGCGGCATGACACTGTGAAATCACCATACATTTTGAAAGCAAGGCTGTAGATTACTGATCAATGATACGGAAGTCAGAATGAGGGACATTGAGACCAAAACCTTTTACATGTACACAAACCAGGTACAGACAAATTCCAAGACTTGAGGTGTCCAATACTTTCAGAATTCAAAGAAGGTTTTGCAGGTCTGAATTTATCACAATAGAAAGTGAAATTTGTATCATTTTCTGCTGTTCTTACATTTAAATTTGCTATCACTGAAATTTTCAGAAAGCAGGACTGTCCCTCATTTTCACTTTGGTCCTCAAATGAGGGACAGTCCCTCAAAATGAGGGACAGTTGGCAAGTCTGCAAGTGATCCCTGATTGATAAGGAAACCATCACACTCACCCTTTTTGAGTACTTTTATTCAGCTCCCCAGCAAAGAATACAGATGCCTTTCCATGAGCTTTATACAACTTCTTGACCTGCAAAAAATCATACAAATATTGATTTTTTTAATCTACACTTTAGAGTTTACAATGTGCATTTAAATTGCCATTTTAAAAATTCTAAAATTAATTTACTTACTAACTGGAACTTTGCTTTTCACTCAAAATGCAACTAACACAATTAATTAAAATCACTTGAGGAAGATCCTGAAATTTCATTGGTTCTTAGCCATGTTATATGTCACAATATAACATGGATCAGCACATGCGCGTCAACCCGATATGCATTATTTGAACCAAACAGAGGTGCATAGCAGCAACGGAACTGATCGATTCTAAACCCTAGGTAATTCCTTGTAAAATGTACAATTTATTTTGATTTAAATCATGAGGGGCATATCTGTGAAGGAGATTCCGAGGTCCAAAGCAAATGTTTTGGTTTACCACAAAGCCCGACATATAACTGATGCTAAGTTATTAGCCAAATCCATAACCATCATTTTGAACACACTTTTCAGACAATAACAAGATTATATTCTCTAAGGGGGATATCATTTTCTTCGAAAAGGGGGGTCCCAAAAATACTGGGGAGGTCATAAAATTTTGATAAGAAAAATGGGGGGGTCATAAAATTTTGATGACCAAAATGTAGGAGTCACAAGATGGCCACAGATAGTGTGTTTATCATATTCAAGAAGACTGATTTCAATACAATTTTAGCCTGATTAGGGGGTAAGGTGTATCGGTGGTGGGGGTCATAAAATTTCTGTTGCCGAAATAGGGGGGTCCCAATTTTATTGATGCCAACTTTTTGTAAATTTGGGACCCCCTTCAGAAGAAAATGACAGCCGCATAAAATTGTGGCTTCAGAATATGTTTAAAAAAATCAAGATATGATTGAAGTTTAATCATCTATGGTTCAATAAACAAACAATAAAATCATTCCACAATGAATGAAGAGACTGAGAGGTCATGAGAGAGCGATATCAAGTTTATTTTGTTGATCTTTTTACAGGACCTGTAATATTAACCACTAGCCAGTCGGCCCAGCCCAACATTGTGGCTTCAGAATGTGTTAAAAAATCAAGTTATGAATGAAGTTCAATCATCTGTGGAACAAACAAGAAAATTATGGAATGATGACACTGAGATTCCGATTGAGAGCACGATATTTGCACCTATTACCTGAAAAATTAACTTCTACTTCCTCTTTTTTTTCCAAAAAACTTAGACATCAAGGCATTAACAGCTGTTATCATTATGATAAAGCTGATGGGTTGGCGCCTAGATAGCTATTAACCTCCTTTTTGAAGCTGGTCCGTTTCACAATTCCAGTAATTGTTTAATGAACAATCAATAAAATTGTGACACAATGATCAGACTCAGAGCCCAACTGAGAGAGTGATATTTTGTGTATCTTATAGGACCAATTTGTGGCATTTACCTGAAAAATTAACCTCTATTCCTCTTTTTTCCATAAACTTGCATATATTGGCATGTGACATACCGTAAACGTTCGCCTAATGGCGCACCTGGGCTCCTTTGCCTTGGGGTAAATTTCATGTACAAATAGAGAGCTCCCTCCTCTGAAAATCCCAATAAGAATTAAGGGTATGTGTCCTTTATTTGCTGGTGAGATTTTTATGGGAGGGCACTTTTAGTTTGTGCCGAAAAATTCCAGTTATGTCAAGGGAGCCCATAGCGCCATTAGGCGAACGTTTACGGTATGTGCCTGTCAATACACACCCTTTCTTCCTGCAAATCTGCCACCCAATGACCCACTTTTTTCATTATGCTAACACCCAATGCCAGGCATGGAAGCTACAGCCAATGACCCTCTATCTTCATTTTTAGCTAAAAAAACACCATAGTTGAGGCCAACACAGGGTAAAATTGCAAACTTTTGTGTGCTTTGCATACAAGGGCCCAGTAAATTACAGAATAAAATTTAAAATACCACCCAATGATCCTAATTTTTGGCTAAAAATTTGAATGCACATATTTGATTTTTTTCTTGTAATTTTGCGGTCACTACACATGTAGATCTGAAAATCAGAATTGTGCAATAAGTGATCCCTCATTATAATTATGCAGACATATGTTGCATTAACGTAACTACATTTTAATTGAGAGTAATAAAAACCTTTTCATGTCCATTTATTGAATATGTTACTACTGTACTCCCATTCCAGAAAAATACAGCACTAATTTGGGATTAAAAAATATTATCAACTTCTGCCAAATGAAACATTGATCAATCCTAATCATTCATTTAGTTCTAACTGGCAACAAATGTTAAATTTCACTATAAAATTTATGAATTAAGGGCCAAAAACATGCATTTTTAGGGTGTTTTTCACATGTTGTGACAATCAAGTTTAAAGACTTGTACGAAGTCTAATTTCAATTTGTGCATTTTAATTTTTGGAAAAGACACGTTTCATTCTTATAATCAATCATTTAATTAAAGTAACACAAAAAAGTGAAAATTAGAGCAAAATTTCGACATATAATATAATCTTGTTTCAGTCTTTGAGTAGTGACTCGATTGTCAGAAAACATGCTGAAATACATGTTTTTGGCTCTTTTTTCAAGAAATTAGTAAAATAGTGACCTTTTTCTTTTATCTCTACTATCTCTACATGTAGTTAGTAATAAATGAATGATTAGGAGTGAGCTATATCATTCCACTTTGCAGAAGTTGCTAATATTTTTTTAAAATCCCAAAAAATTAGTGCTGTAGTTTTCTGGAATGGGGACTAGTGATTAAAACATATTTATTTTTACGATTCTTATTTCTCATCACATTTGATTGCTTATTGATAAGGGAATGCATTTATCATCATAATAACATTATTATGTGCACTGGCCTACTCTGGTGAAAGATTAAAATTTGTTCATCCTATTAACCCAGAGAACTAAGTATAATAATTTTCATACTTATGTGACTTTGTGTATTTGTTATAAATATGCAGTTCTGATGCCTTCTGCTAGGAATGTGACGAACACCATTCGAACTTAATACCTATAGATTTATATCTTCCGCTCTTCTCCAACATGCCTCTTTAGCTCAGTTGGTTAGAGCGTCTTTCTAGTAATACGAAGGTCACCGGTTCGAATCCGGCCGGATGCACTGTGGTTTTTTTTCAACGTTTATGTGCACAGGCCTACTCTGGGGAAAGATTAAAATTTGTTCATCCTATTAAGGGATCTAAAATGAGCGTTTATTGCGTTTCGACAGTATTTTTTGTGGCACATGAGAGCACCTCAGACCTATCGAATTGTATTCTGAATACTGAAGCATGTCTTTCTGATATCAAATAATTTTCATTTTTGAAAATCACAATATAATACAAATTTTATGACAAATTATAAAAATTGATATTTTTGAATTTTTGATATAACAGTCCTCGAAGTAAATTATATAAATCTAATGATATATTCTTAAAGTGTATGTAGCAGGGAGGAAAAGCCGACGGTCAATTGAAAATTTGGACCTTTCATATTAAAGATATGGATTTTTGTTCCAAAAAGACCTAATTTTTTTGGGTGTTTTGGGAAAAAAATCCATATCTTCAATCTGAAAAGGTCAAAATTTTCAATTGATCTTCGACTTTCAACCCACCTACATGCACTTTAAGTATAAATCATCAGATTTATAAAGTTTACTTCAAGTACTGTTAAATATCAAAATATCAATTTTTAATGATTTGCCATAAAATGTGTATTAAATTGCAATTTCAAAAATTCAAAATTATTTGATATCAGAATGACATTCTTTGTATTCAGAATGCAATTCGATATGTCTGATGTGCTCTAATGTCCCAAAATAAATACTGTCCAAACGTTCATACCCCAGCCCTTAACCCAGAGAACTAAATATAATAATTTTCAACATTATTTTTTATTGCTTAAAAATCGACCATGTCATGGTCTAGACTTTGTATAGATATGCAGCCTTGCATGGAATTAATAACACCTGTCCAAAGGCAGTCCCAGATCAATGCCAAATATGGAAAGTACAACCTTTGACCTTGGCCAAACAGCAGCATATGGAGATGGGAAACTGTACACATCATTACACAAACACACTTACCACAGCTGGCCAAAAGGGGTAATTGCGGATCTTCGCCCACACGATATCACCTTCATTGACTGTAAATAATAGAAAGTAATGCACTATTAAATATGATTCCCACAAAATATACTGTTATAATGGAAATTTTCAAGTGTGTAATTTTTCACGCGTTGCAATTTTCATTTGTTTTTAAATTTGTGATTCTAAGCTTTCATACATTGAACTTTACACAGAAGATGTTATTTTTTTGGTAGCGGCTTGGAGCATGAAAATAAATGAAGCGCGAAAATTACCACTTTGACAGTACTGTAGATCAGACAACACTTCTCATTTTACATTTACATATGTGACCCCTCAGCACAACTGAGCCCTGAAGTCGCCAATCATCATTTTTGAGATATTCAACCAAAATATTCTGCTTGAAAGTAGCTTTAAAATGATGTATGTCTATAGTACTTGACATTTAAGTAGTGAAAAATCAATAAAACAGTCAATAAATCCTTTGTTTCCTATTGTTTATTGTTAAGTTCGATGGAGCATATCTCAATAGTGGCACTGGCGACATCCGGGCTCAGTTGTGGAGGATGGTCACATATACGTAACGTGTCATGTCAAAAGGAGACACTTTTGGACAGGTTATCAATTTTGAGGTTTTTGAGATATTTTGCTCCACAACGCCGTTTTCCCCAATGAAATTGGACATTCCTAAGCAAAGATGTTGAGTTAGTAAGTTATGGTATTATAAAATTGGAAATTGAGATATCGGGCTTTAAAAATATTATTGATAATTAGGAATTACCTTGACAAATGTCTCAAAAAATACAACATGCCAGTTATATTACGGTCTGAAAGTATCAGACAATATTTTTAACGTTAATAACATCAAAAATTCGCAACAAACCCAAATTGTGAAAAAAATCAGGTCAACGGCCGGGAGTCAATGTGTGATACGCGTCATCTTTTTGCGCTCCAGCGTGAGATGGGCGCGGTGACATCTGCGATGTACGCATAACACTAGCAAATCATGGATCGTGTTAATTGGGTTCCAACGCTGCGTGACGCAGCTTGTTTATACCCTGTGTACTGGTCATAAACGGAATTTATGACCAGCAAAAAAAAAGGCCCAAATCCAATCAGAAACGTTGTTATATCGTGAGTATGTATGAACAGACCTTTACAATTTATGACCACTGCCACTCACCATAGCTTCCCAACTTGATTTTGTGTAAGCTTGCTAAAACTGACAAGATCGCCCGCTGTGAATTTCACAGAACTGCCAATTCAAGATCGCATGCTGTGAACTTCACAGAACTGTCAATTTGAGATATACAGCTTGTGTACACAATCAATGTATTTTTAGTACAGTACAGTCAGTCATGCGTACGTAAATGTTGAACATTGCAGACAGAATTGGTTTTCATACATGAACATGGTATGTGTGAACAGTTGGACATCATATACTGTGGTCAAACCACAAAAACCTCACCACTGCACATTATTTTCAGTGGTGTCACTAAGGGGTGGGGGTAAGGGAGGGTATTTGGAGGGGGTGCTGAAACAAACACATGAATCAGTTTGTGTTCAGTTCAGAAACAAAAACCAATTTCTAATTTCTTCCTAAAAAATCCTGTCACAAAATACAAATTTTTGTCTGTATCTACATAAAAAATGTCGGTGAGTGATTGATTGAACCTAAAACTTCAAGGGCTTCTGGTAGCCCTAAGGTAGGCCAGGGCCACTGAACCCGAACCATCAGGCTAGCATAAGTACACAATTCGTTTCATAAATTCTGTTGTGCTTTGATAAATAATATACCATTTATACCATCACCATAACTGAATACAGAAATGTGACCACACTTCATATGCATCTTTTATCTCACAACGACTTTATCCCACAATTATGTCTGCCAACTATTCTATATTTCATATTATTATGTTTTGATGAATCCAAGTGTGTGAAAATATTGGATCCAAAACATAATAATGATCAAATTGGATGCTTTACGCCCAATATTTATTGGTCTCACTATGAGTTTTAAAATATTGGACTCGACTATATCTCGACCAATAAATATGGGCTCAATCAATCCAATTTTATATCAAAATCTGTGTATTTATGATGACCAATAATTCTGGGTCATCACACAACTGTTGGGCGCAGCACTTACGCTGTTGCCATGGTTGCACTTTGCATAATGAGTGTCATTGGTGAGCACTAATGTGAATTTACACATTACAACCTGCTCATGCCTGGTGCATGTATACCTGGTTTTCTGAACATTTCCGATGTTGATTTGAAAAGGTACACGCAACATTAAATTTGCTTTTGTTTAAAAATAACTTTCTATTAAAGCCTTAATGTACGATTTCCGTCCAAATTTTAATTTTGTTATTCTTTATTCAAAATGTTGAAATAATATTAGTAATAACTGCCGGGAAGGGTTGCTGTCCATTTTAAGCTGAAATAACAAGGTAAAGTGAAAAAAACCCAACTGGTTATTTTGGCCATTTAACATGCAGTTCTATGGGAGGACATATTATCATAATTTTTAAATTATGATAATATGTCGAACTTTGCTCTGTTGACCTACAAAGACAACAAATTTGGCCGATTCCATTTAGGTGCAAGTTGGGACATGTGTAAACATTACAAATATGCAAAAAAATCAGGTTTGAAAAAAATTAACAAATTTCATATTATAAGATTGTACATTATGGCTTTAAACCTACTTTTGTTTGACTCTTGACTGAGTACATCTGGCAAGTCGTCATCAGAACTCTGGTTGGATTCTAAGTCTGCATCATCATATGAATGATCCATCACACCATTCAGGTCTATATCTGCCATGCTCTGGCTGAATATATCAGAACTGCTGAAATTATTAAGGAGAATTTTGTGTGCAATTAACATAATTTAATAAATACCCCCTCCCATGTCCCCAGCAAATACTAATAAATGTATTACATTGCCAATTGCTTTCTTATGTAAAACTGGTTTTCAGCAACAAGAGTGCCTAACCTCTCACACGGTCAAAGCTTTGATGTGATCTTATCTCGTCATCATATGAATATGATAATGTTATTTAGACAGGTTATCGGATCATCACATAATCTTGTGTAAAATAAATGCCGAGAACTTGAGAAGCTAGTTGAATGTAAGGAAGTTAAAAGTTTTAGACACATCCATAAGGCCAAATAAAAAGAAATTTGGTCTCAAGAACAAATGGACAAAAAGTGAAGTGGTTGGCGATTAAAATTTTTTTAGGGCTATGCAAAATACATTTCATTTTTAATGCATTTTTGGGCCTCCTGTTTTTCTCTGATTATGTCCCCGTTTGATGGTGTTTACAAATACACCCCTACATACATACAAACACACACACACACATGATAATGTTGTTTACTCACCTATGGGATGATTGAGAGTTGCTTATTACACCTTGAACACCAGTAGAGTCTTGTCCTATAATACAAAACAAATAGCTGCTAGATGTAATGTACGTACAACACAGAATACACAAATTGTCAAATGTTTACAGGGCAGCTATTGCAGATAGCGCTTCCTTGTACTATATCCTTAAAATAATTTCAGAGCAAAGTAGAGCTTCAAGAGACAACTGCTTCACCAAATGAACAACAAGCACTTAACAATCCATTTGATCATTTAATAGCTTTTGCACATTTTATAAAATGATAAGACTGCATGTACTTCTATTCTGTAAGTGTTGATGGCTATCCTCACTGACAAGAAGCTTGGGCATGCATGCTAGCTAGCTATGGTTTCCGAATTCTGCAGTCTCACTTGTTCATGAATATGATTACTTGCCGGAGTATATATGCTTTTATCCGTACTTCAATATCAGATGTTGTCTTTATCAGATCGTTTTTACATTTGACACATGTACAGTTTAACTTATTGACATAACACAGTTGTGCATGTTCCAAATTATGTCAGCATCTGAATTTTGTTCCGGTTGAGTTATTCAATTATTGTTTCCTTAATTAATCAATACAGTGGAAATGAAATGCCCATTTATTTTGAGACAATTTATAAAACAATTGGTAATAAAATGCTTCTTCCTGACAAAGTACATTAAATTCAATGCTTTGTTAGCCACAGTTTGCTTTAATTGTGGCGTGATACAGGAACTTGCTGATTACTTTATATGTACCAACTTCCTTAAAGGAAAAAAAACACATAATATTAACACAATTACATAAGTTAATTGCACTTTATAGAAATTCTGTAACCCAATTGTTAATTTTCCACTGATTTATTCTACCTTTCAAATTGGAGAAATTTAATAATAAATAAAAAGCTCAAGTTGTGAGTAAAATTTTTGGGTTTGTCAAACAAAAATAGGAAATAAAATAATACAATATTTAGTTGCCTTATTTATTGATTTCAATAGGTGTATAGAACAATTTCCTTTTTTTTCTCATTTTTGATTTTTACTTTTTAAGTCTGGATTTAATCAAAAATATGCATATTGCATATATTGATCTTTAGTTAAAAGTATGATAATTGTGAACCCTGAGTGAACATACTACAACATAGAGATGAACAATCATACACACACCCCCTACTTGTAATTACCTGCAACCGAGGACCTCATTCTGTATATGATTTAATCCTATCTAACCAAGGATGCACACTCTCATTTTTAATCGACTCACATGGACCTACCCAACACACCAGACCACTTACTATCCAACCAAGGCCCGTCCTGTACCCCCTAAACATGGACCCATTTTAAATGCATTTTTACGTTATTTGTGATCTCCTGGTTATATCCATGCAACTGAGGATGTCCACAGTTGGAGGTGTCCTCATTTATGATGTGTGTATCCATGTATACGTAGGTCCTCGCTTGCATGTAATTACAAACACACACACACAACACTCTTCTAGCTATCTGTGGGTTGGCACTTTATGAGTGGAATGTCATAGATGTCTCTACATTTGTCACAGAAAACAAACACCCACTGTATATGCATTGTACAATGCATGCTGCTATTTTTAGAGCACATCAGTTTTTGTGATTTTCCTGTTTTGTGGAATATTCTCACAAGCTTACTTTGCAGAATTAAAATGAAAGTTTAAAGGGCATTTCGTGATCCACAGCCTCATCCCCCACTTTTCTCAAAAAAGTTGAGATTTTTATATCACTGGAAACCTCTGGCTACATAATGTTTATGTACAAAATATTTCTTGCAGATTAATTCATTTTGCAAAGATATCGTGAAATTTGAATTTCGTTCTGGTGCACCAGAACGAAATTACAACGCATTGTCTATGGAGCAGTATAATACACTTAAACATGCATAACTCGCAAACGCAAAATCGGATTCAACTGAAATTTTGGGAATAGGCTTTTTTCGTGGATATCTACTGAAAAATGTCATAAAAAGAGATTGCTAGGATCACGAAACACTCCTTTAATGCAACTCTAAAAAATATTATATAAAATACATTTTTGTGTGTTGTTATCTTCATACTTCCTGTCCATTCACAAAAATAAAAATGTAGTGAAAATAGCAATGTATACAGTAAAGTGGTAATTTTTGTGGGTGTAATTTTTTGCGCTTTGCCGATTTTGAACCACATTGCTTGGTTTTAATTTCACGATTTTGGGTTTTCTTACATAGACCCTGGCATAAAAGAACATATTTGCATGTTTTATTTTTGCGGTAGCTTTGTCGGGCATGAAAAGCGCAAAATGAATGTACTGCGAAAATGTATGCTTTTACAGTATTGTGACGGTTATCACTGAAACTTACCTGTTGCCAAATGATCCATTGGTGCAAACACATCGTCATCATCATCATCAAAAGATGGCAGGGGACTTCTACCCACTCTTCCTGTTTTCTTCCCCGTCTGTTTCTTTCTTCTCTGTTGTCCTGTTTTTCTTTGTTTGTTCTTTGCTGTGTTTGGCCTAACCCTTGGCTTCTTGGTTGCTGGAGGTGCAGAATTTTCAGCTTCAGGAACCTCAGCTCTTGACTTATGATCTTCTGCGAGCTTGACATCTACTTGTGCATCAGGGATCTTTTTGTTTGACCTAGCCCTGGGCCTCTTGCTTGTTAGAGGTACAGAAACATCTGCCTCAGCTTCAGGAACATCAGCTCCTGACTTGCAATCTTCTGGGATCTTGCCATCTACTGGTGGGTCAGGGATCTTTATGTTTGACCTAGCCTTTGGCTTCTTGCTTTTTGGAGGTGCAGATATATCAGCTTCAGCTTCAGGAACCCCAGCTCCTGTCTTGCAATTCTCTGGGATCTTGACATCTACTGGTGCTCCAGGGATGTTTGTGTTTGAGCTAGCCTTAGTTCTATTGCTTGCAGGAGGTGCAGAAGTACCTGACTCAGCTTCTGGATCCTCAACTCCTGACTTGCAATCTTCAAGGACTTTGACATCTGCTGGTGATTTAGGGATCATTGAGCATAGCCTCTTGCTTGCTGGAGGTGCAGAAGTATCATAATCCAATTCAGGAACCTCAACTCCTGTCTTGCAATCTTCAGGGATCTTGACATCTGCTGGTGCTTCAGGGATTTTTGAGCTAGCCTTTGGCCTCTTGCTTGCTGGAGGAGCAAAAGTATCTGCTTCACCTTCAGGAACCTCAGTCCCTCTCTTACAATCTTCTGGGATCTTAACATCTGCTGGTGCATCAGGGATCTTTACATTTGTGCTAGCCTTTGGCCTCTTGCTTGTTGGAGGTGCGGAAGTATCAGACTCAGCTTTAGGAACTTCAGTTCCTGACTTGCAATCTTCTGGGACCTTGGCATCTGCTGGTGCTCCAGCGATCTTTTTGCTTGACCTAGCCTTTGGCTTCTTGCTTGAAGGAGGTGCACAAATATCCATCTCAGCTTCAGGAACTTCAACTCCTGACTTGTTCTTTTCAGGGACCTTGACATCTGCTGGTGCTTCAGGGATCTTTTTGTTTGACCTAGCCTTTAACCTTTTGGTTGTTGGAGGTGCAGAAGTTGCCCTGATCCTGATGGAAGGCTTTCGCTTCCTGCTGCTCCTACGGGGACTAAGCTGAACTGCTGTTGTGTCCTGACCTTGGTTGGAGTCTGTTGAGAAACCAGATATTCAATGAAAAGGATGGTAGCAAAGGTATTTCTTGAATGGAACAGATTACACTGACCAATATTCTTAATGTACATTGTAAGGGTACAGTTAGGAGGACCTAATTGGAGGACCATGTGTCTGCACACACACACTATACATTTACACACTCCAGTGGCATATGTGTGATTTTAGCTGGGAGGGATCCATAATGGGGTGCAAGGGCCAAACAAGCAAAAAAGAAACACACCTACATAGGGAAAATGGAGGAAGAGCCCATGAAAAAAAGAAGAAGAAAGGATTGACCTACCGACCCTCCAAAACAATTTATTTTTATATTTGGTCAATTTTTTTAATACATTTTTTAAAATATTGGCCCAAAACATGCTTTTTTAGGTGTAAATTGCATGCTATAAAGACTTGAATAAAAGGCTAATGTCAGTCTATATTATGCATTCTGATTTTTTTGCTATAAAGACTCAAATTAAGAGAGGAAGAAGCACTGAGGATCATCCTATAGTATGCATATATGTACACATGATTTTGAATACACAGACCTGTGCCAAGTCTGTGACTTCTGTGACAATTATCGTCAGAAAATCTAGATCCAAAACTTGACTGAACAACAAGGAATTTCATTTAATTCCCAGCTAGCCAACCTAAAAGCAATTGGGATTTCAAAAGCCATATTTCATCTGGCATTATCGCACAATTTTACAAATGTGCACACAAGCTTTGAGATAAACCTTTTTTTTTACCCTATATTGTATTCCACATATAAGTACAGTGCCCTGTCTATAAATAATACAAATTTATGCAGCTTCCTTTAGAACTTAAATCTGTTTTTAAGCACTTTCAATTGGGTTTCAGTACAATGAGGTAAAAATGCTGATTTTTGTAAAAATGAATATTTCACATATGTGTAATTTTTTGCGGTTGGCCAATTTTGAACTGTTTCCCTTGTTTTTAAATTTGTGTTTATAAGCTTCCATACACTAACCTATATGATAATTATACATAAGGAATATATTCACTTGATATTATTTTCGTGGTAGTTGCTTTGGAATCAAAAAGCACAAAAATAAAATATAGCGCAAAAATGTCTACATTTACAGTATCACAGGTTTGCAACAGCTGTGATACATGCACATGTCCATGTATATAATGAGTACCTATTATCACTAGGATCCACAACATGCTCACCTACCAGGGCACAGTTCTTTAACCCCAATACATTTGTACATTCATTAACTGACCTTTGAAAATTTGGGGACAAAAACTCATACTCTGTAACTTGAGGTAAAATTTTGCACTATGGTTGTTTAATTGAGGTTATTGAACTATACCATTGGGATGAGGCCGTTGCGGTCTATAGTGTATCATGGACTTTAGAAATTACCAGGGGAAATCCCCAGCACTGCTTTGCATAAAAAATGCTGTTGTTTGACTCACAAAATAGGTCTATGGTTAGAGAGGATGCTTGTTTCAAAAATGCAAATATCTGAATTTCAATCAATATCGGGGTGTGTGGCAAATGATTGATTATCTCTTTACTAATTTATTGGCAAAATAACACAATGAAGAGAATATAAAATATAGAATTTTTTTTTCAAAATAGCCCCAAAACAAAGGTGAACCAGGGTGAAAAAAAAAAACACCCAAAAGCACAACAATCACCCTTATTGAAAAACTAACATTGAAAAGAATAAAATGTTTTTGCTGGGAAGAGATCATAGGGAATTTCCATTCACAAGCATCACACATGATGGTTTAATTTTTTTCTTGATATTCAAGCTTGCAAGTAACGATCTCTTTTACCCACATCTGTGTAGGTTAGAGAGAGCACATTCAAACTCATGTTAAATCTCTACACCACCAGGTATTCCGGGCCAGGCGTGGAATAGCGAGGTCACGAATGGCCAGGAAGTGGAATTGTAACTTCACTGGAAAATCAGTTTAGAATGCTTCCCTATAAATTACTTGACAAATACACATAATATCCATATTCCAAAGTGAAACAAAAGTAGCCCTTAAAACCTACAGTGGCTAAAAAAAAAGGATAATTATTTTGACCCCTGTATAAAATACATGCATTATGAAAAGCATGTCTGATTTGCTTGCTTCAAACAATAGGCATAATGAAGAGTGTACTTTTTGAAATTCGCAATTTAATACACATTTTATGGCAAATCATTAAAAATTGATATTTTTGATATTTAACAGTACTTGAAGTAAACTTTGTAAATCTGATGATTTATACTTAAAGTGTATGTAGGTGGGATGAAAAGCCGACGATCAATTGAAAATTTTGACCTTTCGTAATTTGAAGATATGGATTTTTTTCCCCAAAACACAAAAAAAAATTAGGTCTTTTTGGGAAAAAATCCATATCTTTAATCTAAAGGTCAACATTTTCAATTGACCGCTGGCTTTTCCTCCTGCTACATACACTTTAAGAATATATCATTAGATTTATATAATTTACTTCGAGGACTGTTATATATCAAAAATTTGAAAAATATCACATTTTTATAATTTGTCATAAAATTTGTATTATATTGTGATTTTCAAAAAATGAAAATTATTTGATATCAGAAAGACATGCTTCGTATTCAGAATGCAATTCGATAGGTCTGAGGTGCTCTCATGTCCCACAAAAAATACTGTCGAAATGCAATAAACGCTTATTTTAGATCCCTTAAGGGCATATATTACATGTATGAGCCTGAATATGCTATCTTGAATTGATTTTCAGGTAAAAACAACACTTTTAGAATGGCTGCACAGCAGGGAATCAATCTACCTCTTTCTAAAATTGTCATCCACATTGTTTAGTAGTCAAAAATAGTTGCAACTAAATAGCCATAGCTACAATGTACAAAGACTTTGGCAAAAAGAAAAAAAGCACAATGATTTATATTAATACCTAATGATTTACTTTTTACTGCAATTTTGGCACTGGAGCCCACCACTCAGAGGCCAAAATTGCACAATTTTATTGGATTAGTCAAGAATTTGGTCCATTTTGGCAAAAAATTGCCGAATATACAAGATTTGCAATAAATGCCGCCAACCACTAAAACTATCCTAGCTACAACCCTAAACAGAAAGTGCAAGAAACATGCTACAAAATCACTCATCTTTACGCTGCTCATTAATACACTGGAGTTCCAAAACAAGTCAACAATGACCTTGTATTCAATGCATATTGAACGCCTCCAGTCACTAACACAAAACTATTGAAGTGTCGGTCCGGTCCAGTAAAAATACATTGTCCTCTTTTCAAATTTTGTGTCCTTAAAATACTTTCAAATTGTTTTGAAAAGGGTTTGACAGCCTTGTATCAACCATTATCGAGCCCTGGACTAATTTTATCAAATGATTTGATAACCCCTGTACAGGTGTCGAGTTTTGAAAATAACAGGCGTGCTATTAAATTGCACTCGGTAAGCAGTTTAGGAATTGATGTATGCTATAAATAACACTCGGACAGCCGATTTAAGGTGTGCGATCGCACTTGCGAGCAGGGTTCACAGTTTGCTCTCAAATAACCAGGTCCACTTTTTTATGCTGGACCTATTCAGATCCCATTTAGTTGAAATTTGCGGGTCCCAAATTGATTTTTGTGGGTCCAAATTGTACATGTACTGAAACTTCAGAAACACCCGAAATGTATTTTCAGTACTGGCATAAACGATAAATATTAAAGTATGCTGAATTCGCACCCAAAACTTACCAAAGTCAAGTCAAATTACTGGGTAAAGACGACTTGTCGCGACCGCCGACTTTCTCATAAAGAACTACAATTACTACCTAATAACATGCACTTCTTTAATCATCTAATTATTTGGTTATTTTGTTATATTTGCTCGGTTGAAATATACAACTACCGCAAAAACGTGTTTTCGCGATGTCACCAGGAATTGACAGTTTTGTTGACATTTTTATTGTAACATAATATTTGCACAATCCGAAAAAAATCGCAAGTCAACCTCTTCCACAATTCCCCTCGTATTGCTGATCAAATATCTGTGCATGAAATAGCGATGAGGTGTGTATCATGTTGCAGCGATTTTTTGTAATTGTACAAATGTATGTAATTTATGAATGAAAAGTGAGCCGATTGAGCTGGGTTATCGCACAATGACGATCTATGGTGATATTTTCTATTTCTTGGATGGGATTTTTTCCGGGTCCAAGCACAGCCTGCTGGACCCATTCAGGTTACATAATCTTACTTTTTCCGGGTCCAGTGAGTTCAAAAAGCGTCCTGGACGCGAAAACGCGATAAACTGTGAACCCTGCTTGCGAGCCTTATAATCCCTGTGATAATGTGAATTGAGCTACTTATAGGTCTCCATGGACTGAAGGATACAATAAATATAGTTTTATATTGTCAGCTTAGTCATATTCGAAAGTCGTGACTACGGCTAATAGTCGTGACTAATGTGGCCAATACACAATCAATTTGATTGATCAATATCAAAGACCCTAGATACAAGAGTGGATACAAAATCTACCATTGTGCACTACACACACGAACATCAATAGTGATTTTATTGTCCAACCGTCAATAAAATCAAACTAGATTAGATCTCTTCAATAATATTGAAAAGAAATGTTATTTGGTATCCAGTCCTGCATCTAGGGTCCCCAATATTGACCAATCAAATTGATCTTGTATGGGCCGCATAAGACTCTATTCCATCAATTATTGTATTCGTCCGTATAGTCCCACCCGTTTTTTAGGTGAACATTTTTCAAAATTGGGGGTGGGATTATAGTCGAATTTCAAAAAACAAAACAAAAAAAGTTATTTATTTTTTCGGTTTTGGAGTGTCCCTGGACCTAGACCTAAATGCTAGAATCATTCATGGTTGACCTAAAAAAAACCATTGCATGATGTTTTGTGTTTTTAATATGAAAATTGATTATTTGTATTCATGTCATACGCTATTAATGGGTTTTTTTTAAAAATAATTTCTGGAATTTTTTGAAAAAGGGGGGGGGTGGGGCGAGTGTCCGAAATTATAAGGAAAATATGGAGGTTGTCCTGAGGACAACTAAAGCATAAATTCTGCTTGTCCTCAAAACATTTTGGTTGTCCCCAAAATGTGTCATATTTAAGAGGTAAAATATAGTGGTTGTCCAGAGGATAAGTACATGGTTGTCCCCAGTAATTTTTGGACAAGAGGACAAGAGGATAAGTGCTTATTTCGAACACTGGTACCGTGGGACTATACTCGAACGTGGGACTATACTCGGACGAATACGGTAATTCTCTAACTAACGGTATATGAAGAAAACTGTAACTTACCATCATTCTTCAAACCATTATGATCATCGTTAGCATCGTTTGCTGGTTCCATTTTTCTCTTTCTCCCACGTCCTGGTAGCTTTCTACCCAACTGCTTCTCAGGTGTAACAGACTTGGCGCTTGGTACCGACTCAGCGACTGTCAGTGATTCTGGCTCAGACTGGTTTTCTGAGTTACAACACTTTGCAGCCTCAGAGGGCGCTGGACATGGTTCTGATTTGCGTCTGCCTCTCTTCCTACCCATTGTACGTACATATGCAAGCTGCAATAATTAATAAGATATGATTCAAAATTAGATTGAGAGACTGAACATTTTTATCCATACTGTGTATAACACAGTGTCCGAAACAGGGTTTACTTTAACGCACAAAACACACGTATTTACGCGTTCAGGCACTTTTCTGACTCCTTCAAATCCATAGTCCCAAAGTCCAATGTGTACAAAATCTTGAAAACGTACACGTTCAGATTGCAAGATTTGAATTAAAAGATTTGAACACCTGATATTGTGCATTTATTCTCGGCTTTTGGCATTTAGGACCTACTCCCGATATGTAGGGCCCATCACATTTTGTCAACATCGATCCATGTATGTTTTAGTGATTGCGAGTCTCTAAAATTGTATAGTGTCATAGTTTGAAATCTTGCAAATTGGATTCGGTCCCTTTTTCTGTTTAAATGATGCACCAAATATGTCTTCAATTGAACTTTAATTTTGCAAAATTATCAGGGGGGAACATCCCCCTCAGATAATCAAAAGTGAAGAATAGTGATAGTGGATAAACAAGTGACCATTTTCGCTTCAGCTTTCAACATTTGCCAATTTAGGCCCTATGTTTAACACAATTTATAGGTCTAATGGGGAAAACGTGACTACGAAAGGCTTTATGGACCGTCATTTCACAATTTTCGGCTTTTCAACTGTTCAAACTTAAATTTTACACAGTAATAGTGCCAAAATGGTCCACCAAATCGTTTCAATTAGGTCTTCATTTTGCACAATTTTCCAAGTTCTAATGGGGGAACATTTTCACTTCTGCTTTCGACATTTGCTAATTTAAAGCACAATTTATAGGCCTACCATAATAGGGAAAACTTGCCGTCCATGAAAGACTCCACGGACTGCTCATTTCACAAATGTTCGGCTTTTTAAAACTAAAATTTTACACATTATTAATAGTGCCAAAATGATCCACCAAATTGCTTCAATTAGGTCTTCATTTTGCAAAAGTTTCTTATTTCACAGGGGGAATTTTTAAATATTATTATTTTCTTCTCAAATTGCCCCCGGTGGGGTCACTCAACTTGCAATACTGACCGCACGATCGTTACCAAAATCAAGGAAAAAGGGGTCATTTTAGGGCATGTCCATGGACAAAATTGTCCATGAAATTGGAAAAATAGGGGTGTTTTATTGCACAAATGTCTGCGAAATTGAAAAAGGGGTTCTTATTATTTTCTCCTGATCCTGTGGCCAGATAAAAAAATCACAGGAATAAATTTGGTTTCCTACTTTGTACTCATCCCGTGATCAATATTGTTCTCGGTTCTGATTTATATGCAAGGGGTACTACTTGAATTCTGTGATGCCCTTGTTAATTACTGAAAAAACCATTCATAGGCCTAAAAATCCCTTCCTTGAAATGTTGAAATAGGGTCAAAATTGCAAATGTGTCCTCGGAATCTAAAAAAAAATAGGGGTGTTTCAGAGTACCATTTTGTCCTTGTTTTGGAGTAAAAAAGGGGGTAAAATTTCATGATTTGTCCTTGAAATCGACTGCGAAAGGGGGTAATTTGTACTTGTGGTAACGGTCCTATGCGTCCCCCCTGCCAGGGAGTGACCCCACCGGGAATTGCCCCCACCCCCTTCTGACTGATCTAGATTTCTTTTTGACTCGGGAAGTATAGTGAATCCAGCACCTTTAAGTATAGTGAATCCAGCACCTTTTGGAGAAAGAATAAGTTTATGGTACAAAACATTTTGCCATTTTGAAGCTAAACTGTTGAAATATGGTACAAAAGTGGAATAAATTCACGGGAAGTGCAGAAAAATACTTGCACTTTTGGGGCTAAAATGGTTAATTTGAGGTTAATTTGGTCAGAAACCCACGTACAAGGGGTCAACATTGGGGGATGATTGTATGGACCACCCCCCTGGCAAAATATTGGGGGAGATTCCCCCCTCCACCCCCTCCGGATCTACGCCTATGGCTCCAAAAACACACATATTGTTAAAAATGTCTTCCAAAATAATATTATAAAAATACCACTTGGGCAATGTTTTTGACTCCTTCAGAGGAAAAATTTACAATTGAAAGGGTCAAAAAAATTTGAAAATACCCCTTCAGCAAAATGCTTAAAGAAAACCCTGGTCCGAAATAAGGGAATTCATTGTGGTATTCTGTGGTTTTTCTGGGTGTAAGGGTTAATGGTGTATTAATTATCACCACCTGCTGAGATCATAATTTGCAACTATTAATTTTCATCTGGACTGACATTTGGGCTCTTCCATTTAAAATTCACACTACCTCTGTGGAAGATTTTGGAAATATCTGCCACAGGGGGAGTATGAATTTCAGATGGAATGAACACATTAGGCAGCTCTTTTGAATTTCATACACCCCCTAAGAAAGATTCAACCTGAATCTTCCCCTGAGGGAGAATGAGTTTCAAATGGAGCTGCTAATTAAATGTGTTAATTACATTTGGAATTGATACTCCCTCTGTGGAAGATATTTCCAAAATCTTCCACAGGGGTAGTGTGAATTTTGAACGGAATAGCCTAATTTTCACCTAGTATCAGCAGAAACCCAAGGTTGAGTAGCTGATAAAAAAAACCAATATAAATAAATGTTATTTGATTTAATGTGTGCTTCAGCTAGGCATGACCACACTTCATGAGCACACTTCAACAATAATTATTCTGCTGCCATTATAGGATATATCAGAATCATTTCCACTTCACCAAGTCTGCAACTAATGTGCAGGTACTCTCAGCTCAGACTTAGATTGTGATTACCCCTAGCAGCTCCCCATTTTACAGTTTTTAGTACTTTTTACACCTGGGTGGAGTGAAGCTCAAGGACGCAACACAGGTGGCCATGGTGGGGCTCAAACCGGCAACCTTTCGATTATGAAGCTCGCGCCCTAACCATTGGGCCACCATGCTTCCCTGATGCAAATCATTTGATTTTATCAATTTTCACATAAGGCAAAAAAAAAAAAAAAAAGGTTTGTCTCAAAGCTCACGAGAAATTGAAAAACAAATGAGAAATGCGATTTAAAATTTTTTTTATTCCCGACTTTTTTCATGGTATTTTGAAAAAAAAGTCTGATTTTCGCCAATTTTTTCTGGAAAAAACTAAAAAAAATAATTTTTTTTGAAATAAAAAAAATTTCGCATTTCTTTTTTGTCAAATTGTGCGATTTTACAAACACGCGCGCAAGCTTTGAGACAAACCTTTTTTTTTTTGGCCTAACGTATTGTTTTTTCTTTCTAATTAACATGTTGATACATGTATTTTGTTTTTAATCACATGTAAAAATGTATAGTAAAATCAAAAATGCATTTGATCCTTTCACAAAATATGCTGCCTTCCATTAATTGATAGTGATAGTCATTAAAATGTGCCAAATGTCACATGGTAATTCTGGAAATCAATTTGTAAAACATACATATATTGAAAAATTGCGGAGGCAGAATTCAAAATTGAATTGTAGAGTATCATACCAATGGACAAGTTTATCTTAAAAATGATTAGTTCCAACAAATAAACAGCAAAGTCAAAAGGCTTAAAAATGTAAACTTTATTCAACTTTCTTCATATTGCGCTGCGGTATCATAATAATAATAATAATAATGAGAGATTTAATATAGCGCCCAATGCAAATAGCCTCTGGGCGCTTTACAAAATTGTGGCGTTGCATGCTTGTGATTGGCTACTGGAAAATCAAGGGTCGGTAGAATGACCATATAATGAGATGCAGACCAGGGTTGTTGCACAGTTCCAGGATCTGTGGTTGTAGCTAGCCAAATTTTAGTGCCGGCTTGAATTGAATCAAAATGCCAATAACTTGACAGTAATGGCATTTGACAGCTGTTTTGAGGACAATTTGTCATTTTAGTGCTGGTCGGCAAGAACTATAATTCCCTTGAGTGCCGGTCGGTCAGGCTGAGTACTGGTTACTGCCGACCACCATATGGCTACAACCCTGAGCTGCAGACCCTACATGCTTTAAAAACATTGCAACATTGTGCGATAAAATTAAAAGCATCATATCGTGCTGCAACATTTGTGGAGTCTGAATCGGACTTAAGGGCTGGGGTATGAACGTTTGGACAGTATTTATTGTGGGACATTAGAGCACATCAGACATATCGAATTGCATTCTGAATACGAAGAATGTCCTTCTGATATCAAATAATTTTGATATTTTGAAATTTGCAATTTAATACACATTTTATGGCAAAATCATTAAAATTGATATTTTTGATATTTAACAGTACTTGAAGTAAACTTTATAAATCTGATGATTTATACTTAAAGTATGTACATGTAGGTGGGTTGAAAAGCCGACGATCAATTGAAACTTTTGACCTTTCGTATTGAAGATATGGATTTTTTCCCCAAAACACTAAAAAAATTAGGTCTTTTTGGGAAAAAAATCCATATCTTCAATATGAAAGGTCAACATTTTCAATTGACCGCCGGCTTTTCCTCCCTGCTACATACACTTTAAGAATATATCATTAGATTTATTTAATTTACTTCGAGGACTGTTATATATCAAAAATTCGAAAAAAATATCAAATTTTTATAATTTGTCATAAAATTTGTATTATTTATATTGTGATTTTCAAAAAAATGAAAATTATTTGATATCAGAAAGACATGCTTCGTATTCAGAATACAATTCGATAGGTCTGAGGTGCTCTCATGTGCCACAAAAAATACTATCGAAAGGCAATAAACGTTCATTTTAGATCCCTTAAGACAAGTCATTCATATTAAAACAAACTGAAGAACACCTCCACAGATGTATGTCAGGACTGTAAATACCAGGGTCAGTTAACTGTAGGCCTACACATGGTACAGGCTGGTATCTTTGCCATCTGTGTCACGCTATGTCCTTGATCATGTAGTACATTCAAACACAAATGAAACATATGTGATCATGTGATCAATCAAAATCAGTTGGAAGTCGGAAATATTGATTTTGAGATATAGCCTAATAAAGAAAATATTTCCTTTTGTTTCCTTTTGTTTTGGAAACTTTTAACTGTTCATATCTTTTGAATTTGTTGTTCAATTTCAATATGGTTTTCTGCAAAATGTAGCTTTGCAAATGCTTGTTACAATTCAATAAGAAACTGAAAATTGAATATGACCGACTTCAGACTGATTTTGCTTGATCACACCACATACATATAGTTAGTCCTAATCCTTTAATTAGTGCTAACTGGCAATCAAAGTTATTTGATATTTTTGCAATTTCAGGGGAAATGAGCCAAAACATTCAATTTTGCATGTTTTCTTACAACTTTACAAAATTTAAAGACTTGCAACAAGTCTAAAACAAGTCCATAAGCACTCAAAATAGTCCCAAACAGAAATGTTTGGTAGACTCATAACCGGTGCGATCTTACCTTTCCGATGTTGATTAAGATACTTCTTGCATCGATCCCGAGATGCGGAAAAAACCAATAGTCATTTTGTCCCACATAAATGAATAAATAACAAAACCCCCGATCCCCGGTGGACTCACCCAAAAGGTGACGCCACACCATATGATCGCCCCTTATCCGACTTGGGATCCCTACCGGACCAAACTTGTAGGGGGTGGCGGGGTCCGGGATAATCAATATCGGAAAGGTAAGATCGCACCGGTTATGAGTCTACCAAACATTTCTGTTTGGGACTAGACTCAGTACACCGGTCGATCTTACCGCTTCCGATGTTGATTAAGATACTTCTTGCATCAACATCTGAAAGATCGATCTAGCAAGTAACCGGACGGATGGAGGTACAAGATTGGTCAGCATCTGATCAGGGATCGGGAGCGGTAACGATGGTTTTCGCGAGGTCAGAAAATATTTTCCCCAACGGTCGGGAAACAAAAAGACCACGCGATCACAGACATAAACCTCCTTACTTAATAAGTTTGGTGGTTAAGAATAGCGACACTGGTTCTTACCATGCTGAGTATTCTGTATAGTCTGAAAACCTGGTACCCGACACCACCGTATTATGATCGCCCGAACAATGTCCCGGTAAACCTCCCGCCCCGTCTCTGATTACTGACGTCAACGGAAGTATCGTAGAGAAGGGCGAAGGTGGCTTCCGGGACACCGCCTCCTAGATCTCCTCAAGGGACAACCGAACGGTATACCCAAGATGATGAGATAGCTCGGTCGAGTGGGTCGTGGGACGCGAAACCTTCGCGATCCCCGGACCCCACTAACACCTGGACCAGCCATTGCGACAGCGGCTGGACCGAAAGGCTCTGTAAGGGTGATGAATGCGGTCGTGAGTCCTCGCAAGGCTTGTGTTCGGAAGAAATAGTGCTGCAGCGCCTTATCGGACACCCCAGCCTATCTTTGGCTTCAGCCGAACCTTGCCCAACCCTGGGGATTGGAGAGGGACGAATGTCGGTATGCATGCGCGCCTGCTCAGAGTCACGAGAACAGAGCGCCGAAACAGTGTCGCTCCAGTGTTTGTGAACACGGAAGCTAACCTCGAGACCGTGTGCAACTCAGCACCGCCGTCCGAAGCCAACGCCAAACCGGAAAGCCATCTTGAGAGTTACGATTTAAGCGCCGCTTTTGGACGGAAGGTCAAAAGGGTGACCCTTAAAGTAATCTAAGACTGTGTTGGGATCCCTTAGGAGGATCACTTTCCTTTTGGTAGACACTCGTTGAACATACCGTCGAGGCGTAGACTAATAAGGTAACCATCGGCTATGATAGTCTAACCCGCCTCGAAACCTCGGTGAATGGAGAGGACAGCTGACTTATAGCTGGCCCCAGTGGCCCGCTGAAGTCTTGCTTGGAACTTTTCTGTCAGAAACTCCGGAACTAGCAGCACAGAGGCTCTAGCGGGAGAGCTATTTGTCTCATTGCACCAAGCGTAGTATGGAGCCAGACTCTTTCTATACGTACGGAGGGTAGACTTCCGTCTAGCCCCGGCGATGAGAAAAACAGCTTCTGATGAAAAGTATCCCTCCGCTGCGTGTTCCCTGGTAAGGGCCATGCAGCTAACTGCAGGTGCTCTAGTGATAGACTGGTACCTCCGCTCCGGCATCCGGAGTAGATCTGGTACTGGGAGTGCCAGCGGCCTTGCCGCTAGCAGAATGACAATGCAGTCTTCCCACCCGATCTTGGCCACCACCCTCATGAGTAGTGAGATCGGAGGGACTGCATAAGCTGTCATCCTCCCCAGTCTATGGACAGAGCGCCCACGGTGAATGCTTGGGGTCCGCGACCCTTGAGCAGTACACCGGCAGTGGATGATTTGCGATGAGATGCGAACAGATCTTTCGAGGGGTGGTACATCCCTTGAAGATCGCCTGAGCGACCATGGAGCAAGGGACCATTCTGCTGGTCCCGACACCCTTCCTCGTGACAGATTGTGCGCGAGGATGCTGGTGACGCCCGCGATGTGTATCGCTCTCATCGTAATCTGCCTGAACTTGCACCACCCTATCAGGTGTCGTGCATGCAGGCTCAATCGTGGCCCGGAGTCCCCTTGTCTGTTGGGGTAGGCTACCACGGTTGTGTTATCCGTCAGGACAACGGTATGTGATTCCACGATCACCTCCTCGTAAGCGAGGGAGGTTGATGTGAAACCCTGTCTCTATGGCCCCCATAGGCCCGAGACGGAGTCTCCGTGGATGTGGACCCCCAGCCCCGCTTTTGGCGCTATGGTCGTCACTACCACGTGACATACCGGGGTGCAGGAAACCTGACACCCTGGGTCAAATTGGGCTGATGGGTCCACCACCAGAGTTCCTCTCGCGCGATCTCCGACAACGGAACCGCGGGGATATTGGGTGACGACTGGGCCTGCAAGCAGGCTAGAAGGTGTAGTTGGGTAAGCCTAACGTAGAAACGGCAGTACAGTACGAGGTCTACCATACTGGCCATTAGGCCTACCACCTTCATCCATGCCACAGCGGGTTTTGCCCGAGACTCGGCCAAGAGTCAGGCACACCGCACCATGTTAAATCACCCGCCGGGTGAGAGCACCGCGAACCCCTCCGTGAGGGTGATCTGGGCCCCTACAAATAGTGGTGTCTGCGTCGGGACCACGCTGGACTTTTTGAGCTGATCAAAAATCCAGGGTCCCGCACCCCACGGACTATCAACCCCATGAGACCCGTAGTCTTCAGTGGAGTGCGTCCGTATATGAGCCAAACGTCCAGGTAGCAACTGATGTTGACACCCCTGTGCTTCAGGTACGCTGCCACCGCTCTGACCAAGAGTGTTAAACACCCTGGGAGAGATGGACAGGCCGGATGGCCGGTATCAAAACTGGTAATTTTGATCCTGTACCTAGAAGCGCAGATGCCTCCGATCTTGAGAGGCGATTGGCATATGCAGATAGGCGTCCGAGAGATCTAGCGATGCTGTTCCCATGCCCCTGATGGGGCAGGCTAGCACCGAGGCGAGAGTCCCCATTCTGAACCTCTTGGGCCTGAAGAACGTGTTCAACAGCCTGCGGTTCCGGATGGGGCTCCCGTCGCTGTCTTCCTTGGAGCCAATGGCTCCAAGATCACCCGTAGAGCGGGGCGTAGACCGGGACAATCGCCCGCTTCGTGAGAAGCTGTGTGATCCCTGTCAGTAGTGCCCGACGCTGGGGGCCGTCTGACGGCACTACTGTGGACCTCTGAAATGTGCAGACGAATGTGGGGAGACTGGGTTGCCAGTCTGTAACCCCCACTCACCACTGACCATACCCAGGCACCCAAAGAGATGGTTTCCCACCTCTGGGTGAAAGCCATAAGCGGTCGCCCACTGGGAGATCCCCTGTGGAAAAACCGCTGAGCCCCCAGGAATGCTCTGCCTAGCTTCCCTTGGAAGAGCGCTTGCTCTTCTTCGGGCTTGCCAGCTGTTCCTGTGCTACCCTTGCGCTTCCCAGAAATGGGTGCTGCAGAGGTAGTGGGCTCGGGTACTGTTGGTGGTGCACGGCCTGCTGAAGTCGGAGCTCCTACCCATGGTAAGGGCAGTTTCCGACCTCTTCAGAGTGCTCCGTTAGTAGCTTCTTTGCACGGTCCTCCACCGTAGCGCAGAAGCATCCAAAGAGAAAAAGGACCCTGCCTTTCCATCGCGTTGAGCGATTGGAGTGGCAGGCCCCTCCCCCCGGCGCTGAGTGGACACCCTATGGGCTAGGCCCATGGAGCTCTCGTTGAGGCTAGCTGTTAGCACCGCTAATAGGCTCACTCGCGGAAGAGCTCAGATGTTGTCTGAGCGTGATACGCTTGACGACATCTGGGTCCCTCTCGGATCCCCTCAGGTAGGTCCTGTGGTCCTCCCGCGCTACACGCAGAGGAAGCGTGCAAGCACGCCGCGTCATAGCTCTACCGAGCGCGACAGCCCTACGATATCTACTCGTGAGGTTTGCCGGGAATGAGACTGCAGGCGTCCCCTGTGAGGAAGCAGCAGCTGAGCATCCTACTGAAAGGATCCCCTGGTCCTCCTCCATGGACTCCCCCTTAGGGGGTGTCCGGAGGAAGATCAGTGCTGTTGCTCCCCTCGCGGGGCAGCGGGGAAGGAGATTGTAGTGATGTCACTACCGGACTCAGCTTCCGACTCCTTTCCTCGCCCATAGTATCCGTGATCATGCTCCGATGATGACGGTAACTGAGGACGGGCATCTGAAAGCGGGTAAGAAGGCATAACCACTGTGTGGCTCGCCGACTACCTGCCAGCAGAAGAGGGAGTACTCCCGCAAGACCCTGGGGTATCCGCCATGGCACCACTGGGTCCGCATGCTCTCGCAGCCGTCGTCCTGGCGCTAGCCGCACGGGGCCTACCCTGATCAAGATCTGGGTTAGCCCCATGCCGGCTGGCCTGGTCAACAGCTGATGTTGGTACTGCGTGGCCATCGCTAGGCGACACTTGCCACGGTGCTAGGCCGTGGAAGAAACACCCTGCGGCGGGTACCACGGGGCATACCCAGCCGGCAGCTGACCCTGAAAGGATCCGCCACCAGGGTAACCCCATGGTACTGCAGTACCAGCACCGCCTCCCCCCCTTGTTGCCACAGAAACTGTGGCGACTAAAGGCGGGTGCTGCGGTACCGGTGCGGTATCAGCGTGGGTACCCGTGAGGGTTCCCAACTGTGGACCGCTGTACCCTCGCCACACCGCGTTCCCTGTTTGGGGATCAAGCTGTGTGCTGGCGTGGTACCGGCGCTGTACTAGC
Organism: Amphiura filiformis; assembly: GCF_039555335.1. NCBI lineage: Eukaryota > Metazoa > Echinodermata > Ophiuroidea > Amphilepidida > Amphiuridae > Amphiura > Amphiura filiformis. The sequence goes on from NC_092635.1 coordinate 50,948,595, forward strand.
ATGGGTACCCGTGAGGGTTCCCGGTTGTGTACCGCTGTATGCGTGGTTCCAGCGTAGGTGCCCGTGAGGGCTCCCGGCTGTGTACCACTGTACCCATGCCTCACTGCGTTCCCCGCAAGGGGATCAAGCCGTGTGTATGGGTACCCCGCCATACCGGCTGTCCCTTGGCTAGAGGGAGCTTGCCTAGTACCACGGGTAGCTGAGCGTGCATACCCCGATCAATCACCCGCCACCTGAATAGGCAGCGCCAATCAATGGAGCTATGCCCTGTTGATTTGACAGTGATCGATCAAGAGAGGGTAATTGACCCATTGACGGTAATGGATCACCCACGCTCCGCTGGCTCTCGAGGACATAAGTGGGTTGTTGATCAGCTAGGCTGTTCAAGCTACTTACTGTAGCCTCTAGAGCTTCGCCCAAGGTCGCTGTGTGTGGCGGACCACTCACGGCAGCTATGGGCGGGTGCATAGCGGCTACCACTGAAGTCAAGCCGTAGCTCGTCTTTGTAGCTGCCACCGAATGCACCTGGGTCGCTGTCCCGTGAGAGACTGCGAGCCCAACCCCTGAATAATCGCCAGCCAGTCCCTGTGGACAGCCAGCAGCTATTCTAGGGCCCAGGGTATCACTCGGCGGTCCCGCCATGGAACGCTGCCGTGTGACAACCCCAGTTGGTTCTGCTAAGACTACACCCACAGCGTTAGCCGCGGTATCGTCTCTGCTGAACCCATGCATGCTAGGGTTCAACCCAGGCAAGCCCGGGTACCTTGCATGCTGCCCGTCGCTGGCTACTACTGTGGCTGTTTGAGCCCGTAGATATGCCTGCAACAGACGGGTGTCCTCCTGCTAAAAACCCGTGAGGATTTTCGCTAGAGGACTGGTATCCTCCTGCTACAAAACCCGCTAGGTTTTCGCTGGTGGTTACCGCTCTGCTGCCTGCTACTTTGCTCCGACGTATAGTCAGTGCGTTCGCGGGCTGGTGCGCCTTTGGACGCGGTAGCAGTCGCCGGAGGAACTGCGTGCTTGTCGGGGGACCGGAGACCCCTTAAGCAGACCTGCCATGACCCATAGGGGCTGTCACAGCAGAATCTACCGATCGACTGGTATCCTCCTGCTGCAAAACCCGCTAGGGTTTTCGCTGGTGGTTACCGCTCTGCTGCCTGCTACTTTGCTCCGACATATAGTCAGTGCTTTCGCTGGCTGCTGAGCCTTTGGACGCGCTTAGCAGTCCTCGAAGGAACCGCTTGCTTGTCCGGGGACCGAGCCCCTTAAGCAGACCTGCCATGACCCATAGGGGCTGTCACAGCAGAATCCACCGTATCGACCTTACCAGTGCCCTTGGTAGATTTCTTCTTCGTCTTATGGCGATGACGGATCCAATCGTCAAGCTGGAACTCGGAGAGTCCTAAGCAAAAGAAAGACATCTAGAAGATCGTGAGCACTCCCTGTGGGTGAAACAGAGCGGGTGTGGGTCCCGCTCCGTCACCAGGGAAGGGCAAGCCCGACAGGGCCGAGGCGAAGCGAGGAGAAAAGGGGGGCACTACCCCCCAACACGCCGACTCAAGCCCAGTAAGCAAACCTGAGCACGGAGGCTGGTCGCTAACGTTAGTGGTAAAGTAAGGACTGGCTAACTTTATTACTAAAATGTCAGACGGGTCCCTACCAATCCCCACCGTATGAATATCTGATTAACTCGCCTTTATTGGACGGTAATGAAGACATAACGATAGAGTAATCACCCTAACATAGCAACAATAACCTACCGTACATGAAATACAATGTGTATGTACAAACATCTATTGTAACTTACAGGCTGCAATGGTTGTTTTACGTGGGAAACAAAATGAATGGCGCCAACGAAGCGCCATTTTGAATTGCTCGTGTGTCCCGTGATACAAACGGAGGCACGATATGTAGCTAAGTTTTGGATCGCTTTTTGTCACTTTTTCGCCAGAAAATGCCGTCAAAACTATCCTCAGTCGAACAATACCGGTTTGGTTTTACCTAAGGTGTGAAACTACAACCGTATATCTCGCCTTTGGTCGAGAAATTGATACACAGTGCTATGAACAATCGATAGGCACGTCTGTGTCAGTCGGAGACCAAGGAGGATAAGGGCGATCATATGGTGTGACGTCACCTTTTGGGTGAGTCCACCGGGGATCGGGGTTTTGTTATTTATTCATTTATGTGGGACAAAATGACTATTGGTTTTTTCCGCATCTCGGGATCGATGCAAGAAGTATCTTAATCAACATCGGAAACGGTAAGATCGACCGGTGTACTGAGTCTCCAGAGTATACATGTATAGGCTAAAGAGTTTGTTCATAATGTTATATGATATCAAATAAATAACATTAATTTTGACAATTGATTATAAAAAAACACATTAAAAAATGTGTTTAGAATGCATATCCTGAAATGAGTCTTTGTACTTGTAGTATTAATTTGGGTTTTATGTTGCAGTACATGTACAAATGTATGGTCAATTTGTCATTTTCACAGTAAAGGGCGTAACTTTCAATTTTGAACATTTTGATCCGTATTCACGGATTCCGTGAGTGGTCTAGCAAAATAAAGCTACAGAATTCCATGATTTTTGGCCACATTTAAGTTATCTAGTTAGCAGCTACCCTGGATACCATAATCATCTCCAATTATGGGAGTTACTGCATTCAGTTTTGGCAGGCTAAAATGTCCATAAATATGGCCTATATGTACTAAAAATGTTGCCCTGTGGTTTTTTTTCAGTTAGTTGATGGATAATTTTTCTTATCATGGGTAAAAACTGCAACAGCGTTCACAATAAAGCGTTCACAAGCAGCTTGTCGATCCAGAACTTGAAATCTTTGTTTCAGAGCCTTGTTTTGTAGAAATAATGAAATCTTTTTTAAATACATTGTAGTGAAAATTTCATGCGGTAGGTTGCCTCCCAAATGAAAAAGGTTAAATAGGCCTATTTCTGAGAGATTATTAATTAACCTCATATTTGGTCATTTTAACCTTAAAAAACCCATTTTTTGTGCGTTTTGTGCGCATTTAATCCACTTTCGTACCATATGTCACCAGTTTAGCTTCAATATATGCCAAAGTTTTTCGTCATAAACTTCTTTTGTCGCCAAAAGGTGCTGGATTCACTATACAATTTTTCCAACTCCATCCCCCATGTTAAAAAGAAATCTACACCACTGTTCTGGGGACACATTTCAAGCAGATCCCAAGACTCCTCAGAACCCCTCCCCCCACCCCCGTGTCGCCCAGTGCGACGATGGTGTTGATTCAATTCAATTTTATTAAAAAATAACCTCGTGGCCCTAAGGCCAAATTGCGTATTTTTTACATGGTATAAAACATACAGAATCAATACAGAATCAATACATGCATAATCAAATTACAACAGTAATTGAAAAACACTTATTAATAACATAAATTTAAAAAAATTGCACAAGAATCAAGCACCGATATTGCCACAACATACCAAACTTATAAAATTATTGACGCTGCAAAAAAACCCAAATTAGAAATCCTCACTCAATTATTTACCTAACTACAGGCAAACGAGCAACATACAAAATTACACTCACAATCATCAGCAAGCATGCAGTCTCATATACAAGACGTACACTCCTAAAATACAGCTAAACTTACTCACATAAAAACATACACAGAAACATTACACTCACTTCCCATCAGCCTCTCTGGAACATGAATATATATATATTGCACTTTAAAAACATGCTAAACATTTAGAAATAAACATTAAATACAAGCAAAAAAATAAAAAAATATATCCTGAAAACAAACTTTGAGTTGTACTATCATTTACCATAACAGTGCTGCATAACAATATGCAGACTATTGTTCTCATTTCGCAAACAAAGCCCACACAGTATTGTTACTATGCATTTGCTTTGTAATATTTCATACAACTGAAACTATAATAACTACATGAGTTTGTGGACTTAACACGGGATATGCTAGTCTCAGATGAAATTCTAAGCTCAAATTATTTATTTATTTTTTATGCCTAATATTTCTCATGATATTGATATGAATTGTAATATCACAATTTTTATTTGATCATTTCAATCTTTATTGCAATCATTAAAAAACATACAAACTTTAAGCACAATGATTGAAAAGAAAACACATAAACCAGACTAGAGAATGGAGAAGACAAAATGCCATCCCCATATCTCAAGAGGTGCATAAATACCAATACATACTGAAACAATCAACACTGTACAAGAAAATATACCTTCAGTAAAATTCATTTTTTTAAAAGGAATAAAAGACATTTTAAAAGGGGGATCCAGAAAAAAGAAGCGGCTGATTTTATCCATATGTTTAAAAATCATTAAATTTGTAATACTTTTTAGAATTTTTTTCTGTGAACAACAACAGTATACATTCTGTCCATTGAGAGCGTACCTTTTCTCAAAGCAGGCACATCTCATTTCATGACGTCACCGTTTTTCTAGGCCAAATCTGTCTCGTTCTAAGGAACTCACCGCTTAAGTTGGTTTTTGCGGAATATCAATTTTAAACGTCGTATTTTCTCAAAAAAGGAGTCATTTTCATTGTCCTTATAATATTAGCTTGCCAATGATATGATGTTGTTTTTGCAATAGACCTGCCGTTTAAGTTATATCTTTGAGCAGACACTCTTCGAGTACTGGCTGGGCGCATGCTCCCTATTCCAAAGATCATTGCGGAAACTCCTAATCAATTTGAAAAATCTCATAGGAAAATGGCTGTTTTGGCCGAAAAACGGCCTGTGCCCACTCAACCAATCATACCCAGTGCCTCCAATCACGCGTCAAGGTCGGTGCCCCCCAACAGAATAATTCACGCATTGGCGTGAAAACAACTTATCGCATATTTTTATTTGCAGAGTCCAGAGAGTCGAACCTGGCACAATAGTGTGAAGCTGAACTTATACTCTATCACTTTTTCAGAAAAGCGATTTTCACGCATGCTCAATGTTTACTTACATTTCCAGAGCGTCAAGCCGATCAATCGATTCAAATCGCTGAGGCAAAAACGACGTCACTTTTGTAAGTTGAAGAAATCACAACTTCCCTGCGATATCGCTTGACATGTGAATGTGTCAACCAATCATATCATCTGGATCTATTATTTTGCTAATTAATGGGCTATTTCATTATAAATGACAACATTGAGTCCCAAAAGGGGTCAAAATTCAAACTCATTTATTTCATGCAAATTCATTATCATTTCAAAGTTCAGATGGTGTGTCAATAATTCTCAAAATATTAGAGCGTCAAACCCTCAGGAACCATTAAAAAATTACATTGAATTTTTGCTGTGTAAAACAAAGCTGCCGTCTGGAGGAGAAATTTTGTTAAACAATTTAATACACAACTTTGAAAGAGTATATGTAACCAACATTGGGTTCATACTTATTCATATTTAGTCTGTAATAATTGTTGTATGTTCCTTTACACTTCAGTGTCTTAAATATGCCAGTTTCAATATAAAACAATTAGTAAATTGATACTAATCCAGATAAATGGTGCAAAATTACTACATATTTTAAGGATAAACTTTATCTTCACCTGAAAAATTCATGAAATAGTCATTTTGTCCTGCCCAATAGCTACACTGATGCATAAGTGAGTATTCTCGTCAATCTGTTGTACTAGTCATGGAAAACCTAAAATAAAAGACCCTCCTGTGTCATTTGTTCTGGATAGGACACATTTTTTAACACATAATAAAGCATACTTTAACTTTAGAAATAGCTGCATCAATATTATTGCATCAATATTATTGCATAAAAGATCCCCAGCATTTAAAATCCACTACAAACAGGGTTAATATTCTGGTTAAATTAGGAATATTGCAAATTTTAGCTAAACGAAGTACAATGCAGAATAATATCATATGTGTTCTCAACAACTGGACAATAATTTGAACACTAAAGTGGTTTGTAAGCATAATTTGCAATAAAATGCAAAAATTTCTTGTGGGTTTGGCTCTTTGAAATTTTTATTTTTTAGTTTGTTTACCAATTCATGGAAATGACATAATTGTGCTGGAGAGGACATTTGTTAAATTGCAAACAGAATCGTGGATACAGGCTTGCAAAAATGCAACAAATACCAAATCATGTGCCACCTTGGTAGAAGGAAGACCACTCTTCCTCTACAAATTTCACATTCTCAAGGCTTATATTAAGCAGGCACCCAGGCTCTTTTTACCCCATGGTTGCCAGGTTTTGGCTCCTGGTGTGTCCAATATTTTACACTACAAACTATAGGACCAGGAGCCATCTTTTGGACCAGGAGCTCATTTTAGCTCCTGGTCCAAGCATCTATATAATAATACGCTATTCTCTGTCTGTTTGTCTGTCTGTCTGTCTGTCTGTGACTGCTAATGTGAGGCCACCGTAGGTCATACGGGGCTCAAACTTGGTGGGTGGGTGCAGCTTGGTATGAGGAAGAACGAGTTTATATTTTTTTAGGTCAAAGGTCAAGGACGGGGTCAAGTTCAATTGAAGTCTAATTTCGAATACTTTAAATGGCAAAGCTAGCCATGCCATTGTGTTGACCTTGGACTACCAAACAAAAGTTTCCACGGTGACCTTTTTGTCAGACCAACGGTAAGAGGTCAAAGGTCAAGAAAGGTAAAAATTTCAAACTGCCCCTATGAAGCTCAAACTTGGTGGGTGGATGGAACTTGGAATAACAAATAAAAGTTTCCACGATGACCTTTTTGTCAGACCTACGGTTAAGAGGTCATAGGTCAAGAAAGGTAACAATTTCAAATTGCTCCTATGGAGCTCAAACTTGGTGGGTGGGTGGACCTTGAACTAACAAACAAAAGTTTCTACAGTGACCTTTTCGTCATACCTACGGTTAAGAGGTCATAGGTCAAGAAAGGTAAAATTTCAAATTGCCCCTATGGAGCTCAAACTTGGTGGGTGGGTGGACCTTGGACTAACAAACAAAAGTTTCCACGGTGACCTTTTCAGTCATACCTACGGTTAAGAGGTCATAGGACAAGAAATGTAAAAATTTCAAATTGCTCCTATGGCGATCACACTTGGTGGGTGGGTGGACCTTGGACTAACAAACAAAAGTGTCCACGGTGACCTTTTCGTCATACCTACGGTTAACAGCCATTGTCAGTAAGAATGGGACCGAAATGGGACTTTGTGATTCAAGTGCGTCATGGATTTTCTTTAAAAAAAATAATATGATACATCATCAGTCCAAGAAACTACCCCCAAAATTTTAGCTTCCTCGCTCATTTCGTTTGTCCGAAAAAAATTATTGAAATTTTGGCCCCATAAACATCGTTAAATGGTTTACCAATTAATAGCCACTAGAAAATTGTGTGCCAACGTTGGCCCAGTGAAAAGAAAACAGTTTTTGAATCCTTCTATGGGTATCATTACAATGATGCAAAAAAATTGTTGGGTTACCATTGGCGCATCGTAATAATCAAGTTTAAAATATTAGTGAAAAGCGCCCTCGTGCTGTTTTCTGTGGCTTTAAACTCATTGCGCCATTAAGCACCCACGAAAAAAGCAAGTTGAAATGCATAAACTAGTTATTTAGAATCAAATGCAAATGCAAAATTGATGGGTGCTCGTTGGCGCAAGAAGAAAATGGAGGTCAAAGGTCAAATTTTCAAATTTTGAGCCATTTTCACGCCTCATTAATTTTATGCGCCAAGGTCGAAGAACAAAAAATTTGTGTTCAGTGGTAAACATACTGTAACTCTACTAAAAGAAGCAGTAAAAAGCTTGGGTCCTGTTGGTTTAGTATTTTTTATGATTTTCTAAATATCATCTTAAAGCAAGTAAACAGTAAATAATATACCATGCCGTACTATGTGCGAACTTTAAGTATCCTCCACTAGATATGCCAACAAGTACCCATGGTGTTTTAACTTCAGTTAGTTTATTCAAGTGCTGTTGCTTGCATTTCTGTGGAAATAAGTGTGGGCTCATGTTGGCGCAAGGATATTTTAAGGGTCAAAGGTCAATTCAAAATCACAAAATGCTACTTTTATGTTAGTTTGTGCGACCAATATGCAATCTTCGAGTGTCCATTTCTCGATGCGCCAACAAGTACCCATGGTGTTATAACTTCATTTAGTTTATCCAAGTGATTACTTGTGTATCTGTAGGAATATGTTTGGGCTCATGTTGGCGCAATGATATTTTGAGGGTCAAAGGTCAATACAAAAAACTCAAAATATGACAAAGTGCATTCTTTGAGTGTTGTTAATTTCAATGCCAACAAGATCCCATAATTTTTTCACTACCTATGCCAACTCGATTTATTCAATTTCTTCATAAAAAGCCTTGAAGTTGGGATAATATTGGCATTATATGAATATTTAAAGAGCCCAATATTAGTATTACAAGTATGAGACCAACTTCTGCATTTTTATTTAAAATGCAGAAGTTGTGCAAGCTTACATTGTATTGTATAATACGTGAAGGACAATATTGCATTTTGACTGCAATGAATCAATATACTAAATACTTATAACATGTGCAGGCTTATAATATTTTGGAGAACATTTTTGTAAACCATGATAACTTAAAATGTGTACCTTCCACTTGGTTTGTTGTGGATTGTCAAATGATCTGAAAATGCAGGGTAAGTTTTGATTTATACACATTCTGCATTCAACAGTATTAAAGTGTTATTCTTAAATATCACTGTGCCATGAGCATCCATAAGACTTAACAAGCAAATATACACTCCATTTGAGGTAGATATTGGGATAATGTTTGCACATTTTCAGAGTTGCACAAACTCGCAAAAGAGTTGCACTTTGTGCTTTAGGATTGACCTTTGACCCTTATAATATCCTTGCGCCAACATGAACCCAAACAAATTTCTACATAAATGCAAGTAACAGCACTTAGATAAACTTATTGAAGTAAAAACATTATGGGTACTTTTTGGCACATCTAGTAGTGGACGCTTGAAGATTGCGTATTAGTTGCAGGAACTATCAAAAAGTAGCATTTTATGGTTTTGGATTAACCTTTGACCTTAAAAATATCCTTGGGCCAACATGAACCCATATTAATTTCTACATAAATGCAAGTAACAGCACTTAGATGAACTGATTGAAGTAAAAACATTATGGGTACTTTTTGGCACATCTAGTAGTGGATGCTTGAAGATTGCATATAGGTTGCATGAACTATATAAAATAGCACTTTATGGTTTTGGATTAACCTTTGACCCCTAATATATCCTTGCGCCAACATGTGCCCAAACTAATTTCTACATAAATGCAAATAACAACACTTAAATATGGTGGATGAAGTAAAAACACCATGGGTATCTGTTGGCACGTCCTGTTGTGGATGCTTGAAGATTGATGAAACCCCTATTTGGCCTATTATATGCTATTTACTAGGCTTTAGGATGATATTTAGAAAATCATTAAAAATAGTGAACCAACAGGACCCAAGCTTGTTTCTGTTTCTTTAATTAGAGTTATTATTTCTTTACCACTGAACACCACTTTTAATGTTCTTTGACCTTGGCGCACAAAATTAATGAGGCGTGAAAATGGCACAAAATTTGAACATTTGACCTTTGACCCCAATTTTCTTCTAGCGCCAGCGGCGCCCATCAATTTTTCGAGATTTGCAATTGCTTCTAGGTAATTAGTTTATCCATTTCAGCTTGCTTTTTATGGGTGCTTAATGGGCAACAAGTTTCAAGTCATAGAAATCAACACGAGGGCGCTTTTCACTAATATTTTAAACTAGTTTATTACGATGCGCCAATGGTGACCCAACCATTTTTTTGTGTAATTGTAATGACACCCATAGAAGGATTCAAAAACTGTTTTCTATTTACTGGGTCAACGTTGGCGCACAATTTTGTAGTCGCTGCTAATTGATAAACCATTTAACGATGTTTTGGGGGCCAAATTTTCATTATTTTTTTTCGGACAAACGAAATGAGCGAGGAAGCTAAAACTTTGGGTATAGTTTCTCGGACCAATGTTGCATCATCCTATTTTTTTTTTAAAGAAAATCCATGACGCACTTGAATCACAAGAGTCTGAATCTTACCGACAGTGGCTGTTAAGAGGTCATAGGTCAAAAAAGGTAACAATTTCAAATTGCTCCTATGGCACTCAAACTTGGTGGGTGGGTGGACCTTGGACTAACAAACAAACGTTTCCACTGTGATCTTTTCGTCAGACCTACGGTTAAGAGGTCATAGGGGAAGCCCAGGTTTGTGTTTGTTAGGTCATCCATGGTCAACGATTTTGAGACCTGCAAAAGCCAATAACTATAGACAGCCGAGAACCGCGAAATACGGGTAACCGCCTAGTACTTAATATAAGGCATGCACATTCTATGATATAATCCTTCTTATTTCAACAATTAGTAATTAACTTCAGTTCTGGAGAGGACAAATTTTTAACGCGGAACTGTGGTATCAAGAACAAGTGGTCTACTGTATGTAAAATAAATGAATTCCTCAATCAGTGCCCTGTCCCATCAATTGGTAATATAACACAGATTATACAGGTAGGGTAAGGGTTTATATTTCCTCTTTAATGTTAACAAAAATGGAGGCATGAATTGGAGAGGACACTCATTTTTTATTTAACATAAAATGCCAATTTTGCAAGAATCTGAATTTTAACATTTTTGCACCAATTTTCACCATTCAACTTGCATGATGTTCCACACATATCATATTTTCATTGCAACAAGCACATTGCCATAGAATGTACCTAATTTTTCAAAGAATTAATTCAGAATACATGGGCAAAATGAAATGGGACTCCAAAATTGGGTTAAAAATGTACCTTTTCGCAATTTTTTTATACAAAAAATAGACAGAATTCTGTAAAAATGCTCATGTAGCTTGTAGTTTGTGGCATACTTAGAATTAAGTTAATAACACTGCATTATCACCCTAATTATATCAACCAGATATGATAAAAGCCATTTTTGTGAACGTGTCATTTATAATGAAATAGCCCTAATTTACCTTTCTTGATTATTAATTTTTGGTGATGAATTAATTCAAAACAATATTAAATTATTGACAGCAACTGATGTTTTAAAAATGTATTTTGTGGCATTTATTTATTTATTTATTTCTTATTTAACCTGGGGTGACCAATCAATGCACTGGCACTGTTCTCCCATTTAGAATATTTTAATTGTCGTCTGCAATCGCTATCGCCGTGATAGGCCTTTAGAAGTATAAACTTATGCAAAAGCGACAAACGATGCATCGCAAAATTCGGCAATTGCCCATCGCTTTCCAAAAGCGTTTAATCGCAATCACTCGGCGATCGAGTATAAATTCAGCTTGATATACACTCCAGAGTTCAGTGAATGCGAATGTTGTTTTCACTCCAGTGCTATTGTCAAGCCGGTTCGGCCCGGATGTCCGACCTACAGAATACCAGTCCAGTAATTAATTTCATTTGCCATTGCCATTTTGGTCGGCGCAGTCCGCAGATATCGCGCCCTTAAAAGTGAACACAAAGCTCTGCGTATGTCGCTCATTAACAGGGCGCTCACGACAATATGAGCAAGGGACTGCTGTTCTTTTCTGAAACCCAGTGTAGCTCAATCATGTCAATGCCTTGTTGATTGAACATGCACATGATGTAGTTCCAGTACCTGTAACTCGTATCTTTATTTAACATTATGACATTATCGGATACCGTAATGATTATCGGATACCAGTAAATGTAAGCTGAAGGATAGGACCGAAGACTAGTTCGCCACGTAAACTTGTATGGCTCAAAATTTGGACCGCTCGCCATTAAGTTTACTGCTTTCTGTGTTTTGAAATTTGTTGACGTTTTAATGATCCCCGATTTCCGGTCGATTATTTTAGCTGTGTCACATCACGTGCATGATGCTAGTGGGTACCAGCCAAACTTCAGAAAAAAAAAAAAATCATGATCGCCGATAACGATGTGATATGGGACTTACATAGGATTACACAGAGATATTTCTTGCCAAAATTGGACCATTTCTAGGTAGCTTGGCCCTACTTTGTCTGCGTTATATGAAAAAGGACAGTCTTAAAGTTAAAGGAGTATTTCGTGATCCTAGCATCCTCTTTTTATGACATTTTTCAGTACATATCCACGAAAAAAGCATATTCCCAAAATTTCAGTTGATTCCGATTTTATGTAACAACTTGCGTAGTTATGCATGATTATGTGTATTACACTGCTCCATACATGTAGACAATGCGTTGTAATTTCGTTCTGGTGCACCAGAACGAAATTCAAATTTCGCGATATCTTTACTAAACGAATTAATAAATCTGCAAGAAATATTTTGTACATAAACATTATGTAGCCAGAGGTTTCCAGTGATATAAAAATCTCAACTTTTTTTGAGAAAAGTGGGGGGGATGAGGCTGCGGATCACGAAATGCCCTTTTAAGTAAGTAAATGTGCAACGCTTTTGATGTTTAGATGTTTTGGGAGACTGGGAGGGATCATAACACAAAAATGACGGAACCTATTCTTGACTGTGTAATATTCCTTCACCACATTGCCGTACGGCAATAACCTTATATTGACATTTACTGGGCCCGTTATCGGTATCCGATAATGTCATAATGTTAAATAAAGATACAGAGTTACAGTTACTTGAACTACATACCGTACACATGATACATTATAGGTATCACAGGGAAACCTCAGTTTAAAACACATTTGTTAGTCATTCAAAATGGCCTAAACCGGCAATACAAATTTACATTGAAATTAAAAAGAAGCTTTTTAAGAAGGAAACCTTCATAAATATGTTGTCTATACTTCACTTGACCCAAATTTATTATTTCTTTTGGTGATGAGAGACTCGCACATGTATGGAATTTCAGAGAGATTTTGATAGCAGTTCCATTAAAAAAGGTGCTATCGTCATGAGACTAAGATCTAGAAACACCCCGTAATGCTGTTTTGGGGAATTTTGCTAGCAGAATCTTTTTGATGAAAGTCAATCTTTGACAAGATGTAACTTTGCTACGGAAAGTGCTATGACAAAAAGGTTTTCAGTGTTGGCTTTCTTTACTCCAGGGCTTTAATTTGATATATAAAATGATGCAGTTTGATGGCAAATTTGAATTCACCTGGGATACCTATACATTACATGTGATGCATGATGTAGACCTGCCTGCATGTCTTCGGTCCTATCCTTCAACATACTGACATTTACTGGCCCGAATTACAGTTACTGGAACTAATGCATGATGATGATGCATTGCTGTTGCCGTTTCGTTGCCCATTTCGTTGACATTATTTTATAACTCATTATGATTTACGAAATTAGCAAAAGATTTCAAATATCACTTAGCAAAATATGTGATCCTCACCTTGCTTTTATAACGAAATCACGCAATGTTAGATATGCAACGGAACGGATTGATGTTGGGTTTTTATAAACACTTCTCCCTTTGCCGATCTGCAAAATAACACTGACCTTGGGAGCTCTTATATCATTGGCTCTGTCTGTGGGTAAACACTTTACACCACCACGTGGAGCATGTAATTAATATTCATGAGGTGATACAAGAGATTGGTTTGAACAAATCGTGATTGATTGATTTTGGTCACTCCCTATCTGAAATGGCAGGGATGTGCCTCGGCCATGTTAAAAGTAGGGGGCATTCAGGTCAAATGTACAATTACAAAAATATGGGGTCATTCAGTACACAACCTGAAAAAATGGGGTCATTCGGTATGAAACTTTGAAAAAAGGATGGTCATTGGGGTAACAAAAAGTAAAATGGGAGTCATTGAGTACAGGATTGCCAAAAGAGTATCATTAAGTACACATAAATAAGTGCCAAACTGCGTAAAAACAACTTGGTCACCTTGGAAATGTGAAAATATCATTATTTCTGGAGGAGAACACAAATACCACCTAAATTTGGGAATTAAAAGGCCCGGTTAAAAATAGAAAAGGGGGTCATTGAGTACATGAATTTTTTTAAAGGGGGTCATTGGGTAATAGGTAGGACCATAACACAAAAAGGGGGTCATTGGGTACAAGCCGGTTTGAAAAAGGGGGTCTATCGAGGCACATGATGCATATCTCATGATATCTGTCATGGAAGTGCCCCCCGGCCCTGGGCGTGTAGGCCTATTTATTTTATTATTACTCGAGAATCCTTGGTATTACATTTAATTTTCCTCTTATTTTTTAGGCCATTATAGGCTACTTTTAATTTGTTATTCGCAGTGGCGGTGCCAGGAATTTTTTTGGGGGGGGGCAAAATCAACCAATTTTGCGCAAAATTGCTGCAAAAAGCGGAGGAAATTTTCGTAATTTTGGGTTTTACTGGGGGCAACAGGGAGCAAGATTTCTGACTGGGGGCATTGCAAAATTAGCAATTAGGCAAGCGGAATCCTATCCGCGTTGGCGGGGGTGAGGGTACTCAAATTACCTTTTGACAGGGTGTGCCACTGGAACTCTGACAGTTTTGCCAATAAAATGGGACCCATAGGGATTTTTTCTCAAATTGGGACCATGCGACCATGTTGATTATTTTACCTAGTGAACGGCTGTTATGACAGTGTTTGACAATATTTTTTTCTCAAATTAGGGATTTTTATTGCATCTTAAACTTACCCAGGCACACCAACATATATGCGAGTAGGCCTACCTCTGCCCACGAGTGCGTTTATAGCGTCAGACGGTGAGCTTAGCCTACCGGTAATATTTGCAACACATCGAAGAAGAGTGTTTAATATAATTGGCTATTCCGAATATGGTAATATCACTTGTTTTGGCAACTTCTTGGGCTGGGAATCCTTTGGGGGAATTTCACGAAGCGTTACAGCAATACGTTATGATACTATTGGCTTGTTATACCCGTGACCACCACAGCCTCACGCTGTATGACGTCAGCTCATTAATATTTATATACATACCGTAAACTGCTAATCCCTGGAATATAATACCACCATCATGTGTATGTGTGATTCACATCCATTCTGGGCAACACCAGGGGACGCTGATCACATTCATCATAGGCATTTTAAAGCTGATTTACATGAGTCATAAACAATGCATAATGAATGTAGGTAAGTCTTACACCCCCCTGCACACTTGAGTAGTAGAGCCCAGCCATAGGCTATAAATAAAGATGACGCTACATGTTATTATAAATATAATAGTCTATTGTTGTCCTTGTATTGCAACAACATGACAACTTGAACTTTTGAAGTGGTGATCAATCATTTAATCATTATAAATATTGGTGATGTCATACATATCTTTACAATAACAATTATTAATCATGACCCGACCCAATACAGCAGGGTATTTGTAAAATATTAAAGCTTAGATTCAACTTGAGTATCAGTCAACAAGTCACAACACAAGTTCAACTCAGCCTGTGGATACCATAATATTTTGTTGAAGAAGAGAATTGAATTGAACTGTACACACATGGTACATGTACATGCAGCATTGCATTGTTCATCAATAACAGTCTACGTTTTTTACAAAGCAAAGGTTAGTGAAAAATTGATGAAATCCTCCGGAAAACGTCAAGCCACAAAAAACAGTTGCTCGAGAAGTCTAGCCACAAATTTACAGCAATGGAAGTTCAGAAGTAAACACAGCTGATCACGATGGGTGTTTGCCCCAGGGGGGCCACTCATATATGAAAGTTGTAAGCATGCGTGTGAATGCACTTCAGAAAAGCACCCTTAACAAGGACAACCATTGTGTCTTCAAAATGACCCTTAAGAAGGATAATGGTTTGATAACCATACCCTTAAAGGTCCGTAACCCGATCGACAGCATCATCCCCGATTTTTTTCATTGTTGATGAGGTTTTGGTATCACATAATAGATACTATTTTTCTCATTACTATCCTGAAATTTGACGCTCCAAGTCGATGTATTTCGGAGAAATCATGAATCACAGCGGTTTTTACAGGTATACCAGTTTGTAAACAATGGTACACTCTTTGGCACTCTGGGAGGGTATTATGTCCGAAATTTCAGTCACCGCAAGACGCTGCCTCGCTCATCGTTATGAAAACGGCAACGATTAGCGTGGTGTGCTAAATAGCTCAATTGACTAGCGCGTTTGTTTTTACCCGAGAGGTACCGGTTCAAAACCCGGTCTCGGAAGGGTTTTTCCTCTCCATTTTACCCAAACTTTTTTTATATTCATTTGAAATGTACATATTGCAAGTGGAAATATATTTTGTTTCTTTTTTTTTTGAATCGTTACGAAAATAAAAACATTTTCTGTTCAATACGGGCCGGGCATTGTACAGCATGTCAGCATTCGTCATTGCCTGCCCAGAATGCAATTCACGTATACCAAGGTATTGGATTGCAAATTTGGCTATTTATTCACATTTACGCTGAAAATGCTCTCGTTTTTTCACAAAGCAGCATAAAGGAGGCGATATTTGATATTATTATGTAATTTTAAAGACAATCCATATCCAAAACCAATAGGGTTACCCCCCTTTAACAAGGACAAAGTTACAAGTGGATTAAATCCAACCCTTAGCAAGGATGCATGATCAATTTTGAAGAAAAAAGTAAAAGACATCAACTTTCAAGGTTTCTTATTTCCTTTATTATTATACTCTAATTGGATACTTCCTAACTGGATTTGGTAGGCTTAGGCCTACTCAGTTATCATTATTCAACATAATTATCGCCTGCATTATTAGGGCAGTATATTTTATTATGACAATTGTAGGGGTAGGAATGTGATTAGATTTAACTACCCTTAGCACGGACACATAGTGTCAAAAATGACACCCTTATTTGCTATAATCAATGATTTTGAGACCCTTAACACGGGCCCGCTTGGGCCCGTGTTGCAGTAGAAAAAACACCCATATTCCGCTTTTTGTTCACACGCATGCTTACAACTTTTTATATGAGTGGCCCCCCTGGGGTGTTTGCATCAAAAATATTGCCAAAAATAGTAAAATTGCACTTCAACAAAATTTTGGACAGTTCAAAATAGGCAATCTTTTACTCAAAAGATACTATGTTGACTCATAAATTTCAGCAAACACAAAATCAGAATTAACTGAAATTTTGGGAATAAACTGTTTGGATATTTACTGAAAATGGCATAAAAAGTGGATGTTAATTTTACTAGGATCACAAAAGAAAATACTTCTTCGAGTATCTCCTTCAAGGTTTGAGGACTGCCAGTCGTAATGGTTCAGGCTTGGTCATCTGCAGAGAGACAATCAGTGGAACCCGGGGGTACTCAGTACCAGTGGCGGCGCCACGGGGGCATGGGCCCCCCCAGAAAAAACACAAAATTACGAAAATTTCTACTTTTTATGGTAATTTTGCGCGAAAGTTTGTTGATTTTGCCCTCTGAAATTCACTTTGCCCCCTAATGCCCCCGAAAAAAATTTCCTGGCGCCGCCACTGCTCAGTACAAATGACCATACGGGACGTGCCGCAAACATGGGTAGCATTTTCAGCCTTCTGGTATATCAATGACCCCTTTTCAAAGCCTATTTTGGTATATGAAAGGGTCCTTTTTCAAAATTTTCTCAATTTTTCGGAAAACAGCCCAATTTTTGCTTAATCTAGCCAAAATTTTCAAAATTTTCCCAAAATTTTGGGAAAATTTGTAAAAACTAAGACAATTTTGGTTAATAAATTCGGCCGAAAATTTCGACTTTTGGTATATCAATGGGTCCAAATTTCTTGAAAAATTGGTATATTTATGGGTCCACTTCCAAAATCTCAGCGGCACGTCCCTACCAAAACCAAACTTGAGGCAAAATCAACAAACTTTTGCGCAAAAGTTTGTTGATTTTGCCCCCTGAAGTACACTTTGCCCCCCTAATGCCCCCCCCGAAAAAAATTTCCTGGCGCCGCCACTGCTCAGTACAAATGACCATACGGGACGTGCCGCAAACATGGGTAGCATTTTCAGCCTTCTGGTATATCAATGACCCCCCTTTTCAAAGCCTATTTTGGTATATGAAAGGGTCCTTTTTTCAAAATTTTCTCACTTTTTTAGGAAAACAGCCCAATTTTTGCTTAATCTAGCCAAAATTTTCAAAATTTTTCCAAAATTTTGGGAAAATTTGTAAAAACTAAGACAATTTTGGTTAACAAATTCGGCCGAAAATTTCGACTTTTGGTATATCAATGGGTCCAAATTTCTTGAAAAATTGGTATATTTATGGGTCCACTTCCAAAATCTCAGCGCACGTCCCTACCAAAACCAAACTTGAGTACCCCGGGAGTTGAACATACACTGCAGGGTGTGCCAAAATATTTGCAATCAAAATATCAAACAATAGGCCTATGGGCTGATTTTGCCCATCATTAAATTTTGACACCAAAATAAACCTTAGTTTATTAAAAGCAGTCATCATTTTTATTATTATTCAAAGGACAAACTTGTTATAATTTAAAGGACAACGTCTTATTAGCGAACTTGTGGATAACATACCTCTACAATGTTTGTTTTAAATAAAATACATGTCATTAAAGCCTTAATGTACGATCTTTTTAAATTTTTAGATTTTTCTTTTTTTCTTCTAAAATGATAATATGCAATCATTATGAAAGTTCCCAATACATTTGGACGCGAAAAACATTGGGAATTTGCAAAGAAACAACATGATAAACTTCACCTCTATCACTGCTCGAAACATCTCGCACTATTTGGATTAGGATAGCGAAAGTGCGGCCTCAGAGTTAGTCTCCCTCTCAAAGCGGCCAGTTTAGTTACGCTCCCTCCACATGTGGAGGGAGCGTAACAAGCTAGTTTTGTACGAGACTACGGTTTATGATAAGTAGCTGACATAAAGTCATAATCTTAAAAATTATGACTTTATGTCGGACAACAGAAAATCGCCCTGCGTTTTACTACAAATAGGACGAATTTGACAGTTTGCTCATAGATTTAAGTTAGAACATGTGTAAGTATTACAAATATGCCAAAAAATCGGTTTTGAAAAAAATAAAGGTAAATTCTGAAAAAAGATCATACATTATGACTTTAAATGTGCAAATTGTATGAAAAACTAAATTTGGGACACTTTTGTGAACCTGTGTTATTGTATGTACATGTGTACATCAGGGTTTACAAAGACTCAAAGAGTGCTATTCACTCAGTTTTCCATCAGTTTTTGGCTTGTAAAAATGAGCATAAAGTTGGCTCCTTGCTTTGGTCTTCAAAAATCAATATTTCGCAGTAAAAAAAGAAGCATTTTTCTTCATACAATTTGCATGTTCATACATGTTCACCCATGTACATTTATATGATGCAATACACCTTTTCGGTATTGGCCTTGCAGGACTGTGATATTGTCACTTTGTCACTGCGTACTTCAGACTGAATACAATCTACACATTGGTTATTTGTCAGCTGTTACACTGAAATTGTATACATACAGGGCGCCACTAAAATGTATAAATTTTAAAATAATGAAGTTCAGTGAAATTGAATAATTCTGGATAAAGGTATGCAATTGATACTTTGTGTGTACACATACATGTATACATAAGTATGAAATACTATTTGCTATTTACAGGTAATAGCTACCGTACTAATAATTTATTTATTTATTATTCATTAGGCATTTCAACAAAAATATACAGCAAAATTAGACCAGCAAGCAAGGGCTGCCAGGGCCCAACAAAAGTGGCAAATTAAGCACTCACAAAATAAACTAAAAGACGTTAGATATCTAGCGCACAATAATGATGGTCAGTAAAATATTGTATGTTTCAATTAATAATTTTTTAAAATCATTTGTCCTATTTTTTAATTTTTTAATTACAGAAGTAACAGAAAAAGATCACGATGAAATCCTGTAAGTTTTGATGATGTCCAGTGTGAAAGACTAGTGTCAATCAAAGGTTTACATGAGAACAATGGAGCATAAAAATATAAACAGACTCACCATCCCAAATGGAGGTACCGAATCAGTGAATGGAACCCATCATCAGTCGGTAGAGAACGGTGGCCCAGCCAGCTCGGATAGTTTGAGGTCCACCCCAGAGCCCTCCCCACCTTTTAACAGTGAGAGTTTTGCCAGAAGAAGAGCTTCGTCATTAAGTTTAACACCACTAAAGATTCCAGGCGCTGATAATCAGCAGTTTGCTGGTGGTGCATCGGCTACAGCAGGAGGAGCTGCTGCTGTTGCTGCAAGTGATCCCGAGGTGGAAGAATGTGCTGAGGAAGGTTTTGAACATTTTACAGAGTTTTTAGTCAATGAGATTGAAAGAAATGGAATGCAACCGCCACCTGACTTACAAGAAGATATAGTAAGGTATGATCAATTTGTTACTCATGATGATCATGAGTGCCCACGGGGTTGTCTCATTAAAGCCTTAATGTACGATTTCTGCAAATTTTAATTTTGTTATTTTTTATTCAAAATGTTGAAATAATATTAGTAATAACTGCCGGGAAGGGTTGCTGTCCATTTTAAGTTGAAATAACAAGGTAAAGTGAAAGAAACCCCACTGGTTATTTTGACCATTTAACATGCAGTTCTATGGGAGGACATATTACAAAAATGTACCATACAAAGACAACAAATTTGGCCGATTCCATTTAGGTGCAAGTTGGCACATGTGTAAACATTACAAATATGGAAAAAAATCAGGTTTGAAAAAAATTAACCAGTTTCATATTATAAGATCGTACATTACATTGTATGGCTTTAAATAACAAAGCCTTTTGCTTTTTTTTTTTTACTGCAAAGAGTAAAAAATGCCATTAAACAGGGACTGTCTTTTGGAATTTGCAGGAGAGCATTAAATAGCTCCTCTGGAGCTTTCAAGGAGAGCTGTCTAGAGCATCTACAACAGAATGTAAAGAGAGAATGGTCAACTATAAAGGAGACCTAAAAATCACTCTCCTATATCAGATTTAAGGGGAGCAGGAGAGAGATATTGCTCTCACTCTCCTCCCTCAAAAGGCAGTCCCTGATTAAAGTGATTAAAAATTAGACAAAAATGTGGCAAATGGGGGCAGAAATTTGAACAAGCAGGAACAAATTGACAAATAGGGATGAACATTTGGTTTTGCCCCCACCCCATACTAAAAGGCTAGCCTCACCACTGAAGTTATTCAATAATCCATATCCTACAAAAGGGCTATAAAGCAAATCTATATCTACAAAGGGAAAGGGACCTGTCATTTGCATTCTGAATTTCACAACTTTAGGGACCCAAGATAGAGATGTCAAGAAAATTTTCCATTTTTTTATTTCACAATTGGGGATATTCCAAGCATCAGTAAGCACACTTCGATAGATAACCAGTTTTCTAACAAGTCTGGAATCTAACAATAGATCGTAGAACAATGGGGGACTATTGTTATGCAATACAATAGATTTGAAACAGGCCAGTGCCCAGTGTACAAATGTTTACACATCACTGCTATTTTGAACTTCATTTGGTGATAAAATTCTAAGGCATAGGTGCATTGTTTAATGTTTGTGATACATATTTTCTGTATGTGATATCAATTGATAAGAATAGAAATTATTGAATGGGACTTTGTCATCAAACAAAACATGTCCAGATAGGTTAGAAACTATTAACATACCAAACCTGTGTCAGTGATCTGTGGTACCGTATGTGTTTACTGTTTATCTAAAAATATCCCTTTCAAATATAGTATGGTGGATTTCCAATAATTGTTTACATTCATGTGTAAACAGTACTACGCACATATTGCAAATGCAATGCACTTTGGTTTTGTTTTTTTAAATGTGAATTGCTTATTTGTTTCTGAGGTGTGTGTGTGTGTGTTTTTAAGTTTGTATTCATTAAATATTTAATTCAATTATTTAAAAAATACCTGCATGCATTTTTCCCCAGATGATTATACCAAATTTTTTCTTTGAAATTTTCACATGTAAAGATATGTTTTGATACCTGATAGGATCGTGCATATGTCTAGCATATAGCATTCTACTGGTCTCTTGACTTATCAAGGAGTATAGTTGGAATAAAAAAGAAAATTGATTTAAATAAAAAACTAGAGCGGTTACCGCACTATAGCTGAACCATGGGGCTTTGGCTGTATCGAAGTAGGATACATGTATGAGTCTAGTAGTTGGGCTACCCCCGGGGTCACTCGCCTATAGATATAATTATTTATATTTATTACATTATTGGCTTGTATCCATTGTTTCTTTTCAGTGCACGAGTCCAGCACACAGGCTCTCAGACTGATCCTCCTCCATCTATGCAAGCAGCAGGTCCACCCACAGCCACGCCTACTGGTTACAAATATCCCCAGTGGGCCAAGAGGGGGAAAGGACTGAAGAAATTAGCGGATGATTTTGCCCAAACCAGGGAGAGGAAGAAGGTCCGAGAGAAAGCTAGCGGAGTACGTATACATATCTAGAAAAATTATTTTTGATATTTTTTGCCATGTTTGCATCTATATATAATACACAATTACACATCCATGGACATGTATATATCACAGATATAAGCACCTTGATGATGATGTTTTGGGCCAAACCAAAAAAAAAAATGTTTTGCAACTATTTTTGTGTTTGCTGGGATGGTGACATGAATCCTTGTCAGGGTACCTTTGAACAAGCAATGCTTCTTAAAGTTGGCAATATCCCCCAACCTGACCAGCCAGTGTGCCATATTCAAAATAATATTTCAAAGATTGTGAACAAAATCAACAGGTTTAATAATGGTCTTCTCTGCCGCTGCTTTGATTTCGTTCACTCAACGCAAACCGTCTGCCAATGATAACATCACATGCCCTTTTTGATTGGCTGAAAAATCAACAATTAAAAAGCTCTACCTTGTATAAGCCCACCTTCGGCTATAAGCCCATCCCCTATTTTTCTAATCATTCTGAGAAACCAGGGTACACTCAGGTATAGGCTGTGGTAGTAATAATGTAGCCTCTTAAATCATATCAATGCTTTTCTTTTACATTTCAGAACAAATAAAAAAAATATCAGTTAAAAATTAACATTTCATACTTATAATTAAAAACAAATTGACATATATGATTAAAATTACTGGTATATCGGGCATATACAAATGGGTAAAATTGTTCTTATTTTAAATTCAACTACTATCCCCTCACCAGTTATAGCCCACACCTATTTTTGAAGTGAAATTACCCAGGGGGGGGGGCTTATACCAGAGTACAGTAAGAACTCTTGTTTATCTAAAAGAAGAGAGTCACAGCACACAGCCAGGGATGAACCAGGATTTTTGTTGGGGGGGGGGAAGGGTAGATTTTGAAAAAGTGGACTTCCCCCCCCCCCCAAAGTGGACCTTTTTCCAAAATATTGGGGACTTCTTTGACCAAAAAAATAAAGCATAAAGAACCTAATTTTTTTCGCTCGCTACAATTATTATCCTTTCATATTTTGATTTTGCTTGCATCATCATATAGGTAGAAGCTGACAGCATCAGCTGGCGGGAATTCCAAGATCTTCTCTCAGAGCTCTTTCCCCGTGGCATCATAACACGAGAGCGTATTGTGGTACTCTTTTTCTTCTGCACAGATCTGGCCATCTGTATGCTCCAACAGGACCATCTAGAGTTATTCCATCGCTTTGTGAGGTGGACGTTACAGTACATAAGAAATACAGTCTGCACCTGGGTTGCTAACCAAGGAGGATGGGTACGTATATGATTTAATAATGTTGTGAATGTATACTCAAGGAGCCAGGGGGAGGGGGTCACTCACTGATAATTACCCCCCTTTTTTCAACTTACTCATACCCAATAATCCTGTTTTACTGTCACTCTCCTACAGCTCTCCTTAAATGCACTTGGTGTGAGCTACTGAGCTATAAATCACTCCCCTTAAAATGCAACCAGAGGAGCTGTTTTTCTTGACTTCACTCAATAGTTTTGAAGAAGTTTATTCACAAATTGTGACTTAATATCATTAAAATATACTAGAAGTCTAGTATTGATAGATTTTACCCTATTCAAAATTATACTTTGGCATTGTAGGTGTCCTTTATCAGGCATTAATGTAGAACAACTCTCCTAGCTCACCCACCACTCTCCATAACAGCTCGACCATGCTCCTTAAAGATTTTAGGGGAGCAGTTTGAACAGCTCTCCTTAATACCCTCAAGGCCTGGATTTTACAAGCTCTCCTCTCACCAAATGACTTGTTTTTTCCTCTAAAATGACCAGGATTTTTAAAACTTTTTCCAAGCATCAAAATAATGACTGTTCCATGTAAAAATGTACCCAAGTTTGTATTTCCACAATTTTTTGGACCCAATATTGTCCAGGTCTCACTATGGACACCTAAGTTTAGCGGCTTGTCACCCATACAATGACCCTCTTTATTTGGCATCTCACTGAAATACCAATATTTTTGAGATTCGCTGTTCTCACATCCCTGTCATTTCATAAAACTTGGTGGAAATAATTAGCATTTTTTGCAAAAATTTCATCGGTAGCAGAAGGGGGAGAGGGTTACCTTGACATTCAGATTTTTAATTTGCATGCCCCTCTAAATTTCAGATGTTTAATCTGCTTGTACTCTCTAAAAAATTAAATGCTTATGTAAACACTGCAAAATTTAAAAGGTAATTTTAAGGTTAACATGGCTAATCAGTACTCAACTGAGGTCAAAGTACAGGTACATGTATATAAGATAAGATTTTCAGGAAATGGACAATGTTATCTTGTCAGTAAAACTTCTGTTGCCCAGGCAACACATGGTTCAAGAACCTTTTTGTTTCATAACCAGTGTCCATTTTGAATGAAAAAGTCTTTACATACTTGAGTGTAGAATACAGCCTAACCCTAATAAAATAAATGTGTGTAATGAAGTAATAGCCAGGTTGAATGAAGTATTGGATCATTTCAATTTTTTGTTTTTATTGGTTCATACAGGGTGCAGTGTTGGCAACTTCAATAGACTACCTGAGAAGAGGAGCACAAATTGCTGCAGCAGGACTGCTAATATACTTTGCCTACAAACTTGTCACCAATGCAACATCAAATACCAGCAACAAATAAGTGGACACTGATCTCAGCATAAATTTATTTAATACTACTGTATGGTGCTGAAGATGTACTTGGCCGTACATGAAGGATGGAGTGCCTACAAAACAAGTGCCTTTTAACTGTGTCTTATATCAAAAAATGTAATAGTACAGAATATATTTTGTATTATTGTGCTTTCTAGTGTTCTCTTAGAAGAAGCTCTAGGAAACTCTCTTAAAAATTTCAAGTGGTTGATACAAGATCCAGCCCTTTCTGCAATATACCTGCCATTTAGACATTTGACAATTTCTGCATTCTATATCATGTAAACATATGACACCTGGCAGCTATTGCAGATGGAGGCTTCTGTCAACTCTCTAAGTGGCAGCATGAGAGATGAGGGGAGGGGGGGGTGAGGGGGCAAGTGAAATATGTGGAGGAAAAATTTGCCCCAAATCAGAAAATGTAAAATTGGTCTCTCCCCACAATAATGGGATGTTAAATGAATTTTTGTTCTACCTGGGTAGGTTAAATGCCTCCTTGTGGGTGGGGTGGGTGGGTTGGGGGTGATGCCTTTGGTGCCAGCGATTGACAATGATGAATTTATAACAAACTGAAATGCTGCTCTTTTAAAAAAGCCAACATTAAAGTGCCTGAACTTGAAAATAATAATTACATGGACATATTATTATTAAGGGTTCAGTGCAAGAAGGCCCTATCTGCAATAGCTGCCCTATAAACATTTGATTAATTTCTGCATTCTATATTGTACACAACTTAAAAAATATGACACCTGGCAGCTATTTGCTGAAAGGGCCTTCTTGCACTATTAAGTCCGTCAAGATGTTTGTATGAAATTAAAAGATGATTGAGTTAATGAATGTTTACCTATGCCCATGCAATGGTATATAGATATCTCCTATTCCCGCCATGTACAATAAAATTCTCTTTAAAAGGCAATAGCGGTCGTCAGTGTGACATCACCGTGGCCATCTTGTGAGTACCACAGTGGAAACTCATTAACATGAAGCTG
This sequence comes from Amphiura filiformis, assembly GCF_039555335.1. Classification (NCBI taxonomy): domain Eukaryota; kingdom Metazoa; phylum Echinodermata; class Ophiuroidea; order Amphilepidida; family Amphiuridae; genus Amphiura; species Amphiura filiformis. Next base: position 50,974,598 of record NC_092635.1, read on the forward strand.
TGCGGAATTCAAATTTTACTTCTTGTTATCAGGAGTTTGTGTTATCCAGTTCTATTAACATGTGAAATGTATGCTTGGGAATGTAAAACATACAATGTACTTCTTGTTATCATGAACTTTATGTTAAGAGGGTTTGTGTTAACGAGTTGCCACTGTAGTAAACTCTGTTCAAAGTTTCAGGGCATGAACAACAGGTGAAGGTGTAGAGCAATACTAGCAGTCAGTCAATCTATCATATCAAGCAAGTGAATGAAGATCTCATGGGTACAAATTGTATACAAACACTATTGTCATGAGTCACACTTGGATGATTTTTCAAAGGAGAGCATTTTTGATTTTGGTTAATTGGATCTCCTGTGTTAATTGGACGCATTGGATGCAGGCATGGGTAAAATGTGTGGGTGCGCCAGGGCTTTTCTATGTGGGGAAAGCAATTTAATTACCCACAAAACAAGTGCCTTTTAGCTGTGTCTTGTATTCTCTCAGTCAGGGTTGTCCCCATCTATTGCACTTACCCATATCTTGTGTCTGTCAAAGGGGACACCATCGCGAAATCCCTATTGGTTTGTACAGGGCCTTTCAGATCCAGTCAAAATTTATCACCACTCAAAATACCAATTTGCCTTTTTTTTTTTTTTTTGATTTCCCTGATAAACTTTTGGAATTATTCCACCAAGAGGGTGCAAGTGAAATCTGTGGAGGGAAAATTTGCACCAAATCAGAAAATATGCCTAAAATTGGGTATTTTCTCCAAGAAATAGTGGGATGTTAATTGATTTTTTGTTCTCTTTGGGTAGGTGGGATTGTCTAAAAATGTCCCCTTGGGGGTGGGGTGGGTTTTTAAAAATAAATTTGTATCAGCGATGGACAATGATGAATCTATAGAAACTGAAATGCTGCAAAGTCTTTTTTAAAGCCAATAAGTGCCTGAATTTGGTTTATTAAAAATAATTCCATGCATATGAACATATCAAGGGATTAGTGTAATGGCCTAATAGCTGCCATATGCCTATTGAGTATTTTTGCATTCTATGTTATACACATCAATTTTACACATGGCAGGTATTGCTGATGGGGCCTTTTACATGTTTGTATGAAATAAAAGATGATTGAATAAATGAATGTGTTGTTGTTTCTCACACAGCCAAGCTGTTTTCTATTTTTGGTCAACACTTGCATTTGCTCATATATCGACTGCTCAGTGCCAGAAGTGGGGAAGTGTAAAAGCTGCCCTGTGAACATATGGCATATTTCACACGCTATATTGTACTCGTCTACACAAGGCAGCTATTTCACTTACCCACTTCTGGCACTGAGCAGTCGATATATTGTGCGCCAAGTCTGTTGAGTAATATTTATGTTATGAGTGTTTCTTTCATTTGTGCAATGCAATGCACTGTTACACTCCATATCATGTTCCAATACACTCTAAATTTTCACCATGTTCAAGTACTTTGTATGAAATGTCAGGTATTTCAATATTAAAGAAGACCTCGTAAAACAACTTCGATGTTCATGACTTTTTATTTCGATTATGCAGTGTCACATGGTAAACATATAACATTCAGTGAACAAGCAAATTCTAATTACAAAACCTGGTGTGACCTGATGGGTCTTTTCATGCAATGGCTATTCCAGATTCAATCCATAAACATCCTATAGAAGACATGACCTTAATCACAAGGGGTGTAGATTTCAAATGGAGTTACCCATTCAGGTAACCCCATTTGAAACTCACGCAGTGTGGGAGATTTAAGGTCATGTCTTCCATAGGGGTGTATAAATTTCAACTGGAATATGAATGCACATCGGATGCTGCAAAATGACTCTACCCAGGATTTTGTAGTGTATCTAGTATGACCCGATCTAGTGACCTTTCCCATCTCACAACCTTGGTCCAAAGCCATGTTCCATCTTTCTAATATGTTCTACCATAGGTTGGCAACACCACCTTTGGCCCATTTCTGTAAAATCCATTCATTTTGGTGTAGGTCCATATTCCACTTTATATACCTCATATATTGATTCCTGTCATCTGATTGGTTAAAAGTGCGGTCATTGAATTAGCTATGCCCTCAAAATGAACTATGGATCGGTCATGGAAACGAACTATGGACCGGTTTGAGTCTACGCATGCGCAATCGCAACGTACATCCATTCGGTACATAAAACAAATATTGACTGCTTTATATTTGGGGCATGGTTAAAATTATAGGCCCGCGGTGATCTCAAAACCATGCTATGACCATCGGCTGCGCCTCAGATCATAGCATGGTCTTGAGATCACCTGGGCCTATAATTTTAACCATGCCCCGAATAAAAAGCAGTCAATATTTGTATACTATACTGACTGAACAGAATAATAAAGTGGCCCCAAAATTTAAAAAAAATTACTTTCCTCTCTTATTGTTTTAGGAAATAATCATGTTTGCACACTTTGTAATAAATAAAGACAATTTGAGAAGACATTCATAATCATAAGTTCATATTCTGTCTTCAAATATAAGTTCTAAAGCTGCTTGCACATTTCCCGCAGTGACCTGTAGTGCCCGTAGACTTCTGGCATCGTCTGTGATTCCCATGTCACGTAGTTGTTGTAGCTGGGCCTAGTGGTGATAAAAATAAAAACAACCAGATTAAAATTAACAAAATGAAAACTAGTGATGACTGGTAAAACCAAAGAGATTACACCCAAGGAGTACCAACTCGGAATTGCCCTGTAAGTACTGCCATCTTGGTTTGTCGTACATGATAGACATTGAAATAGTGTACCCCCAGAATATATTGGCAATAGCTCAAATATTAAGCACCCTAGGCAATATGACAATTGACTTTTTTATTCCTACATTGTAGCAACAAGAGGAACAATTTGAGGTATATTACAACATGATAGAACAAATATTGAATTTTGGCCCTAATATGACCTTTGACCCCTCGTGGGGAGCAGAGGGGGCACAGGAAAAATGGAACCAATTCAAGTTTTATCCTTTGAGGTCTAAGGATGCCAAAAAACATTGGTTCCACTAATGTAGGAAAACCAGATGCTAACTCAAGAATCACCCCATCCATAGCGCTATGTGTTCTTTCACTTTGGGTATGATAATTTTTTACTAGGCTCAGTTATGTCATTTGGAGCTGTTCTGATGTCCATAGGAAGTGAGTCCCAAATTACAAGTTCCTCTTTTAACAGATTACCCCACAAACCTTGCCTAATAAACAATGGTACTTAGAATCTGTATTTACATTATCTACTTGAAGACAGCTTTTTATCTGGTACCAAAGTTTGGGTTCTTATTTTAGGCTTTCATAACTGGATGCAGTGCGAGTCAATGGTCTCAATAGATCTGAGTGGTGATTCTTATCTATTCAGGTATAGCAGTCTCAGCTTGAGTCTCTAAACATGTCAATCCATATCATAACCAGGGACTGCCTTTTGAGGAGAGAGAGAGAGAGCAACCGCTCTCTACTGCTCTCCTTAAATCTGATATAGGAGTGATTTTAGCTCTCCTTAGTTGACAATTCTCTCCTTGCATTCTATTGTAAATGATCTAAATAGTCCTCCTTGAAGGCTCCAGAAGAGCTATATAATACTCTCCTGCAAATTCCAATAGACAGTCCCTGTTATCATAACCAATAATTCATTTAATAATCAAACCAACCTGTAAATTCTCCGGGTTCAGTGCTTCTCCACCCTGTTGTTGAGATGATCTAGCTGGACTGCTACCTCCACTGACGCTACCACCGGTAGCAACTTGTAACGCTTGTGCCATAGCTTGGCCAAACAGATCTGAGGTGATGAGCCCTGAACCATTATTGGACCCGGAATTACTGCTACCACTTGTTGAAGCCTGGGCAGGAGATGATGTGGAAGGGTTTGATGATGCACCCACTACAGGTGAATCATATGGTCTGAATGTCTGCAAAGAAAAAGGAGTAAAACCTGAGTTTCACAAACACAATTGCATTGTGGGACAGAATTGGTAGTTGAACTCTGACCTATCAGGAAAATTGTTTGAATTCTCGCTATTCGCAATAAGCGCCGCCAGCGGTTTGCGATGTAATCGTGATGTATCATGGGAAAATTCGACATCAAGTCCAGCGCATAATAGAACACGAATAGTTTGTCAAAATAAAGGTGTTACACCTAATCGATACTAATACTTAATAATGGATTTGAAATGTGCACAATTAATTTTTTAGTCTATCAAAATGGCGGTAATACCGCTATATTGACAAACTAAAAATATTGTCAATGTTCCTATGTAATAGCATGGTAATATTCAGATTATGCTGGACTTGATGTCGATTTTCCCATGATACACCACGATTTTTCCCATGATACATCGCAAACCGCTGGCGGCGCCCTTATTGCGAATAGCGAGAATTATTCATCACTCAATTATTATTCTAATAATGGTTTAATTTTTTTAATAATTAAACATATTTTAAATAATGAATTTGTGAGATTACATTATTTTTGTTGTTATTTTAGTCAAACATTGAAACAGTATTTTGTAATCGTATGAAAGCAATTTTCCTGATGTAGGTCATAGTTCAGCGGTTTACTTATTATGGTGAGTAAATTGCATAATCAAAGAATGTATCATCAGATACACCACATAGTGATGTATCATGAGCAATATTCGGAGGAATGTCTGAACAACACGCTGATTTACAATGAGCTGAGTCACTCAATTTGATGTGTGTGTTTTAAAAATTGTTCAGTATCCCTAAGATTCAAAATAACCCTTTTCCTATTATTATTGTTATTTTTATACCTTTGAATGTATTTAAATAAATAAATAACAAAAAAGAAGAAAGAAATAGTGACTTACCCCTCCTGAACCAACCCCTGCAGCCGCCAACGCTGAAGCTAACTGAGTTGCTGTGATTGCTTGCTGCCCTCGTCTTACACCACCCTGGTAACAAAACAAAAGTATGTTTACTGGCACTGCCTCTTTCTCCTAATCACCATAAAACTCACACAAATAATGAAACATCAGCATATCAGACACCCAGCAGGGAAGCAAATTTGGCGAGAATCAGTGAATCCATTCTCAAGCAACAATTCTTCTAACTTAGTTTGTGAGAATCAACATTCTTTCTCCTGAAATCATGCTTATTCCACACACAGTAAGTTACTTGAGAATTAATTTTGATTCACACAAAATTGAATGCAATTGCATCCCTGACCAGTATTTTTTTTAATATTAAGATATAAGACTACTGTAAAGCGTAAAATGTTTGCATACATGAACATTTTCACAAATTTTGCTGCAAGTGCAGTTGATTTGTGCAATTTTCATGAATGCAAATGCTGCATAAGATAATGTTTACAGTATTTTTTGGCAACAATACAATTCATTTGTCACATTCCAATCACATGTGGCTAATAACATGTAGTTGACATCAATTGACTCACTATAATATTTTGCAGCAAACCTTTGATGAGTGCGTACTACCCTGATGTTGCAAAGTCGGAGCTAACAATGCATCCGGTGCAAAGTTCATTCATAAATTTCCACTCGGCAACAGCAGATCGCCTCAGTAGCCAATCAAAGACAAGTGTATTTCAATGTACTAAATACACGATGTACGCTTAAAACACGCTCTCATCAAAGGTTTACTGCAAAATATTATAGCTGAGTTTGTGGCTGCTAAATGCGATCTAAACATTGTTTTGAAATCAAATCTAATTAAATTTCTGCAAATTTTGCTGAAGAATCTTTACTCTCTAAACCAGTTTTCTGAAAATTTGCAACCCAAAGTTATTAACAAGAAGGCTGAAAATGCACCCAAATCTGCAACACATCCCCATATGTACCTTCTTACTAAAACAACTGGTTGGGAACACAACTCACTCACCTCTGATGTGTCCATTTCATCGTCTGACATAAAGTCTGGTAGGTATCGACCTGCACCAATGACAAAACACATTATTATTTACATAGTTAACTCCTGAGTGACTTTTGCAGTTCTGAAGTAATTTGATTTAGAAACCCTTTTTTGAATTTCTTCAAGATAACATGCAAATTCAACACCTTTTCAGGACTTTAAATCAAGCAGGCATCTATAATGTTCCTTGATAACTGTCTCGTGAGGTTGCTCCAACCCCATCACAGGTCAGTAGATGAACAGAATGTGTGCTTTTTCCAGTAGTCAGTTTTACTTTAAGTCCCACATGTTTTGTGCAAGATTGAGATCCACAATGGGCACACAATACCTACCCTCTGCTCCTCCACTACTACCAGCTGCCCCAGCCCTTGCCCCTTCTTCATTCACAGATGCAGCTATCTGCATTACTGCATGGCCAATGGTTGGATGAGCCTTTACGATCCTGGAAAACAGAATAGACAATAGGAGCAAAAACAACCATTGGGCATATGCATAGGTGGAATTGGATTAACAGACTTGTAGTGCATATATGGTGAAACAAAATTCTGCCTCTGCATCTGTTGTTGAAACTTTTTAATCAACACCAGATTAATTAATTAATTAATTAATTAACTTATTTATTTATTATTTAACCTGGGTGACCCATCAATGCACTGGCACTGTTCTCCCTTGGTTCCCAGGTAAATTCACCCCTACCAAGATATTATCTTGTGTCCTAAATTATTCATTTGATATGACCATGGTTATTCCCGGACACAGCCCCTCGACCTCAACAACCGAATGCGTTTGCGCAGATTGTCAGCTGGTCTTCATCACAGATACTGTCGCAGACAACTTTGCCGATATGCATTTTTGGTAATGTCAGATACGAGGATTGTTCATGCGGAACCCAAGTACCAGATCCCTGTTGCGTAATTACTGTGCAGCTAATCCTAATTTAAGCTATAAGCATATATACAGCCCAGACTTTCACACAGTAAATGTGCATCTGATTCTAGCAAGGGGTTGACAGTGATTCGCCGATTCTCCAAATTTGGCCAAATTTGCACGCTACGGTATGATATACAGAAGCATACAGATAATGGCGGCATCCACAGTTTTATTACATTTATCCTCGAGTGACGCTTCCCAATCTTTATTTATTCCCTGATTCTAGTAATGCATATGATGAAAGTTAATTTGATAGACTAAATCTGTCAAACCATACAGGCAATTGAATACTTACTTATGTACATTTTCGGGATCTGCAATCTGTATCAATAACTCTGGGTCCCTCAGCATGGCTAAATAAAGATAAACAGAAAAAAGGAAGGACTTTCTAAATGTTTCCCCAACATGATTACAAAAGGTTGTGCTTTTTGTGATACTACATGTAGTGATAAGACCGGCATACTAATCTTTAATGTAGCATATTATACAGGGGTCTTGTCTATGTCTGTGTATTACTGGGTGTTATCTGCATACTATTTTAAAGCAAAAAGTGATTTGTGCCAAAAGCATCATAAGAGAAGAGACAAGTGAGAAAGAGAGAAGAGAAAAAGTAAAACGGAAAATTTTACTTAAATTTAATAGAACATAAGCAGTTACTGTGACTTGCACATGATCTGATGCTATTGCTGATGTTGCAACAATTCGTCGGGTGCATTACATAGTGACCGATCTGCACTTTATGGTCAAATCCATAGTGATGTTGAGCTCTCAAAATAAAAACATAGTGACGGATAAGTTTGGCAATCTATTACATATGTGAGATGTACATGTATGATATTACTACATTTTAACGTTTTGAAAATATCTTTCAAGGGTCTACTAAGAGACACATGAATTGCTAAACATTAATCTATGCCAAATACAATTTACCTTCTCAGCGTTTTCCCGATCCCCATTTTTTGATAAATTTGCGATCAACATCCATCACTACATGTATGTAATACACCCTGGTTTTGACATCTGTCACTATGTAATGCACCCGACAAATTATTGTATACACGTCCATAATTGTCACATGGCTGTTTAAAGAAGAGAAGATACAACCCTTGCAAAAAGTTTTGCACGCCGGCTATGTCGAAGTTCCGCTATGTCAAACTGGTATTTTTCTACATGTTTACCAGAGGGTTTCAAATATGTTTAAAAAAAAAGATTCACTATGTTGAATATACCACCAGGTTTGCTATATTGAAGTTTCGCTATGTCAAATAAGAAATAGATTTGCTATGTAAAATATGTATTATATTTGACATAGCGAATCTTTGCTAAAGCAAAAACTTCAACATAGTGGGCTGTAAAAGGAAAACCAAACAAGTTACTTACACACTGCTATGTGATCTGATGAAATCCCCGGTGTGGCAGCAATGATATTGTCTATAGTCTCATGGCTGGTTAAGATCTTGCGTACCTGAAATACAGTTAACCATATAACATACTCTGATTATCAAATCAAGCAATAGAATACCTGATTGGGGGAAGTAAGCTTTCTTATGGTTTATTGAGGATAGGGTTTATTTAATGCCAGGTAATTTATTTCATTAGATTAGTGAAACTAAAATGGAACAATGAATGCATTATAATCTATTAACCACATTGTCAAAAACAATACTTGGAAATATAAGATCTAATCCAATGCTTATTAAGTAGCGATATCATGTTTAATGAAGTAAACTACCGTATTCATTCCAATAAGCGCCCAGGGCGCTTAACAAAGTCATTTTGCGTGGGCGCTTATTTTTACCTGGTGTACCTAATTTTTTTTGTAAAGGGCGTTTATTAGAGACAAATTGATGTAGGTTATAAAAGGGTCCTGAGACGTTCTAGTAGCTTTTCTGATGCAGAAAATGTATTGCAAGCTTACACAGGACTTGTAGCCCTCCAGCTATTTCACTGTATCGACGTCTATCTGTCACTTCAACATTAATGGTACCCTTTAGCAAATTGAAAATACCCTGGGTGGGTGCTTATTGGGGCATGGGCGCTTATTGGAATGAATACGGTACTATTTCTCATTTTCTTTCTGCAAAGATGGTCAATACAAACACTTGCAGCTGCAATCAGAAATCCCGGCCAGGTTCAACCATCTCCAAATTCCAGATGCCATAAATAAGAGTGCCGATGATGTAGCTACAACCCTGCCTATTCAGTACGGTAATTTAATTTTTTACTGGGATGATAGAATGTGTATACTTACAGTCTGTCTGTGTGCAGGATTCAACAATGCTGCATGAAAAGCAGTGATCAACTGCCTGATGGCTTGATCATCCAAAGGTTCTGTGGGCAAAATACAGATGGTAGCAATAGGTACTGATCAGGAAAAATCATAATTTTACTATTTTCCAACTCCAAAAATTAATACATACTGGTAATATGAAGTACTGTGCAGACTAGTGCAGTGCACTGGATACTGGATGTCCTAATAAAAAGTTACCTGATAATTTTATTTCATTATAACTCCAGAAGTATGCAGCCGGGGGCACTTCAATATGAAATGGATATAGGTGTAGGGCTGGCACTTTCGCACTAAGGGGCATTCGGTGAGAGCAAAATCTAAAAAATATGGGGTCATTGGGATGATTGGGTGAGAGCATGATTTTTGGCATTTGGTGAGAGCAAAATGTGAAAAATATGGGGTCATTGGGTGAGAACATGACCTTTTTTTTTTAAATGGAATATTTGGGTGAGAGTTGAAAAAGCGCCACAGAAACGTCGAAAATTGAGTATCTAGTTCTAAATGGCTTCAAATTTCCCTCTTTTTTTTTCAAAATAAGTAACAAAATCCATGAGAAATAAAAGTTGCTGTCAAATTGGACTTGTAAGGGTCTTTGGGTGACAGATCAAATGGAAAAATAGGGGGTCTTCAGGTGACAGAGCATGGACAGAGTATGTGTTCGTAAAAAAATATGGGGTCTTTGGGTGACAGGGATGCTGAAAAAGGGGGTCTTAACAGCCCTACATAGGCGTCACCTCCAAAGTTGGAGTGCCCCCCAGGGGTATGCAGGCCAATTGGAAATCTCACAATTTAAGAGGGTACAAAAAAATGTATGTGTATAAGTTGTAACAGGTTTTTTTTTACAATTTTTTCTTGCAAAATTACATAAATGAAAATAATGAAATGTATTCAACACGTCATGGATTTACTTTATAAAATATCCCACCGATTATAAGCTGATCAAAGTATACCTACAAACTGCTTTTAAACCATGTTTACTTTATCAATTTAAGGTGGTACTACACCCCATGATAAATTTTGTGACTAATTTTGCATTTTTCTCAAAAAATAACTACACACTGGTAACAATAGTTCGCTGAAATTTGAGGTACATTCTAGTGGTACCTCTTTTCTTATCATAAATAGCATACCGCTTGTCTCAAGTCACTGAAATTCAAGTGTAGTAACTGGATTCCTTGCCCCTATAATATACATAACTTTTGTAACCATTGTGTTATATTTTGAGAAAAATGCAAAAATAGTCACCAATTTATCAAGGGATGTAGTACCACCTTAACCGTAACCCTGATATAATTTTGATAATTACCATGGGAGAATAAATCAGAAACTATTGACATATAAAAAGACAATTCAATCTATGATATTCCAAGCATCTTTTTTTTGATAAGCTACAATGTATCCATCTGTATTGGGCTATTCCAGTTGAAATCCATACACCCCCTATAGAAGACATGACCTAAATCTCTCACACAGGGAGTGTGATTTTCAAAAAGGGGTTTCCTGAATGGGTGATTCCATTTGAAATCTACACACCCTGTGTGGGGATTTATTAAGGTCATTTCTACTATAGGGGGTGTATGAATTTCAATTGGAATAGCCCAATAGTTATATAGTTAACAAAATTGAAAAATCAGCATCCCATAATGCACTGCCCATTTTCCTTACCAAGTTGTACCAAGTGTAAAATACTACACTCTGTGGTGAATTTTTTTAAAGACTCATATATTGCCAATATTGTGATCTGCTAGGATCATTTAAAAATCATATAATAATGAAATTTTATCGCAACAAATATCATGTAACATTATCGTGGTTAAGGCTTCTACCAAAAGCCAAGATGTGGTGCAAGTACACATGTAAACAAAAGATGTTTGTGTTTACCATACCTGGCTTTGGTTCTGGTTCCGGTTGTTTTTTTCTCAATGCATGCACTGTACATCCTCCCTGCAATCCATAGGAATTCAATGGTTCTGCATCCTGCAGTTTTCTGCCACAATATAGGAGAACTGGAAAATGAAAATGAAACAGATACTTTATGCACAGCATGTGGTACGAATAGGAAGGTGTCATGCTCAGCCCTATAATTCAGTCAAAACATGATATCTGCACCACACATTCCCAAACACAGTCTACAAATGTACCACTTTAAAATGCACTAAACGCCCTTATTCCATATCTGAACTAGTAATGTCATGGTTTTTGACGCAAGCGTCGATTGGGATGCATTCACCATTGGGCGATTTAAATTTGGAAAGATATTACAGTATAACAGCTAAATATGTCAAACCATGGATGAAAGAGACGGTTAGCTCCGACTTTGCAACATCACGGTAGTATGCGCTCATACACAAAGGTAGGCCTACTTTACTGCAAAATATTATAGTATGCACCACCCGGTGGGGTCACTCCCTGGCAGGGGGGACACATAGGACCGTTACCACAAGTACAAATTACCCCCTTTTGCAGTCCATTTCAAGGACAAATCATGAAATTTTACCCCCTTTTTTACTCCAAAACAAGGACAAAATGGTACTCTGAAACACCCCTATTTTTTAGATTCCGAGGACACATTTGCTATTTTGACCCTATTTCAACATTTCAAGGACGAGGATTTTATGAATAGTTTTTTTCATCACAAAATTCAAGTACATGTAGTACCCTCGCATATAAATTGGCTATTGCAAAATTTGGGGTGAGCTATCCACGTGATCGGGAGAAAACAATAAGAACCCCCTTTTTTTCAATTTCGTGGACATTTGTGCGATAAAACACCCCTATATTCCAATTTCACAGACAATTTTGTCCGCGGACAAGCCCTAAAAATGACCCATTTTTCCGAGATTTTGGTAACGATCGTGCGGTCAGTATTGCAAGTTGAGTGACCCCACCGGGATGCACCACCCCCACTCTACATTGTAAACCGCGCTAGTACAATGTAGTAGTACAGTCTCGAGAAAGCCAAATATAATTCATGATGACTTCCAGTGCTCCATTTATATACACATTGTATACATTTATAAGTTGTGCGGAACACCAAGTATACAGTTGCCAAACTAAACAGGCTCTTTCAATTTCAAATGTTAACTAACGGCAAAATAATTTGCGTACAGGCATACATGTAGTACACGTAACTTAAAAATGTAAATGTATTACCATCGAGCTATTAGAAGGAGAATCCATGAACCCAGTTCCGTGTACTATGATCATTATGAGTCGAACCTGAGTAATAAGGTACGAATGGTGCACTTAGCTGCACTATCGATTTGCTAAGCTTCTTATCTATTGAGCTTGGCTGGTTATGAACCACCGTTATCACGATTTCTAAGCAGAATAACGTCATTTTCACCCACAAAGCATTTTGGCCATGACCATAAACAAAGGAAAACAATTTACTTCCGGTAATTTTATAACACCAATATTTCTTAATCTTATGGCCATCTTGGCGAATCGTAGAAATAACATTGCCAGTCTCGGAAAACCTTTTTGTCATCGCACTTTCCGTGGCAAAGTTACATCTTTTCAAAGATCGACTTTCATTAAAAAGATTCTGCATTACGGGGGTGTTTCTAGATCTTACTATAATTTGGTTCACCTCAAGTTTGGTAGTGACGTATATATGTGCGTATTTTGCTCGCCACAGTATCGAATCGCGCACGGAAAGTTAAACGCGCTCAGTGAACATGCACGCGTACAGAGGCGGTTTGTTGTCACGCTTACGGCGCAACCGCGAAAACCCATTGACGTCACTACCAAACTTGAGGTGAACCAAATTATAGTCTCATGATGATAGCAGCTTTTTTTAATGGAACTGCTATCAAAATCCCTCTAAAATTCCATGTGTGAGTGTCTCATCATCATAAAAAATCATATATTTGGGTAAAGTGAAGTATAGAAAACATATTTATGCAGGTTTCCTTGACCGACCTGTTCTTGAAAAAAAATTGAAAATTTCTATGTAAATATGTATTGTGTTTGGTCCCCGGTCTTGGCAAATTTTGCTGACTAGGCTAGCAAATGTGTTAACTAAGGTTTGCCTGGCATAGGGCCTACCTACCAAAACGTGACCCCTATTTTGCACGTAAAGTCTATGGAAAGCTATTTTGTGTTATGTACCCTAAACTTGTTGGCGAGCGGCCCGAATTTTGAGCCACACATAATTTATAACTAGTCTAAGCTAGATTCGCTTGCCAGTCCTATTATACGCCGTACCTATGTATACTGGCTTACGCCATTTTGGATGTCAATGGGAAATACACACTTAACGATTTGCGCCGGTTAGAAACTTGAAAAAAAATCTTTAAAATTTCATCAATGTATAAGTGGTACCAACCTTATTGTGCTTGCTAATTTAAGACTCGGTTGGAACAAAATTAAGGATCAAATGCATTTTAGTGCCCAAAAAGGCAAAATTATCGTCAAAGTTCTGCCGAAATCGGCACCCTTGCGAAGGGTTCAGAATTCGAATCGGGAAAGAAAATATCCGATCTTTGCGATCAAAAACACAAAAACTTTAAACATACTATTGGCAAAAGACATTAATTACCAAACAATATAGAATAGAAAATTTGACATCATTTTCTCAAAATATTGAAGAAATTTGCTCACTAGACAGTCAACCGGCCGGTCACAGATATAGGCCTTGGTTTCTTTTTTCTGAGTGTATCTGACTTGGTCTATCCTCTGTGAAATTGTAGAAATTAAGTGGAGATAACCTTGTATTTATTTAATTTTGCAATGCTATTAATTTTCGAATGACAAATAATAAAGGTTTTCTGGTTGTAAAGGGTCCAATCTATCATTACCAGATTTCACTTTAGCGAAAATGAGTGAAGAAATGTGATTTTTGGAACAAAACAGATTGCTCAATTTTTGGGTACAAAGTCGGGTAGTTTTTTTGTCTTAAAGAATACCCCCAGCAGATAGATACTGCTGGTTTTTTCAGTGTACAAACTTTACATCATTCCCTTCCAAAAGCCATGAAAATTATTTCATATCAACGTTGCAAACGGTCAAATCCACGAAAATAGACCAAAAAACGCATATAAAATATTTTGTCAAAATTCGTCTGTGTGGTAGCCACGGAATCAATCAATATTGCTTTTGTAGTAGACAAGGACATAGAACCAATCGTATGCGTGGAGTTTATACAGGCGCGTGAATTCAACCGATCGGATTGACTCGTGGTATTCGGAAAACTGTGTAATATCAGACCTGCTACAACAAAACATGCATAAAAGTCGCAATGGCTTTATCAGACAAAAATCCAGTGTGATACTGCCCGACTTTGTCATGTTTATGAGGGTGCAGATTCCATAATATTCTATGGCGTAAAAAGCCGATCCAGTCGTAATTTTATATACTTTTACTTCCATTTTGTCCTAATGAAAACCGTTGAACACTTCTGATTTTGTTATTAACTGACAGATCAATGTTTTGTGAGCAATTTACCTATGGTTATTTTCTAGGGGAAGGTTGTAAACGGTCAGGTCCACGGTTTATTTGGGCACAGTTCATGAAACCTTCAAATTTATCATATTATCTTAACGCAATTATTTTCCAGAAATATTTTATGAATACCAGTTTTTTGCATGATAAGACAAGGACAAACCTACAAACATAATTTTGAGGCTTTTAAAACAACTGATGACTACTCCATAACTATCAGAAAATGGTTTTAAGATGGGCCTTTACTTGCAAACTTCGGAAAAATCAGTGCGGTGACTGGGTTGAGAAATTGCGAGCATAGAAACTGTGACCTCGTAATGCATAGATCGTGACCTGCCGTCTGACTGTAGACATCGAAAAAGTACGCAATCCAATTCCCGTTCAAACGTGTGAGAAACTGAAAGTGCATAATCCCCACTAGTTTAAAGGGTACATAACACCAAATAGCTTTCCATAGACTTCACGTGCAAAATAGGGGTCACGTTTTAGGCCATAAGTCAAGTTACCTCTAGTTTTGAAATATAAATTTGATATCATCTTAATCAGAACAAAATTCTGCATAACATATCTGAAAATGACACAACATTTTAGGTCTACTTTTTGAGAAAAATAGCGCTATATAAAAAGGCCTGATTTTCCCGTGTTTACGTCCGACTGCTAACCGCGTTTTGACCTTGTGTGTTCATGCGCTCATCATCCATGTCATCGTAAACATCACTCAAATTTTCGCGTTTTCTGTTCAAATTAGTAGTAGAGATCACATTCACAAGTTCTAGCAAAACATGATTTTCAACACTAAAATTGTTAATATTGTACCGATTTTGCACAATTTTTATGCAAAGTTGGGACTATAGTCGTGATAAACTTTTGCCGGAAACCGCTTCACAGGCGGATTTAAGTGGTATGAACCCTAGCTAAGCATGATAAGTTTACGTGGTGAACTATGATATGAGTAAGCTTAAAATTTAGTTATAAATCGAGTGACAGTGAAATATTAACTCACGTAATTCAGAAGGTTGTACACCAATTGCCTCGGACACCTGCTGCTTGAAATCACTCACAGAAGTTGAGAAATTCACACCATGAAGCCGAGAACGGCCAGCCTTTTCGGGAAATTTGACACAAACAACGTTCTCTTTGCTCGCCATTGTTGCTTTTCATAAATACTTATACACAACAGCATAGAGCAAGTTTTTAATATTAATGAAGTGACGTCATCAAAGGTGTAGGAGAAAACTTTCTGGCCAGAGATAGAGCCGGCAACTTGTGAACCGCCCGGCCGTATGGCATTTTCCATATACTCGGTTAGTTAAATTATGTTTCATTCTTATAACCAATTTAATAAAAGAAACACAAAAAAGGGAAATTGACAGTGGTGTAGCTAGGGCTTGTGGCACCCAGGGCTAAGGATAAGTGTTGCTCCCGATTCTTGAAAAAATTATTGCGCCCGGAGCACAATAGGGCCTATACCACTAATTAATTTTGGTTATAATGAAGCTGAATATCCCCGGTGAATATCGGTCTTTCAAATGAGTTTGTCCTGAAATGCGCGCGAAGCGCGCGAAAATTTTGACCTTCATCGCTTAGGGGTGGTGCAATAATTATGTGTAGGCCTACCCGGGGGTGAATTATAGGGGGGCAAAGATTTTTGGCAGGCCAAAAGGGGGAGCAAGCATTTTTGGCAGGTCAAAAGGGGGGGTCAAGCGATTTTTGGCAGGTTGAAAGGGGGGGGGCAAGCAATTTTTGGCACAGATATTTTGGGCACCGTTTCTATATTACGCTCTAAAAAGGCGTAGGAAAACGTTAGGAACACGTTCAAATATGCAAAATTTCCTGCTCGCTGCGCTCGCACTATATGATAAGACAATTTAAGGTTTTAAATTCGGGTTCCCCAAAATCTTGCATGTGTAACAGGGGGGGGGGGCAAAGGTTTTCTGGCACGTCGAAAGGGGGGGCAAAGATTTTTGGCACGGCCAGAGGGGGGGCAAGCGATTTTTGGCAGACCATTTTGAGAATTCACCCCCTGGGGTACACATAATTATTGCACCACCCCTTAGAGGGGCGCAGAATCGATGCTGAATTGGCCAATTTGGCGCCCCCTAAGAGTGGCGCCCATGGCACATGCCCCCACCTGCCCCCCGTCGCTATGCCACTGGAAATTGAGAGCAACATCTGGGCATATATTCAAGATTTTTAATACTTAAGGGCGTAGCCAGCTTTTTTGGTCTGGAGGGCAAAATATAAATTTCGGGGCAAAGACACACAAAAAAATTCTGGTTCCATCATTTTGACCCGGTATTATCAGTGGGATACATAGGCCTACATAGGCCTATACCCTTTTCTTATGGCGACTGTAGAATACATGTAAAGTCTTTGAGATTCCAAAAAGGCTTTAATGGGATACTGGTAATGAACGCGCGTAGCGCGCCCAAAAATGTATTTTACACTAATTTGGGCCATAATCGGGGTAAAAAGGGGCTTTACTGGTACACATGCGCGTGTAGCGCGCAAAAGTTTTGTATGCTCTTGTTCTTTTGCTATTCTCTTGTTTAAAACTTTTTTGACCCCCCTCCTTTAGTAACCAACACTTTTGCCCCCCCCTTTGTGCCCGGGGGTCACTCCCATTGTGGCCTGTACACCATCCGCGATAATGAAAACGCGTAAAAAGGGTAGTTTTTCGTGGATATGCATGATACGCGCGTAACGTGTTTAGGGTGTCAAAAACATGAAAAATTGGAAAAAAGGGTATCAAAATTGCAATTGCTAATACGCGGAAATGAAATTTAGGGTATGAAATTTGATGCAAGGAATAAAATCCATGTTTAGGGTGCTTTTCAAAAGTTGATTATCGTGGATGGTGTACAGGCCACAATGGAAGTGAACCCCCCCGGGCCTTTGTGCAACTCAAAACTTTTGTGCCCCCCCCCCCCACACTTTGCCCAGTCCCCTCACCAAAGTATTTATGAACGGTCCCTAAGAGATTATAATACCCTCCTTCACATCTTTGATCCTCAGCTACAACACTAAGAGATTATAATATCCTCCTTCACATCCTTGATCCTCAGCTACAACACTAAGAGATTATAATACTTTCATTCACATTCTTGATTCTTAGTACAATACGAAGAGAGTATGATACCCTTCTTCACATCTTTGATCCTGAGCTACAGTACTAAGAGATTATAATACTTTCATTCACATCCTTGATCCTTTCTACAGCACAAAGAGATTATAATATCCTTCTTCGCAAGTTCGCATCCTTGATTCTCAGCTACAACAAGAAGAGATTATAACACCCTCAATCACATCCTTGATCCTCAGCTACAACACGAAGAGATTATAATACCATCCGTCACATCCTTGATCCTCTATAATATAGCGGCAAAACCACAACATCCTTGATCATAAACAACAACACTAGTGATTATAATACCCTCATTCACATCCTTGATCCTCAGCTACAATACTAAGAGATTATAATACTTTCATTCACATTCTTGATCATCAGCTACTACACAAAGTGATTTTAATATCCTTCTTCACATCATTGATCCTTATCGCCGCAACACTAAGTGATTATAATACCCTCCTTCACATCCTTGATCCTCAGCTGCAACACTAAGAGATTATAATGCCCTCCTTCACATCCTTGATCCTCAGCTGCAACACTAAGAGATTATAATACCCTCCTTCACATCCTTGATCCTCAGCTGCAACACTAAGAGATTATAATACCCTCCTTCACATCCTTGATCCTCAGCTGCAACACTAAGAGATTATAATGCCCCCTTCACATCCTTGATCCTCAGATGCAATATTAATTAAAAAAGAGATTATAATACCTTCCTTCACATCCTTGATTCCCAGCGACTACACTAAGAGATTATAATATCCTCATTCACATCCTTGATCCTCAGCTACAACACTAAGAGATTATAATACCCTCCCTCACATCCTTGATCCTCAGCTACAACACTAAGAGATTATAATATCCTCCTTCACATCCTTGATCCTTAGCTGCAACACTAATATAATACCCTCTTTCACATCCTTGATTCTGAGCTACAACACTAAGAGATTATATTACCCTCCTTCACAAGAGATTATAATACCGTCTTTCACATCCTTGATCCTCAGCTACCACACTAAGAGATTATAATACCCTCCCTCACATCCTTGATCCTCAGCTGCAACACTAAGAGATTATAATACCCTCCCTCACATCCTTGATCCTCAGCTGCAACACTAAGAGATTATAATACCCTCCTTCACATCCTTGATCCTCAGCTACAGCACTAAGAGATTATAATACCCTCCCTCACATCCTTGATCCTCAGCTACCACAGAAAGAGATTATATTACCCTCCTTTATAAGAGGTTTTAATACTATCTTTCACATCCTTGATCCTCAGCTGCAACACTAAGAGATTATAATACCCTCCATCTCATCCTTGATCCTCAGCTGCAACACTAAGAGAAGATAATGCCCCCTGCACATCCTTGATACTCAGATGCAATACTAAGAGCTACTAAGAGATTATAATAAACTCCTTTACATCCTTGATCCTCGGCTTCAATTGTAAGAGATTATAATACCCTCATTCACATCCTTTTTCCTAGCTACAACACGAAGAGATAATAATACCCTCCTTTACATCCTTGATCCTGAGCTACAACACTAAGATATTATATTACCTTCCTTAGATTATAATATCCCCCTTCACTTCCTTGATCCTCAGCTGCAACAATAAGTAATTATAATACCCTTCTTCACATCATTGATCCTCAGCTACAGCACGAAGAGATTATAATACCCTCCTTCACATCATTAATCCTTAATATAGCTGCAATACCTCAACATCCTTGATTAAGCAGCAACTTATTATAATACCCTCCTTCACATCCTTGATCCTCACCTACAATACCAAGAGATTTTGATAATTTCATTCACATCCTTGATCCTTGCTACGTGCACTAAGAGATACCCTCCCTCACATCCTTGATCCTCAGCTACAACACTAAGAGATTATAATACCCTCCTTTACATCCTTCATCCTCAGCTACAACACTAAGAGATTATAATACCCTCCCTCACATCCTTGATCCTCAGCTACAACACTAAGAGATTATAAAATCCTCCTTCACATCTTTCATCCTCAGCTACAACACGAACAGATTTTAATACCCTGCTTCACATCCTTGATCGTCAGCTGCAAGACCTCAACATCCTTGATCATAAGCAACGACACTAAATGATTATTTTTAGGTAAAAAACGGCTGATTTGACATGGATTTGTCTACATGTATCACATTATCTATCGCTAACTACACAGCAGCATAACGTGTAAATCGTTATCGTTATCGGTTTTAATACTTTACAATCATCAGGACAATATTATTTTGTGTTTTTGCTGTTCTCTGTCATTTTGAACAAGGCACAAGGTAAGATATAATTCAACAATAATACTGGTAGCACTGTCTGTGAGTCTGTCTGTCTGTCTGTCTGTCTGTCTGCCCTTCTTATCGGAACTGGAAGCGCAATCAAGCCTGATTTTGCTCCATTGTCACTTAAAGGAGTATCTTGTGATCCTAGCATCCTCTATTTATGTCATTTTTCATTAGATATCCACGAAAAAAACCTATTCCCAAAATTTTAGTTGATTCCGATTTTGCGTTCGCGAGTTATGCATGATTATGTGTATTACACTGCTCCATAGACAATGCATTGTAATTTCGTTCTGGTGCACCAGAACGAAATTCATATTTCACGATATCTTTGCTAAACGAATTAATCTGCAAGAAATATTTTGTACATAAACATGATGTAGCCAGAGGTTTCCAGTGATATAAAAATCTCAACTTTTTTTGAGAAAAGTGGGGGGATGAGGCTGTGGATCACGAAATGCCCTTTTAACAACGGGTTGTCATTGGCATCAACCAGTTGGGACCGATTCTACTCCAAAATGAACTTTATAAAACAATCGAAAATAACCTTTGTACATGTTATGGATGAAAGCTAATGAAGAACGAGGCACAAACTGTTTCAATGACGCAGTTCAATAAATTCAATTGACTTTATTTTGCGGAGTATAGCAATAGACGAATACAATTTTGACTATATCGCCCTTCACTACAAGCAGGTTGCACTCATTACCTGTGTATGTCTGCAATCATAGATTGAATACAATACCACTCTTTTCAAAGATACTAATCTTACAGGTGCAAGTGATCAGCATGATATGGTACAATGCATAGGTATCGCGTGAACGTTGTAGTGCAGGGCGATATAGTCGAAAATTGTATTCATCTATTGCTATGGCAGTTAATCCAATTATTACGTCACTTCTACGTCGAATATAAGCGTAATAAAAAGCTATAAAAATCTGTACTTTTTTGGACCATAATCAGTCTGTATAAAATCTGCTTCACCAAAATCCATTACGCATTGATTGCACGAGGCCCGGGGCACGAGGCTGCCAGATGGGGATCGGGCTCGTTATTCGCTGGCGCATATTGTGCACGTTACAATATGACCGTTGCTAGGTCAACTGGCTCACGCTTTCTTTGTTACGAACCACTGATCGAAATGATCACAACGCAAAGCCTATGGCATATCATAATTTGGAATAGGTGTATGAGCCTGGGCTTGAACCAGTAACCAATGGATACTATAACGTGCACTACACTACGTCAGCGAATGTAACGGGCTCGTAGTCTCAATCCAGAGAAGTGAGTTGAGGCTGCATGTCAAATCACCTTTTCTTATCCCCGGTAACATAATTATTATTTATAATGCCCCTAATACATTAAAGCCAGTGACGGTACTACGATGGGAGGAAGGGGGGGATTTAAATATTCTTCTTTCTCACAAGGTTGCCCTCTGGTGCTGCCTCTGATTAAAGCCATAATGTATATACGATCTTTTCAAATGAATTTTTATCAAACCTGATTTGTTGGCATATTTGTAATAATTGAAGGGCAACAGAGCAATTGTTATTGATGTCATAATCACAGCACTAAATCCCCATAGAGCTCCACAGTTAAGCGGCCAAGATAGTGTTTTTTTTTTAATTTTTACCTCATTATTGGCTTATATCAGAAAACCTTCCTGACAGTTGTTACTATTCCTATAGTCCTTTTGCCTTTCTCGAGGCAGTAATTTAGATATTGTTTTTCATTATATCTTTAAACGTAATGATGATAAGTAACGCTATGTATTATATAAAAGCATACATTTTCAGAAAGGAAAGTGACACAGTGAATCCAACTGGCATATTTGTGCAAAAATGAGCAGTATTTTTTCAGAAAATCCCAATTTGATTTCACTTTACTGCCTCGAGGAAGTCATACGGACGGTAACCAAAACCGTATGGGTTTCATTTTGGACATATTTATATTTAAAATAATTCTTATCAATAATACATTAAACCAGCAAACACAAAACATTTTCATGACATTATGAAAAGGGCGCGTGAAGGTTGACAGAAGGTGTTTAAATGTCACTGCCAGGTTATAAAGGTTATAAAACGGTTTCATAACAATTTCAAAACGTTCAAAACTGCCACAAACCATTGCGTTGACATTTTCTAAACAAAATTTGCGAAAAATATTTTAAAATTACATTTTGGCAACATAAAAACGTGTTTCTTTTATACATTATGTTTAAATTGTTTTCTAATATGTTAATATTAAAACATTTTTGTGTTTGCTGGATATAAGCAAGTAAACGCACCACGCACCCCCACACACCCCATGCACCCCACCCTTACTATTCAGTCCCGGAATAATTGCCAAATGTACAGATTTTTATATGGTTCTATTGTACCACGGCAATCACGTTGTTCTGTTCTACATCTTCTGTTTGATGTAACCATGGTATTATACGAAACATCCATCGATGATTCCTCCTTGGAAGCGAACTAAGAGTTCTTTACTGGAATTTTGACGATAACCTGAGAAAAAAAATCATAATTATTGTCATTTATAGCAGGAAATTAGCTGTGAATGTGCAGAAACCAAAAGACTACATGTACATTGGGATATTCCAGAAAATAGAGTAACTTTTCAATAAAAGAAATGTCTGGATTACCAAGTTTTCCTTCTAAAAATGACTGAAATTCCAGTTGCCAATGTGGCGGGAAAACGCTTGGAAATACAAATGAATTAAAAATCACGGAAATGTCCAAAACGAGCTCGCCAATCATGCAAATTGAGGATTAAAAAGTCCGAAAATCTTAACCCTTTTATAAGGGGTGTACATCTTCTTTATTTCTGGAGTAGCACATTTGAAACAGACTAGATATTCAATAATATACAGTCTTACTTGATTCGTTGAGCTCCAGTTGAGTGAAACGAAATTATTATTTTTTTAAATTGATTCAATTACGTACCAAAAAGTGCACAAGCCTATTAATGCTATTTAGGCCATTATTTTTGTCCAAGCACATCTATCCACAAACGAACAGAAATCACCACATTTAGTAAACATTAGCTTTTTTTAATATTTTAAGCAAGGTCCGATGATGACTTTCTTACCGTCTTTATCTCACAATACTCCGCAATTCCGTCTTCGCCACTACGCAAAAAATAAATGTATATTATTTCAGTTAGTAAGTGTTAGCAAAGATGTGTTTCATTTGCATTATTAATATACGAAATTTTATCCTTATTTCAAATTAAAAAAAAGTGTAAATAACATGAACTTCATTTCCATTTTGAAAAGTATTTGAGATTTATTATTTTGTAAATAGTTGAGAGTAAAGTCGGATTTTTTTTTCCTCTGAAATTTCTTTTGAAATTGCACTCTTTTCAGAGCGGTCCCTCAGATCACTCCAAAAGACTGCACTCTAAATAAATTTTGCAACAGATAATGTATTTGTGAACAAATGGTTGAACCGTTGGTTGCACTGTCTTGATGCTACGTACTTTGAATAAACCTGTGTACAAACAGTGCCTATAATGACAATATAAATCCAATAAAACTTGTCTTTTGGAAAAGGGCTCGTAAATCGTAATTGGTAAAAATAATTTCTTGGCTATTTATATTGCACTAACACATAATTATCCCGAAAATACAAACGCATACTTTCGGGACAATAAATTACTAGTATGTGTTATATATAGTGCACTAACACATAGTGTTGTCCCGAAAATACATGGTGTAATTTGTATAAAGAGCAAAGAAATTGTCTTCTAACTATTACGAGCCCTTTATCAAAAGGGCTCGTAATAGTTAGACATATGGCCATTTAATGGTAATTATATCTAATATAAGCACTGCATGTACACATGTTTATTCAAAGTACGTAGCATCAAGATAGTGCAACAAACGGTTCAACCATTTGTTCACAACTGGATTAACCGTTGCAAATTTAGAGCGTGGATAAACATACTATTGTTATAATATTTTTGTGCGTGTTGTTGCGTTTTTGAGTCGGCGATTCCCAACGAAAGTATGAAAATATTTCTAAATGTTTAAAAACATTTTTAAAATGGGTTAAATGCGAAGGATAATTTTTTTAAATTCACGTTCATGTCTGTTTTTCTCATTTTATGATTGTCACTCACCACTCGCGTCCAATTCCCGACTGCTTGTAGCCACCAAAAGGAGCTTGCATTGCAAATTGTGCATAACAATTCACCCTGAAATAAGAACAGAATTTAAGAGATTCTTCCTATTCGCTGTCGTAGTGCACGTTAGAATATGACCGTTGCTAGGTCAACTGGATCACGCTTTCTTTGTTACGAACCACTGATCGAAATGATCACAACACAAAGCCTATGGCATATCAAAATTCGGAACAGGTGTATGAGCCCAGGCTTGGAGCAGTAACCAATGGTTACTAACGTGCACTACGACAACGAATTAAGAATTTATATTTCCTGAAGGCAGCACAGAAAACGGTATAACTTTTGACACGTTTATATTATAATATGTTAAGATATGAGATACATTCTAGCGGTACCTCTTTTCTTATCATAAATAATGTACCGCTTGTCTTGAGTCACTGAAATTCCAGTGTAGTAACTGGTTTCCTTGCCCCTATAATATACATAACTGTTGTTACCAGTGTGTTGTTATTTTTGAGAAAAATGCAAAAATAGTCACACATTTATCAAGAGGTGTAGTACTATACTGCGCCAATAAAGTATCCTTACACTTGCAAAAATAATCACAATTTCAAAACTGAACAATATTGGGGTAAATTTGGTTTTTTAATAGATGCACTATCTAATCCTGCCCATTATGACACCACAATGAATCCAGCGTGACTTCAGGAAGCAAAGTTTCAAGCATTTGATTAGACGAAGGTCCCGTTTTAAAAGTGACAAACTGGCCTATTCAAAACTCCACAGACTGGACATATGGATTGAGAGTGGTGAATGACTAATTTATGCGTTTGGCTTTAATTTAAAACAAAAGGAACAAAAGAAAGCTGAAACAAAAGAACTGACAAATAAAATGAAAGTTATGAAAAGTAAAAACTGAATTAAAAACTGCTTTAAATAACGCTTCATTGAAGAAACTGTGTTGTCTCTTTGTTGCGCTTGTTGGAATCTTTTTGGGCCTTGTATAGGCCAGTTTGTCACTTTTAAAACTGAACCTTTGTCTATTCAATTGCTTGTAACTTTACTTCTTGAGGTCACATTGGATTCAATGTGGTGTCATAATGTGAAGATTCAAATAGTGCATCTATTAAAAAAACTAATTTACCCCAATGTTGTTCAGTTTTGAAATTGTGATTATTTTTCCAAGTGTAAGGATACTTTATTGGCGCAGTTTACCTTATAAGTAAAAGGTTTAACCATTATTGTTAACATATCAGTCTATTGAGAAATAACTTTTCACTTACCAAACATAGCCTGCTTGGATTGAGTTGGCAATAGTGATAGCTTTGTCAATGTCTTTCGTAAATACGGCTGAGGCAAGACCGTAGCTTGTTCTATTAGCTCTATCGGCAACTTCTTCGATAGTTTTGAACTTAAAAATGCTTTGTACGGGTCCAAAAATCTGAAACATAAATATGAAATTCAAATCATGAAAGACTGTTTATCAGAGACAGTGGTGGAGCTTGGGGTTGTGGTGCCCAAGGGCAAGGATGTAGAATGGCGCCCCAATTCGCGCGAAAATTTGCACAAATACCACTAATTTGGTTATAATGAAGCTGAATTTAGGTCTTAAAACGGTCATTCAAATGACTAACTTATGTTGACTACTTGAAATGTGCGCGACGAGCATGATTTGTTTTACTTTCACCGCTTGGAAGGGCAGATAATTGATCTAAGGGGCGCTGAATTGGTCGATTCGGTGTCCCTAAGACGGTGCCCAGGTCACGTCCGCCACTGATCAAAGATAGAATTAAAGGAAAAACACTGACATCAACCATTTATGGGGCTACACTCTTTTTTGGTAAAATGTCTCATTACCTCTTCTTTTGCTATCCTCATATCATCTTTGACGTCAGAGAAGACAGTAGATTCAACAAAGTAACCTTTGTCTCCATGCCGACCACCACCGCATTGTAATTTGGCGCCTTCTTTCTTCCCGCTCTCTATCAAATCCATGATTCTATCCACTTGTTCCTGTTCAATCTGAAAAAAGAAGAAGCTTAGGGCAGTAATGATCAAGGCACTGAACGAGGATAAAAGAAAAACAAGTGCTTTATACTGATAAGCTTATAACATGTGCTGTCTACATCAATTTTGTCTGTTTGAGTAACCCAATTATTTTCAAGGCCAAGATCACCTTCCGTTCCGTTGACGATTTGAATTCGCCAGCGAAGTGTTACGTGTAATCCGATTATAACTATCTCAACTGGATCACGCTTTTGAGTTCTGCACCACGATCGAAATGATCTCAACACAAAGTCTATGGCGTGTACTACCAATTCCAAAAGGTGCGTGATCCAGTTACCAGGAAGTTATGTAACCACTTCGCTGGCGAATACGGGAGGAGAGTGTAACAAAAAAGCGTATTAATATTTTGGATAGCATTCAATCTACAGCATAGGGATCACCATTTTTGTTGGTGCTTAATTGGCATGGCATGACGTTGGCATCACGAAATTGCAGGTCGTGTCTTTTAATTTATCGAGGGTGTTGGAGCCCCTTCACGTCGAAACAAATCTGAAATATGGGTAGTCTTATCTGGTCGTATTCAAGCAGCACATAGAATGCCCTTCTCCTTCCGGTCAAGTCACTATATATTCTTAAAGGTTACGCAGCTGTATTTTCTCCCTAAACACAACAATGAAAACCTTCTTGTCATTTTCAAGATCAAGAATGTACTGACCTGAGGTCCACCTTGTATCTTTGGATCGTACGGATCTCCAATTGTTCTTTTCTTGGCTCTTTCTACGCTTCTTTTGACAAATTCATCGTAGATTTCGTCTTGAACAAAGGTTCTGGAGCCAGCAAGACAAACCTGCCCCGAATGATTGAACAAACCTATGTGACTCCATTCAACTGCGCTATCCACTGAAGAAAGCAAAATAGTTTTAAAATACAATGACAAAATTCAGAAGAGAAATAAAACATGCAAAATATGATATAAAAATCTATAATTTGAAATTATATTTTTTAAAATTTAAAATGCACTTATTTCCGGTGCTAATAATTATGTTTGTGCTCAATTCTTACTGTCGGCATCGGCAAATATGATATTTGGGCTTTTGCCTCCCATTTCCAAGGCAACCTTCTTCAGATTGCTGTTGGCAGCGCTCTTCTGAATTATTCTTCCAACCTGTGGATTCAATTCATAAAGTTTCAGTGCATCAGTCAGTCGTGTTCGTGAAGCGCAATGATATGTGATAATGACAAACTACAAATGGTCAGAAAAGGGTAGACAATTCCTGTCAGTCAAAGAAGCTATATAAACATCTAAAAAAAGTAACTAACCCCCCTTAAATAATGGCCATTATTAAAAAACGGGTTATTGTATTGCAAATCTGTAAAATGCGTTGGAAGCAGAATTTATTTCTGCGCATTTTGACACCTCATTTGATACGATAGCACAGAAAACAATAAAACACCGGTCAATTTATTGTAGTGGGGTCCAGATTTGAAAGTTGCACTTACAACAATGCAAAAACAATCAGATATCATTACACAGATTTCCTTCCATATAATACTGAATACAAATCAATACAATTTACTGCAACTTTCAAATCGTGGGTAACATTGATTTAAATGTATGCTATGACGTCAATATTTAGTCAATTGCTACAAATGAGGTGTTAAAATGTGCAGAAATAAATTATGCTTCCAACGCATTTTACAGATTTGTAATACAATCGCCCGTTTTTGAATAATGGCCATTAATTAAGGGGGGTAAGTTACTTTTTTGAGATGTTTAGTAACATACCGTAGCATTCCATCTACAAGCATATAATTATGTCTCTATAGACGAAAAGCAGACAGCCTCCACAACATCATTTGGAGTCAGAGTAACTAAACATCTGGCAATATGTAATTACCTCCCTGAATGAATGACTATTATTCCAAAACAGTTGATAGTATGCCAAATTTAGAATGTGCATTCGAAGCAGAATTTATTTGTGCGTATTATGACACATCATTATTTTGTTGCAATGGTCCCAATACAGTCTGTTCCAAAAAGAGCTTTACCCAATTTGAAAGCTTACTTTCGCGAAGTTTAGAGCAGCTGTTCCCAATATTGTTACATATTTTAAATATGTATCTTTCTAAGAATATGTAGTGATAAAATGAGTGCAAAATAAACTAAATTAACAAAATGGCAGTACTTTTACACAGCATCATTGCATGAGGCATAATTGGTAAACACCCTCGGCTTATCATTCAAAAGTGGATAAATGTTCATATGCGTGAATAAATAATAATTTATAACAATCCAAGATTTTGAGCCTCACTATTAATGCTAGATACAATAATGTAATACCCGAACTTCATCTTTGTCATTGACAATTATAAAATTAACAAAACAATCAAAATTGAATAACATTTTTTTTTATGGAATACTCTTAAAAAGGCGTTTCTGATGCTAAAAAGTGTAAACATAAACAAAGATAAGATGCTTGCGATCCAAAATGCGATAGCTTGGCTAAAACAGCTGAATATTTAGAAGCAATGCCGGCAATAATTTGCTGTTTTCTTCAAGTTGGGAAATTCCAATACAAAGGTTAAAACGTTTTCTACACGATACTTATATATGTATATATATTTAGTTTCCTGAAACGTCATCACTTGAACGATTGCACAAATTATATAGAGTTTGAACAATATTATAGAACTGATCCTTGTGGTACGTACACAAGATATAAACCCACCTCTGTTGATCCAGTAAATGTTACCATATCGACATCCATGTGTTCACTTATGCCTGCTCCGGCAGTCGGTCCAAATCCTGGTACTACGTTTACAACGCCAGGTGGGAAACCAGCCTAGAATGAAAGTTCAGGTTACGATAATAAGATAAAAATATCAACATGATGTTAGGGTAAAGCGTTGCTTTAAAATCAATTATTTATTCCAAATCATAAAAGACATTCTTCCACGACCTTTGCATGACTTAAACCTCATTAAAAGCTATTAAACCAAGATACACCCATTGAAAACAGCTCAACTATGTTAAATCAGATCTTCTCTGGTTAAATCCACACTACACATGTTTCTGTTTTACCTGTGCGATATTGCAATGAGCTGGTATTATAGTTTCAGTTGGGTGAACGATTATAAAGCAAACGAAAGGTAACAATACTGTGTGGGCCTTTGTTTTCCAAATGAGACAATAGTCTGCATATTGTTAACAAGCATTCTTGAAAATGAGAAACATAATGGTTGTAGACTTAACACGGTTTGGAAATAATTTCTTAATTTTTTTTGGTGTTATCTGTCATTCACATATCAGGGAGGTACGACCATTTGCAGATGCCCAACCTACTCAGTTTTTAGCCTACATGTAATGTATTCATTATTCTTGATTGACATCCAAGTTTAAAAAATATCCGGCAAGTGGTTTAGCTTTAATGCCCTTCGCAAGAGAGCGGTACACAAGTGAGTGATAGTCAGAAAAAGATGCATTCGATTTACACAGACAATTTTGCAGGCCGTGCCGTGCCCTTCATTCCTAAAACACCAAAGTGCGAATATTTCTAAACCCCTATATTAGCTAAAAATTTAGGACATATTTTCAGAGAGTACTTTAAATATTGGCCGGTTATTTTTCACACAGTGACGTTAACTAGGCAATGCTCTATACCTATAACATACACTGTTTGTAGAGGTCACGCGTCAATGGTGAGAGTATTGTGTATAGGAAAATGAACAGTAACTGCAGTATGTTTGCTCTTAATCAGTTGCTTAAGATCCAAAATCGGGGGAACACATACACCAACAAATACATCAAATTTCCACCACAATTATATAGTTAAAGGATCTAGAATGAGCGTTTTGAGCGTTTCGACAGTATTTTTTGTGGGACATGAGAGCACATCAGACATATCGAATTGCATTCTGAATACGAAGAATGTCTTTCTGATATCAAATATTTTTCATTTTTTGAAATTCACGATATAATACAAATTTTATGACAAATTTTTAAAATTTGATATTTTTCACATTTTTGATACATAACAGTCCTCGAAGTAAATTTGATAAATCTACTGATATATTCTTAAAATGTATGTAGCTGGGAGGAAAAGCCGACGGTCAATTGAAAATTTTGACCTTTCATATTGAAGATATGGATTTTTTCCCAAAAAGACCTAATTTTTTTCAATTCGATATGTCTGATGTGCTCTAATGTCCCACAATAAATACTGTCCAAACGTTCATACCCCAGCCCTTAAGTCGAGGGGAGATTTCAAAGTTCTCATTACGTGTCACTACCTGAGAGCATTGATCAAAAATTAAATTTCCTCATGAGGTTCGTATCTGTCAATGAGTTACCAGATCATAAGGATGTCATTAGCTAGAAGCAGTATATAACACAACTGGGTCAATGAGTTACAAAAAAATGACCTTGTGTGGTATTTGGTTCCCAGGAAGTGAGTTTTGCCTGAGGCAATTTGTGGTTAAATGTTGATCCCTCACTACAAGATTTATTACCTTCGATTTGGTTAAAAAAGGAGGTGAGACATGATCAAATCTCTCCAGGTAACAAAACGTAATGCTGTTATTATTACATGTTGATTCTGATATCGGTATTTCGGTTTCTTTGCATGACTATCAACACATTTTCCTCACCTCTTTGACAAGAGAAGCCAGATAGAGTGCTGTCAATGGTGTCTGTTCAGCCGGCTTCAATACCAATGTATTTCCGCAGGTGAGAGCATGTCCAAGTTTAATCGACGTGAGGAAGATTGGGAAGTTCCAGGGAATTATAGCCCCAACGACGCCGATTGGTTCGTATCTGGTATAGCAGAAGTAATCACCATCTGCAACAATAATGGTAAAACGGAAGAATTACATCGGTATAAAGTATCGAGAGGAATTTGGAATGGAAATACACCAGGCAGTTGCACATAAAAGATGTCATAAAATCATATTAGTAAAACAATTAGGGATGGATGATAGAACATAATTATCAATAAAGGTCCCGATGAATCATAATAGATTAAGAGTATGCAAGGAATAGAACATTATTGGAAGAGACATATTAATAGAACCCCACATGAGAAAAGATGGCAACAACTTCGACAAAGCACAATTTAGCTGAGGCGACAATCCACAGAGCAGAGCTTATCCCGGTTTTTGAATGCATGAGCCCACTCATGAAAAATTTTCCGGTGTGCTTCGAGTCGAAAAAATGTTGTCGAAATCGCCTAAAGCTTCGTCATTTTGTTTTTGCTTGTTATTTCTTGTCTTTGTTTTTAGGAGGAGTGCCCGGCTTCTATATAGATCCTCCCTTGGTCTATGGTACGTGGTAGATGAACAGATCCCACGAATAGAGTGAGAGTGCTATATTGCTTCAATCTCAGCCTATATGCAGTGATTGTTTTGAAATGAAAGTCGTCTGAACAGCCACAGAGCCGGCCTGGCCAAAGGCCACTGTAGTAGGTATGATATTTACCAATTGGTATAGTTTTGCCGTGAATCTTATCTGACCATCCTGCAAGATATCGTAACATATTAGCCGCCCCACCAACAAATGGACGCGACATTGTGTGGTACAGAAGCCCATTGTCCAAAGTCTCCAAAGACTATAAACAGGAAATCAACAACATAGAAGAGAACATTAAAATATTCAAAATGATATTATACGAGGGACGGTCAATAAGTTCCCGTTAATATGGTGTTAAAGTATCAAAGTCATGCATGAGTGGAAATACATAATAGTTGTGGGATCTTAGTGAGCAGCCCTCTTACAGGTTATTAAAAATTTACATAATTCAGAAAATAGTATTAGGCAAACATGTCACCTATTGATTGTATTGATTGGTCGTCAAGGTAATTTTGTAAGCTACTACATAAGCTTTGTTTCAATAAAATCGGTGATTTATAAGCGAAGATATGGTGAGTTGAATTATGTACCATCTTAACAGTAAGGACATTTGAAATGGTATTTATATATCTATTATTTTAATTTGACCTCAAATAGTATAATCATGATATATATTTATCATTTTAATCTGATCTCCAATACCAAACGCTTAAAACAGGCCAAATATTTACGGCGTTTAGTTACCGTACCGCTAGGTAGTCAGCATCTCGATCTACAAGGTCAGCTAACTTATTCAGAAGACGTCCCCTCGCAGACGCATCCATGCGGCGCCATGGTGAACCAATTTTGAAGGCGTCCTTTGCAGCTTTCACAGCCAAATCTATGTCGGCCTTTAATGTTCAAGTGTGAAACAAATTGGAAGAGGATGAAAAATTGCAATATTGTAGTAAATGTGTGAAAATACCGGTTCAAAATCATCATAAACACTATCGTCATCGCCATCATAATGATGATGATCATCAATATTGTCGGCCTCTCCTCCTCCTCATTGTCACAATCTTCGTCATCATTAACATCGCCACCTTCCTCATAATAAGCGTCAACGTCGTCATTGATCATAATAGAGAGATTGCGATTTCCAAACGTACGTATCGAACGGCCGTGCAATCTATTCAACATCACTCTCCTGTGACGCCATTTTGAATATATAGATCGCACGGGCGTTCGATTCTACGTTTGGAAATCGCAATCTCTCTAATAATCGTCAATCTCGTTATTACAGATCACTGAAGTCCTCAGCATGCTCAAGAAGTGGTCCTGATTTTAATTGCGCCATACCAGAGTCCCGACCAGAGTTGAAGTTAACTCCACGTCAAAGTCCCATGCAAGACAAAACATGTTATTGTGGTTGTTGATAATATCAATTGCCATTGTTGCTGTTGTTGTTTATATCTTGCCTTATTCTTACCTTGTCACCCTCCTGAACATCGCATATCTTTTCTCCAGTCGTTGGATTTAAAGTGCCAAAGGTTTTGCCGCCTACCGAATTCACCCACTCGTTATTAATGAAAATCTGAGAAAAAATAATGGGTCGAAAGTCACGAATTTGCAGTCTTGTGAGTTGCCGACATTGGACGTAATATCGTGATATTCTCACAGGCTCGTTTGGAAATGAATTTCAAGCATTCAACCATTTGGTAACATTTGGAAATGTTTTCCGAATACCAACCAAATAATAAGCAACTTGGGATCACTGTTGCAACGTTTTCTGGTATTTAAATTCTCCGCCAGTGAAATGAACGGTTTCAACCAGCTATCCTAAGATGGTCCACTAAGGCCCACATAAAAGTTGTAAGGTTTGCAAACCCTAAGGGAACTAGTCCAAAAGTTTGTTAGTACCATAACCCTAAATCCTAGTTCTAAACCCAACTTTCAGACTACCGATCCCTTTTTATTTTATTTTTCGCACTATATCATTTCATCCTGATGTGACGTCAGTGCGCATTGCATTGAGCACAGCTTTAAATCGCTAGCGTTCACTTAAGTATTGACGTACACACGCACACGCTTAAAAACGCCGCGCATTCGAAACACCTGGCTCAACGCGTTGACGTCACTGGTACATCAGGGTGAAATGGTATTCGCTATAGAAGTGACGTAATAATCGGATTAACTACCATATCAATAGGGTAAAACAATTTTTTAATGTATTGCGCTGCACTACAAGTATGTTGTACTCATCACCTGTGTATGTCTGCAATCATAGATTGAATACAATAACGCTCCTTTCAAATATACATGTACTAATCTTATAGGTGCGAGTGATCAGCTTGATATGGTTCAATGCAGAGGTACCGCGGGAACGTACTAGGTGAAGTGCAATAAATTCAAAAATTGTTTTACCCTAATTGCTATGGTAGTTAATCCGATTATTACATCACTTTGACGGCGAATAGCGAATCCTGTGTCGGACTATCAAACCTTATTATTTTCGGATTACCGATCTTTTTGAATAAATAACCTGAGGACTATTAACGGTCAGTGCTATTCAGTTGAAAACCATACATCCCCTATAGACGAATCCAACGAGCCAAGTCAAGGTCAGGATTTGGTCGGCCATTGACTGGGTCCCCGCATGCAGCACCAAACTGATGTTGTGACTGCTCAATTGGGTGGATTAAAGCCGCTTAAAATTCGATGTTAGATTCTTTTGTGTTGTAAACTGTCATCATTCTTTTGTCTACGTGTAACACACCCGGGTAAAACGGGTGATAGAATGCAGTTTAAAATACCCTCCAAGGCCGCATCATTTCACATTTTAGGTGAGATGGAGCTGACGGGGACCCAAATATGGCTGCCATTGAGGTGTAGGAATGCGTGAAATTGGATTCGTCTATATAGAAGACATGACCTTAACTTCCCACACAGGGAGTGTGAATTTCAAATGGAATAGTCCAAATCAACATACCTGTGTGAATTTGACGTCTGGAACAGCCATGTCTGCTTTGTATTACTGCTCTTTTTTTATGAATAAAATACGTACAAGATGATTTATACCAAAACGCAGGAACGGCGCCGAGACGTGACTTAGCAGAGCAGAGTGGAACGCCCAAAAGAACGTTATGTGTTTCAGTTATACATATCGTAGCGTCACTTTCGGGTTAAAGTCCTAAATGTTGTCTCTACAGGACCGTCGTATTGATTGATGTTAGGGTTAAAGTCCTACTCCAGAAAAATACAGAACTAATATTTTTGGGATTAAAAAAATATTATCCTGTTTTGCCAAATTAAACATAGCTAAATCTTAATCCTTTAGTCCTATAACTGACAATAAAAGTCAAATTTTAATATTTTGGTTAATTTTTGGAAATAATTGCCAAAAACATGCGTTTTAAAGGTGTTTTTCGTATGCTGTGACAATAAAAAAGTGAAAATTATAGCAACATTTCGGCATAATTATACTCAAGATTTTGAATGCCCAGACTTGTTCCAAGTCTTTGATTTTTGTGACTAGATTGTCAGAAAATGTGCCGAAAATGCATGTTTTTGGCTCTTTTTTCAAGAAATTAGTAAAATAGTGAACTTTTTCTTTTATCTCCAGTTAGTACTAAATGAATGATTAGGATTGAGCTATGTTTCATTTGGCAGAACTTGATAGTATTTTTTTAATACCAAAAAAATTAGTACTGTATTTTTCTGGAATAGGGAGTAAATAGTGTTGCCTCTCCAGGATCATCGTATCATTAATGTCATCAAGAAGCATGTAGCAGTACTACAAAGTCAAATGTGGTATCTGATTAGTTAATTGCAAGCATATACTTTGTTTTACTTTGGAAGCAGTGAAAAGTTCGTATGTAGTGTTATTTGTACTTATGATATATACAGCAAATTTTGCAAGATCGACAAAATAATTTTGTCGATCTTGCAAAATCATTATCTTATACATAACAGACAGGACAAACAAAAACGCAAGTCAAAGGGCAGAATCTGCTTCATTTTCTCTATACAGATATTTCGGTTTTGCTCGTTAATAAATGTGTAAACTTAAAGAGCAAAACTAAATTTTGCTCAAGGAGACAAGATATACATGCGCGTATTTTGGGGCTTTTGGGGCGCCAACCCCCCGGGGTAAAAGCAGGGGGCGGCCAAAATGAAGGGGCGGCGGTAGAAGAAGGGGCGGCAAAAACAGGGGCGGCAAAAACGATGG
The DNA here is from genome assembly GCF_039555335.1 of Amphiura filiformis. NCBI lineage: Eukaryota > Metazoa > Echinodermata > Ophiuroidea > Amphilepidida > Amphiuridae > Amphiura > Amphiura filiformis. Next base: position 51,010,286 of record NC_092635.1, read on the forward strand.
GGGCGGCAAAAAGAATTAGTAAATAAAAAAGGGCGGAAAATTTTGATAAAGCATGCAAAAAAAAAAAAAAAATGGTACTATACATCAAAATGAGCTGCTTTTAGGGCGCTAGCACCTGAAAGCCCTTTTTTTTTTTTTTTTTTTTGCTCTTCACTTTTCAAACGACCGAGGAAAAATTGGGTCAACCTTTTCGGGCTGTTGAGGAAGGGGCGCCAAAATTGAATTTTCTTCAGCCCCCCGGGGTTGGGGCGGCCACGGTACGCCACTGATATACCTAGGTGTACCTATGCAATCTGTAAGTTTGCTAATACTAGTATTTTCTTCACAAATACGTACCCAGGTACCCGGCCCAGATACATATTTTTATTCTGAAAATATTCTTATATTCAACAGATATTCTACGGGCCAAGTCTTTTTAAAATGCGTAAAAAACTTGATTTTAATGCTAATTATTGCACATTCTGAGGAAGTCTGATTATCATTTTTGAAATAGCCGAGCGGGTGGGTTTTCGATGAAATATTTTTTCTGTAAAAACTGAAGCATCCTATGTATAGAGGAATATATGAATATTAACTGCACAGCATATATAACGATTCGTGATACCCAATTGTGGTACAGTTGGTGTCGTTTAGAAGGCAGAGAATTTTATTTCAATTTTATGTACGCCAAAATGTTTTCTGAATTTAGCAAAAATAAATGCCGAAAAAATTATGAAAAACCTATGTAAAAATTACATAGGTCCCCACTAAAGATTACTGTTTCGTCTTTATGGGAGTCTAATCTGAAAGAAATTTTGGGGACCTATGTGGACTTTTACTATACATTGCAAAAATCAAGACCGTCTTACAAGAAAAATGCTGACTACCTTTTCCTTGCAAACCAACGCGATGAGCACACAGAGCACATGCACGAATTCAAAATCGATTATGTATAGTGGTATTTCTATTCTATACCCGATCAATGTTGGAGTTGCCTAATGTCTAGGCCTATATGTGACGTGTCATGTCAAAAGGAGACACTTTTGGGCAGGTTATCAATTTTGAGATTTTTACATATCTTAAATATAGAGATATTTTGCTCCACAACACCGTTTTCTCCAATGAAATCGGACATGCCTAAGCGAAGATATTGAGTTCGCAAGTTATGGTATTATAAAATTGGAAATTGAGATATCGGCCTTTAAAAATATTATTGACAATGTTGAGAATAGGAATTACCTTGAAATATATCTCAAAAAATACAAGATGCCAGTTATATTCCGGTCTGAAACTATCAGAAAATATTGTTAACATTAATAACATCACAAATTCGCAACAAACCCAAATTGTGAAAAAATCACCCCGGGGCAGATTTTTGGCTATTTCTCCGTTTACGATCCTGCCCAAAAGTGTCTCCTTTTGACATGACACGTCACATATGTTTAAAATTCAATTTGGCTACCAATAAGTCATGTGGTCCAGTGGATTAGCGCGCTGGACTTCAGTTTTCTGTATGTAGCAGCGGCGTGGGTTCGAGGGCCACCTCTGCCGAACTGAAATTCCATTTTTTTCTTAAATTTCATATTAGGGAGTGGGCCACTCGAACATGAAAATGACGCACAATTGCCTCAGGACGTAGCGAGCCTTCTTGTAAAAATTACATAATTTTGACCAGGTATTATCGGTGAGATATAAAGAACCTGCATGTAAAGTCTTCGAGTTTCCAAGTGGGGGAGCAGGGGAGGGGCATAGTGCCCCCGACAAAAAAGAGATAAGTTCCCCTCTGACAAAAAATGAAAGAAGGCAAATGAAAAGAAAAGGGGAATGGAGCCGATTTCCACCAAAATTCAATCCGATTATGGGTCAATATAGTGCAAGATACCAATTTTTTGCGCGCTTTGCACATTGTCCTTTTTTGGAAGCTCCAAGACTTTACATGAACAGTGTCTCTAAAAACCGATATGTATAATCCCCAAAATAATACTGAGTCAAATTGATGCAACCGGGATTTGTTGTGTCGTATTTGCCCCCTCACGCCTCGACCCAAAACTCTGGCTATGTCCCTACCTAGACTACTTTTAAAACAATTGAAAATAACGTACCGGTGTACATGAATGAAAACGAGGTACAAAAATGACCAATAACGGAGTTTCAATAAATTCCAGTTGAAGATTTCCCAGCACATTCAAAGGTCATCGTTTGAGTGTACACTGTACAGGGTGTCTGAATAAAGATATCGTCATCCTCATAACCAAAGGGCCTATTCATTATTACATGTTTCTCATTTGCAATTTTGATTTTCTGACTAAAAAAACCATAATTAATCAAATTTCCAGCCACATATTTCTTCATTAACTTGTGGAATACATCTCTTTTGATGTATTCCACAAGTTAATGAAGAATGAAAATCAAAATTGCAAATGAGAAACATGTAATAATGACTTAGGTAGTTTGGTTATGAGGGTGACGATATGCTCTGTGGATAGGGGGACGTATTGTTAATGTGTTAATGTATTATTGTATCAGTGACGCGTGAACGGATTTTGATGATTTTTGCACCATTAAGGGGGTACTACACCCCTGGCCAATTTTGTGCCTATTTTTGCACTTTTCTCAAAAATTATAGCACATTGGTGACAGGTAAGATATGTATATTATAGGGGCAAGGACTACCACTACTGTACTGAAAATTCAGCAACTCAAGGCAAGTAGTTATTGATTTATTGATCAAAAATTGCTTTTCCCTCATTTTTGACTGTTACTCCACAACTGTTGTCTGTGCTGAAATAAAATTTCCAGTGCAGTAGTTGTAGTCCTTGCCCCTATAATATACATATCTTACTTGTCCCTAATGCGCTATAATTTTTGAGAAAATGCAAAAATAGGCACAAAATTAGACAGGGGTGTAGTACCCCCTTAAGAAGATACTTCATGATTTTTGAATATTAAAAAAATACTGAAGGTTCACCATTAAGAAGATACTTCATGGTTTTTGAATATTAAAAAAATACTGAAGGTTACCAATAGGGGGCGGGGCTTCTTTCCATTGTCCGTTGGACCTCGTCTTTAGCAGACCTGGTCTTTAGATTAATTCAAGTCAATCAATCCACAGAGCCTATATTTCTTAAGACATTCTGCATTGCCATATAGGGGTTACGTAGCTTTGTATACTACAGATGAGCACGTTGTGGAGGTTTATCCTTTATGTGTGAGTTCTCCTCATAAAATAAGCATGAATAACCTCCAAAGATCAGCTTCATTGGAGTTGGAAATATAGGCGTAATAAAAATCTGTACTTTTTGGACCCAAAAAAATCTGCTTCACTAAAATCCATTACACATTGTTTGTACGTGGCCGTCAGATCGAGAACGGGCTCACAATAACGGGCTAATAGACTCAATCCAGTTGTTCACTCAATGCAGGAAAGTGAGTTGAGCCTGCATGTTTAAGTACCTTTACTCATCACAATTTTACCCCGGAAACACAATTATTACAATACAAAGATTTTTTGGCAGGCTGAGAGAGAGGGGGGGGCGGCAATGATTTGCGGCAGGCCGAGGGGGTGAGGGGGGGAGTTTTTGGCACACATTTACGGGCCACCTATTCTTTTAAATAACACGCTCTAAAAAGGCTTAGGAAAACACTACAGAAACGTTCAAATATGTAAAATGTCCCGCTACGCTCGCACCACTATTTAAAGTTTGTGAATTGAGAACCAAAAATTGGTCATGTGCAAAGGGGAGGGGGCAATGATTTGAGAGACCGAGACCGAGGGGGGGGCAAGCAATTTTGCCAGGCCGAGGTGAAGGGAAGCAATTTTTGGCAAGCCATTTGAACATTTACCCTCTCTCCGGGGGCTCATAACTATTGCACAGCTCTTTATAGCTCTTTATGTCAGCTTCAATTTAAGCCAACTGAAGTGACCAAATGGAAATTTTTGGTCACTTAAATTTGGTCTACTTATGTTTATGGTGTAGATATAATTATGTACATTTTTTTCCCTTTCCGCGACACCAAATTCGGATATCATTTTTACTTCGTTACAACAAATGGAAAATGATATTTTTCACAAACTGGATAAGACCCTAGGTTACAATCGTGGAAAATATGAAAGGGCTACTACGGTATATGCAGAAGTTGAGGTATGAGGGTGGAGGTCGAACCTTTTGAATGACCCTCGTATTTGTAGGACAACAGCGCAACAGTGTAATTGATGTCATAATAATTATGATATTAAATCTCTCAGATAGCACCACAGTTAAGCGGCTGAATGGTTTTCCCTCATTATTCATTCATTCATTCATTCATATTTTATTTTGGCTTACACCAGAAACCTTCCTGACAGTTGTTACTATTCCTATAGTCCGTATGCCTTCCTCGAGGCAGTAATTTAGATATTGTTTTCCATTGTATCCCTAAAATGGTATGACGCAGGGAATCCAATTTTTTTTATTTGTTCGGGTTTTGACAACCCTGGATAACCCAAGAAAACCTCTATTGAAGCTTATTTCCATTGGGGCCCATTTAAATACCGGGACGGTTTGGGAACAGCCAAGGAGTTAAGAACCTACTCTTTTCAAAACTGGCTGCGAGATACATGTACAGGTATGCCTCTCTGCACACGGGACCGACGGCTTAACGTCCCCTCCGAAGAAGTTGCCAATTAATTTCAGACTTTTTTTTCCAAGTCAATATCCCAGCAAATCGCCACCGCCGGGAATTGAACCTGGGACCTCGTGCACTAAATGCAAGTACCCTAACCATTGTGCCACGCTCTCCCTAAACTAGCATAACTTATTCCTGCAAAAATGAGCAAATTTTTGAGAAAATCCCTCAACTTGATTTAACTTTCCTGCCTCAAGGAAGGCATACGGACCGTATGTTAAGTTTTGGCAAAGAACATCACAATTTGACCAAAATCGTATATTATTACTTTTACAGTAATTTTAAAAGAATTCTTATCAATAAATGCACTAAATCAGCAAACACCAGACATTTTCATAACATTATGATAAGGGTACGTGAAGGTTGACAGAAGGAGTTTAAATGTCATTGCCAGGTTATATAAAAGTTATAAAACGGTTTCATAAAATTTTTGAAACATTCAAAAGTTGACACAAAATATTGTGTTGACAAGTTGACAAAAGACATTTTTTAAACAAATGTGACGTGTCATGTCAAAAGGAAACACTTTTGGGCAGGATCGTAAATGAAGAAATAGCCAAAAATCTGCCGGTGGGTGGTTTGTTCACAATTTGGGTTTGTTGTGAATTTGTAATGTTATCAATGTTAAAAATATTGTCTGATATTTTCAGACCGGAATATAACTGGCACCTTGTACTTTTTGAGACATTTTTCAAGTAAATTCCTACTCTCAACATTGTCAATAATATTTTTAAAGGCCGATATGTCAATTTCCAATTTTATAATACCATAACTTCCGAACTCAATATCTTCGCTTAGGAATGTCCGATGTAATTGGGGAAAACGGCGTTGTGGAGCAAAATATCTCTATATTTAAGATGTGTAAAAACCTCAAAATTCATAACCTGCCCAAAAGTGTCTCCTTTTGACATGACACGTCACAAATGTTTGCAAAAAATATTTTAAAATTACATTTTGACAACATAAAAGCGTGTTTTTTTATACAGATGTTTGAAATGTTTTCTAATGTTAATATGAAAACACTCTAAAACTTTTGTGTTTGCTGGATAAGCATGCAAACGCACCCCCACCCCACCCCTACCCCATGCACCCCACACACATCACACACGTACCTACACCCCCTTACTATTCAGTGCCCCGGAATGTACAGATTTTTATATGGTTCTATTGGCTTGAACCACG